>NC_088310.1:10805818-11405818 GCF_910592395.1 Lineus longissimus
ATTTTTTACTTTTGTGCAACCGGCCCCTGGTCTAGGTTTCTGGTACCAGTGTTTTGGAACCCATTTAATCTTGGTTGGGGCAACGTCGTCGAGTGGGCCAGAATGTTCAGTCTGCATCTGAGCCTCTGCTAACAAGGGTTTGTCCAAAGTGAATGTCGTGGTCGAATCACTGATCAGTCTCACGCACGGGGAGTCGTATTTCTTATTAGTGCAGTAGGTACATGTTATCCTTGATAAGGCATCAGCATTTCCATGGATTTTACCGCTACGGTGGATGATCTCAAAATCAAATGTCCCTAGTATTCGATCCAACGAGCCAACTGACCTTCAGGTTCTTTAAAGTTCGTAAGCCATTGAAGACAGCTATGATGTGTTCTAATAGTGAACTTCTTCCCATATAAGTAATGGCGATATTTCCGAACAAATATAACCACAGCCAAAAGTTCTCGTCGGGTGACACAATAATTCTTTTCGCTGTTGGACATCGTCTTACTTGCATAAGCTATCACTTTCTCTTTTCCATTTTGCATCTGACTGAGCACAGCTCCCAAAGCATATCCTGAAGCGTCCGTGTCTAAAATAAATTTTCCATGTTTGTTTGGGTATCCTAGGATCGGTGCGGATATCAAAAGCTCTTTTAACTTTTCAAAAGACTGCTCACATTCCAGGGTCCAATCAAGTTCTTGATCAGCGTTGGAGAGTTTGTAGAGTGGCCTTGCGACGTCTCCAAACGACGGTATGAACGACTTATAATATGTTACGAGTCCCAAAAATGATTTCACCTCCGTAAGATTCGTTGGAATATGCCAGTTCTTTACTGCTTCAATCTTTCCCGGTGCAGTGCCTATGCCATCTTCCGTAACTAAATGGCCCAAAACTTCTTTCTGCAAGAGGTGACATTTCTTTGGTTTCAGTTTGACTCCTGCGGCTTCTAACTTGGCAAAGATCTTGTCCAGATTATCGATGGCGCTTTCGTAATCTTTTCCCATTGCAACAACGTCGTCGAGGTATATCAAACAGGTGTGCCACTCCAAACCTTCAAGGATATGTTGCATGAGTCGGGAGAAAGTAGCACCCGCGTTAACTAACCCAAATGGCATTCTTCTGAATTAGAAGTGCCCCAGTCTAGTAGAGAACGCCGTCTTTTCGCTTGAAGATTCCTCCATCTCCACATTCCAATACGCACTCGTGATGTCGAGTGTGCTGAACCATTTGAAGCCCTGAAGACTGTCTAGTTGTGAATCGATTCTTTGTAACCCGCTGTTCGTTTTGACTGTGACGCAATTCAACCTTCTGAAATCGATACAAAATCTCTGACTTCCATCCTTCTTCTCAACCAACACAACGCCGCAGCTCCATGGACTGATTGACCTTTCAATGACCCCAGCTTCGGGCATTTCTTCAACTTGCCTGTCAGCTTCGTCTTGCTGGTGTAATGGAAGCCTTCTTAGAGGTTGGCTGAGTGGTAGTGAATCGCCCGTGTCGATTGCGTGTTTAATACCGGAGGCTTTTCCGATGTCTAACTTAGATTTGGAAAATAAAGGTATGTGTCTTAATATCAATTCCTTTAGTCTTATGATTTGATTACCAACCAAATGAAGTGTTCCTCTCATAAACATGTCCATTAATGATTCAGGTAGTTCATTGGAGAGTTTTCCACTTCTTCATCTTTATTCGCGAAGTCCAAAAGATCTGAGGACGATGATGATTGTTGCACATTTAACATATTTACAGTACCGGTATTTTTCGTTTTAATCGTTTCGTTCGCGTCACCGCGATACTCAGAGGTCCCAGTACAGACAACTGGAGTTACGGGCATCATTGATCCCCTCCTTTCGGTCCGGCGTACCGGCAAACTTCTGGTAATCCCGCGGAATTTTCCGTATGGCTGATCAGACCATCTCAAATCTTGGGTTCCCATTTCACCTCCCCGAGAAATCGACCTGTTCGTGACATCAGAGGAGAGCTCTCTCGCTCTGTACTCCATGTATGTCCGCTGTACAGTCGCCGATTCCCTGGTGAGTAACTAAAGCCTGCACCACACGGTGAAAATTTGTGTGATGCAAGTGACACGCGTGCATGTTGCGACAGGCAAATTCTCACTGTGTGGGGTCGTTTTTTGCTGCGTATCTTCCCTCGCGAGTCGAGACGCAGCCGATCTAGCATGTTTGATATTTTCTCGACACGCGAGGAAGTTAATCACCGTGTGGGGGCTACCTGCAGCAATGTTGCGCGAGTTCGACGAATCACAACAAGCAGATCGGTCACATGATTTATAGGTCAGTCACATGATACCAAAATGGCAGCTCTGTGGAACTGGCGATACTTCATGGGGTCCTCCTCCCGCAATTCAGCAATTAGATTTGCATAGGCCCCCTTATCCTCTCTTCTCTGAATCCATGGCCTTGTCCAAAGACTACGGTCCACGCGGCGCCGCCTCCGCCGCCGCCTCCGACGGAGTAACAGCAGGAGAATAAGGGCAATTTGGTCTTCTTGGTCCATAATACTTCTCATAGGATTTGACAGTTCCCGGGCGCTGCCATTTTGGTATCATGTGACTGACCTATAAATCATGTGACCGATCTGCTTGTTGTGATTCGTCGAACTCGCGCAACATTGCTGCAGGTAGCCCCCACACGGTGATTAACTTCCTCGCGTGTCGAGAAAATATCAAACATGCTAGATCGGCTGCGTCTCGACACGCGAGGAAGATACGCAGCAAAAAACGACCCCACACAGTGAGAATTTGCCTGTCGCAACGTGCACGCGTGTCACTTGCATCACGCAAATTTCACCGTGTGGTGCGGGCTTTAGTTTCATCTTTCGTGTGTTTCTGAGGCTCTTCTTGTTCGTCCTCATCGCTGATATTCTTCTCATCTTTACTTACAGTGTTGACATTAAGGCAATGGTCTTTCCAGCTTCCAACACGATTGAATCTTCTGACATGTTGATAACTGGTATCGGGACTAATTTCGCTTCTGCATCAACGATGGATCGTCCAATCATTATGGCTGGCTTTGATTGGGATGCTGTTTTCATGGTCTGGACTGGTTCGGTTGCAGCCCATTTTCCTCTCTGAGCAGAGCCTTTCTTTGTTGTTAAAACCACCTGTCTTCTCAACGGTGGCACGACGGTTGTACACGTCATTAATAGTCGGCAACATTTCCCGTCTCTAGGTCGTTCTCTGTATTGTTGTACATTGCCGCAGATGATCTGTTCTCCACGGCACATCAGTGTCTTTGAGGCAGGATATAATTCACAATCAAAATATCGAATAAAGTCAATACCAAGAAGACCCTCACTGGAAATGTCGGCGACTATTACAGTAAATGGAGTCTCCGAATTCCGTAAGATTCCAATATTCACATCGCATTGTCCATAAACATATAATGGACTGTCGTCAGCTGTCAAAAGGTTTAAATCGGACTCTTCTAAACGTGATCTTAGTTTAAGATCCATGGCTTGATATCTCTCGTGGCTCAGTATGGTGACACAGGATCCAGTATCAATAATGAACTTGACCTTGGTATTATTTATGTGACTGGTTACAAACGGACCGCTATCAGACACCGGTCCAATGCGTCTTACAATGGCTTTCTTATTCATTTCATCAATATCTGGTGTTTTTGGTAAAAAGTCGTTTCTTTCTTGTTTATCGTTGTTTGAAGGAGGATCGGACGTCACTGACGAAAGAGGTGAAGTGAGACTCGTACTAGAAATGTTTATGACCGGCGGGCGCCCCTTGTCGCCGGCCTCTGATCGTTTCCCTGGTAACGGGGTTCAGTGCACTCGGAGCTAGAATGTCCCACTTGGGAGCAATTGAAACAGGTAATGTCACTCTTGGGTCTCTTCCTCTTTTGGTTTTGGTTGATTGTCAACTGCGTCATAGCTTCTTGTATATCTTCTGCAAATGTTCTGTATTAGTCTTCAAAAGTCGAGGCATAGATGTTTCTTCATTTTCAACATTCACATTGCGAACTGAAGACTTTGTTTTCCCTTCTGTCTCTCCTGCCCACTTGCAATAGCCAGCATTCTCTTCAGCTAGGCCGACGGCTTCCTCCAGGTTAGATGGTCTCCCTTGTAGAATCATGACTTTCAGGTGCGAGTCAGGAATCGTGGCTATAAAGTCAGCTTTCGCCAAGCGCTCCCTAGTTTCGTATGGACTGGTGTCATAGGCTAATTCGCTGAGTCTCTTGTTAGCACGACCAAGTTTTCTGAAGCTTTCGTCGGGTCGTTTCTTTCTGTTCCGGATTTCTGCTATATGGAGTTCGGCTTGACGCACTGGGCCGAACTGGCACTCCAAAGTGTGCACCAAGTTATCATAATGCTCTAGTTCATGGTCGGGGAGTCCACAGGTGACTTCTAAGACAGGGCCTCTCAGTAGGGAGATCAATTGGTTAGCTTTCTCTTCATCCCATCGGTTAATACTGGCGATCCTTTCGAACATACGATGCCACACTCTCCACGGTTGTTGTTTGTCTCCGCTAAAGTTATCGATCTTAATTGGCTTCTCCCAGGCCTTGTGTTGCAAAGGACTAGGACCAGGACCATCGCCTGCCGCACGACGAAACGGTGGAGTAGGTCGGTGACTAGGAAACGTTATCTCCTCGTCGTCGCTTTCTGGGGGACCAGGGGTAAGACTATCGCCTTCAGCCATGATAATTACCTTAAATTTCTATTGCTCTGTTACCACCAAAATCAGTACGTCGTCGGGGTAGTATATCACGATTATCTCTGGAATCTCTTGCATGGATCTGTAGGAAAAATTGTAGAATTATTCTTTCTTCATCTTGTCATCATCACGAACGTCGTCCTCATCCGCTCGAACCATGTTGGATATTTTCTGAAAAACGTGACTAAGTGAAATCCCACCGCTGTCACCATTTTGTAGCGATTTTCCGACATCGGGACTCTGTCACTTATAGGCCTTTTTTGGGGGGAAATATACCGGGTCTTAATAGAGGCGTTCCCCAGTTTTCATTGGTGCATCCTCATGGTACAGGGCTGAATACTCTACCATGAGATGGCCGTTTGATAGACATGGTTGTATATAGAGACGGGGTGGCGCATAGAATCCCGTAATTACGTTTTGAAGTAGTCCTTTCTTCTCGGTTGACTATTGGTTGAAACATGGCATGGACAGAGTCGTGCGAGAACACGGCTATGTCGCGCCAGTACCACTTGGTATCGTCCTTCCTTCTTGGTGGATGGCAGGTAAAACTCGCATGGACATAGTCGACCAGTTCAACTTGGGGTCGTCCTTCCTTCATGGTGGGTGGCAGGGTGAAACTTGGCATGGACAGAGTCGCGCCAGTTCAACTTGGGGGTCGTCCTTCCTTCTTGGTGAGTGGCAGGGTGAAAATTGGCATGGACAGGGTCGCGCCAAAGAGATCGCGAAATAAGGAAATGCAAGCTCAGTACCATAAGGATGTTCACCAACTATCCCCTTCGTAACGACAAGTGACTAAATCCGTGACTAGTGACCTTGTGTTAGTCCGTCAGGGCACGCCACAAAGCTTGTAGGTAATAATATCAACGAAGTCAAATGTATAAAATATCCCGAGATTTGTTTAATAGGTGCTCATGCGCACAATCGATATCATTCATGAAAATGAAGTATGATATATAAATATGTATATAATTTTGATTTCGACGACAGCAGAACTGATGAGGAGGCGACGTTTAAGTTCAGTTTCCAGTTAAACTAAAAGATAGTGATATTAGGATTAACATCTAGTCAGTATCTTAATCTTGAGACAGGACGGTTCTTTGATAAATCAACGTATCAGCCATCCAGGCTAAGTGAAGCGAGGAGTGGTCTGATTACGAAGCACTTGTAGGAATTTAGATGTAAATGAATTTTGAACGGATTTAAATATTTGACTGTACGTGGTCTAAAATGCATAGGGATCTGCCCGCGCTGACATAATGGGAAGCATGGGGCAGACAAGCGCACAGTAACACATAGGAATAGAAAAAGGAATTCCGAAATTGAGTGCCAATTCCGTAATTCAGACTAAAATTCCATGTATTATGTACATTCCTAATACAAAAGCATGGACCTACTCGCAGGCAAGCCTACGAGGGTCTCGCTTAAATTTTTAGGATTTTAACCTTACAAGTGGAGTCCAAAATTGAAACTGCCAAACTGTTCAGAAATGACGCCTTTTATACATTTTAGACGTCAAAAACATGACGTCACAACAGCGATTGACCAATAGGAAACGTCGAAATTTGGATTATGATGACGTATAATTCCGTCTAAAAATGTCTAACATTTACATTTCAAACTCACAAATAATTATTTTACAAGTTGTCGCAAAGAAATCATACACACGTGATAGAGTAAGGGTATATCTATCTTGACGAGGAAGTTTATAGAAATCCGCTCACAAAGAATTATTTGTCAGACGAATGAAAAAGCCGAATTTTCCCGACAAAATAATTTTAACGTTAATTCCCTTTAAAGAGGGCGGAAGACCGAGACCAGATTTGGCATTTTGATCGACAAATAATTGTTTTACAAGACAAGACTTAACAATTGTACATACGGTATAGAATAGGAACTTATCTACCGGGGAGAGGAAGTTTACGGAAATTCCTCCACAAACAATTATTTGAGAACCAATTTCTCACAGAAATTTGAAAGAAACATTTACCAAAAAGGCGGTCTTGCGCCTTAATTCATGCAAAACGGGACCACCGTCACGCAAAGTATTTCTAACTAGAAATAATTATTTTAGCGACTTTCTGCTAAAAATGACGTAGACGACCAAAATAGATAATTCTACTACAAGTTGTGAAAGATTCATCCAAAATCCTACATAAAGAATTATTTACAAACAGAATTTGTACTGATAATTGACTCGTAAACAATACGACAAAAACGGGTTACGCGGTTTCGCTAAACTCAGATGACGTTTACATCAAGTTTACAATTTGTTGCAGAAAATAATTCTCTTACCGATTCACTACTCGAATTTACATACCTAAGATAGAATAAGGTTTCATCTTTAAAAGGATGAAATTTCAAGAAGAAATGTTGGTTCAGAATTATTCTAGAGGGAAATTAGTATCGAAATTTGGCCCAAAAAAATTGGTATAATTTTGTGCATAAAGACAGGGTGCGGAATGGCCGAACTCCGAAATCAAAGTCGCAATAAAACGCTTCCAGAACCAACACGGGGTCGTTTCCTTCTGAATTTTAACTCAAAGCGTGAGAAACGTGGATAAAAATACATGGATATAGGTTTTAGAGAGTTTAGACGGTTATATATTCGTCACACGACGACTCGGGGACGGTGTTACAGTAGAAAAATGTGGTTGTAAACCACGTGATGACGGACCGAAAATAGCAGACGAAAGAAATCGCAATACGAATTCAAAGGTTTCGAAAATAATTCTGACATGAATATCAAGAATGAGATTGCTCGATTAAATGGATATATATCTAATTTTGAGATTCTAAAGTTTTAAAACAATTCACAAAGTTAAAAGTACCATGTGAACTCGGAATCTGGGTGCGAAACCCGGTGTCGTCACCCAAAGGTCATACGCCATGTACGAACACGAGATGAAAATCGCTCCGTATGAAAGTTCACAAACAGGTCAAAATGTGTCGATTTTTACGGATGAAAATGTCACAAGAGAGGTACGATTTGCGAAAGGTGTTACCCAAGATCACTTTTACCAAGCTACATGAAAGTTGACAGAGGTGAGAGTCAGTTCTGAGTGATTTTCTAGAATAGAAAAACTAGCAGGGAGACGTCAGCGCCATGTTGGCTGTTCGACGGAACCTGTGAAGAAGTCATCCCAAATGAAACTTGAATAAAATGCGGCAATTGTGGTCTAACATAATCGTGAAACGATATAGAAATGCCGAGAGATTATGAATTTTGAGGGATGAGATAAATGGAACTTGATAGATTGATGAAACTACACACAGGGTGTACACGAAACTTGAAAGTGCAAAACACTACAATGCATAGGGAATTGAAATAGAGGAGGGGCTGTGACTTAAATTGCGGTAAATACGAATCTGACATACAAGGTTCCAGTCAGATTGCATTACAAGACACATAGCTAGAAGTATTCCACAAAATTTACTTAAATAGGTGATCTATTCTACTGAGTCGAAAATCGGAGGGGGCCATAAAATATGATAAAGTAACAGGTAGATACCTAAGTTTCTCTACACAGGTTTCAAGGAAAGATGGAAGACGGCCAGGGTGTTTAATGGAGGGTCCACTAAAGATGGGTAAACAAAAAGATGGGGAAATATGGAAATTTACCTGACAGGAATTCCACACTCCAATAAAGCTGAAATCTTGGGAATATAATCCTAAGAGTTATATCAACCACATCTGAAGTCGGGAGTTTGTATCAAATGTATAGTTTCGGAGCTAGCGCAGCTAGAAAAGCCCCCAAAACCCAATTTCTCAGGAATTTACACTACGGGCTATGAGTGAAGCATTACAGATTTACCAAAATTTTCAACCTATAGATGGACCCATCGAATTTCCATCCAAATCACTCCAAATTTTGCCAGTAAATACCTGGACATATATAGAATTGTGTCAGAAGTCGGGAGTTGGGATTATTTTGACACCCCGCCCAAAAAGCCAACTTTATTGATATTTCCTATGCATTTTCCATTAGGCTTGCCAGGACCAATAAAGCAGGTGCACTAATTGGCTTGATTAGCTAGGTCCGCAATAGCTGGTAATGAATCCAATTGATCCAATTCGCGACCTCAGTGCGATGCACTTTGCACATTCATTCACGTTTGTCGGGTACGTTTGGTGCAATAAGGAGTTTTCCCAAAACCTGCGAAATGTACACGTGAATCAGGAGGTCGAGCAATGAGATTGGCGTCCACATTTGTGTTTCGGGGGATTTTCGAACACCACCTATTATGAAGAGATGTCGGCCGTGGGCTAAATACAAAGAACTGTCATTCGTGGCATCATTTTGGTGACAAAGTAAAATTATGATATTCTCATGATGAGTTGTGTGATAACATCGCATGATTATAAAAATCCCACGCAAATAGTTGCACGATTATACCGAGAATACGGACTTTAAACCACACGAATAATCAATGTTCAGTGCACTTACTTTAGTTCGTCATTTTACTTCTAGGTGGCAGAACCTGCTTCCTTTAGCTATGTTTAGTCATGAACTAAATTGTCCCTTCATTTAGGAGATGTTGAAATAACTACATGTATCTGGTAATCAATACCAATAGATCTGGTTTAGGAGCAACTATTTTTGTCAGAACGTAAGCACTTTTTTTTTCCATAAACCTATATTTCATGATAACAAGAGGCCCAAGGGCATGGCGCTCAGCTGGATGACCTAATAACATAGGACTGAGGGTATACTATAAAGTAGTAAATATCGGCTTTGTACTACTGTTTGAAGGTCAAGAGAACACGTTATACCACTAAAATTTCCAATGCAGAGCTGCCAGCTGGATGAAATATGATTGAACTAATCAGCCATGGTATGTAAATATTACAGGAGGCAACGGAAGATATCCCTAGTTCAGTATGTTGTATCAGTAGCTTTACAGAAAAAAAGTGTCAGAGAGGATGAGACTTCTCCATGGACAACTGTGGTATGTCCAGGCTGGGTTGTACAGCACAAGAATACAAAATGCTGTCTGTAATTGAGAGGTACCCTGATTTAACAGAGGTCAAAATAAATAGAAATTACCAGTTTGGGACTAGCACCACTTTCTTTTTTTTTTAATAAGGTAGAGATTACAGGAGTCAACAAAATTAATTTTATTGAGAGAAATTGACCTGTCCTGCAGGTGACTGGAATTTACAATACAAAGGGTCGTTTTTCATGACATTGTGCTCTACTGCGTATTCCTAGTCATAGTGAGTCGATCTGGAACCAATCTATCCTTGGCGCAGACAGGTTCAAATTGGCTATATCTTGAATAGATCGAATTGCGATGAAAATCTAATGCAATAAAGGAGCAATATCGAAGAGACAAATTAATCAAACCAATTGTCCACAGACTCGGACCCTGAAATGGCACGATGTATGCGTGCATATAAAAGTATATCAATTGGTCCCATAGAGATGATGAGGCAATGTCAATATGCCTTGTTCCTTAGTCAGCAATATGCCCCTTTTTATACGGAGAAGAAGGAGAACCCAGATAGGCCTTCACATGTCGGCTTCCAAATGGCTCGAACCAACTGTACTATCACTACTATAACTTTAAAATGCGTGCTCCTCCTAGTCCTACATGTAGCAATGTCTCAGCCAAAAAGGCAAAGTGAGCAGCTCCTTGGTAAGGCCATGTCAGGTTCCGCGCGCCTCTTCAGATACATCAAGTATTGAAAGCTGTGGTGAGCTGAGCACATAAAAGACCATGGTCACCTTAATTTGAAAATCCCTTCATAATCAAGTGCTACCTCTGACTAAAACAGCACAATAGACCACCAATTTGATCCAGCTCCTAACTGCGGGAAAACCCAAGGCCAGCAACCAAAAGTACCAAAAATACATTTTTGTTTACATTTGAACTGCACACATGCGTTTGTTTACAATTTCATTTCCCGCGAAATCTCGAAAATCAGGTGACCTGCAATCGTGGATTGAAAATAACATTAACCTCGGTTCAGCAGGTCAGCAGGTATACCGGCTGTTCCAATCATCCCCCTACAGCCAGCCGTTCAAAAGGTAATGTTATTCACCCCACAGGGAGTGCAAGTAATTGATTAAGCCCCTGCATAACTTAACAGCAATGGCTTGGCTTCTGTGAGTGGTAAGGTAAGGAGAATTGACAGTTTTTTTATGGGAGTAACATTATTGTGTTGCATAAAACGTCTACTTTTTACTCATGTAAGAATCGTAGTACTAATAATAACTTCAGCTTATTTTCCAGTTATGATAACACAACACGCATCTTCATGATCATGATCTTTCTCAAACTAACTGAATGACCTAATCGCCTTGGACGCACAACCTTGCGCACAATCTAACCACATATCAATCCGCCCCGACGATCGACACATCCATTCGATTCGATAACCCTCGATAAAGTTTGATAAATAAACTAGAACTGAGATTTCACAGGAGCACCTGTGAATTCATGACTCCAGGGTTGTTTTGAGGGCGATATTGTAAGAGTTGGTCTTGAGTATGGGGACGCGAAGGTCCGTGTGAGGCACCTGGGGAGAGAAGACTAGTTGAACGATGGGATCATGGAGGTATAAATAATTATTTATACCTCCATGATGGGATCTGACACGGACACTACTATTGATCTCATTATATGAATACCATTTAATTACAAAAAAGTGAAAACAGATCATATCATATTCCTTGGCATAAATTAAAATAGGAGTGCGAGAACAAGGTTTTTTAGCAGGAGGAAAGCGAGAACATTTTGCGCCGTCGTATTCCGATTTGGCTGGTTAGTGGTGAAATCTGCTTTTAATTTTGCAAATTAACATATTCGTTTTTCTAGTTCTAACGTTGTCTGAATTAAAGATGCTTTCCCAATGCTTGAGACATTGCCAGGAAAACGTGACGTCATTTTTGCCATTCTTCTTACCGCACGCCCTCTCTCTCCGTAAAAGTTCCTGACATGGTGTGAAGTGGGAGGGCGCACAATGGGAACCACACTGCCGCGATGTTAATAGTTTCTATTTATAGAATTCAGCGGCAGAGATTTTAGGCACGGAAAAAGTGGATTAACTCGGCTAATCTCAATGGATTTTACCCAGGAATGTTTTCAAGGCGAGAGAAACATCTGATTTAAGTACTGCGCTTATTAGATTTCATGTTCAGGCCGAAGATTGGCCTAAAACGTGGACGAAAAGAGTGCATTATCGAGTGTTGGAGAGGTCACGTGATTGGACGAGAAACCTGAACAAAGTTTTCGTGCTTTTAGCTGTCAACATCAATGGCTATAATATAGTCCTGCAGAATAGTAGAACTAATAGAACTAATTTCCGAAGTTTCCAATAGTTTGAACACAAATCAGAACATCACCCATCAGCTGGACTCAGATCTGCATAAATTACGATAAATAATGAGGTCGTCGCTTCAATTTCACAAAGAAAGTTGACTCCATTCGAAGGTTGTTTTGACCAAATTCTGTTGAACTCATCGTTATGAGGGCATTTGAACACATTCTCGTTGATCTTTTCTATAAACGTGTGAAGTTTCGTACCAAAATACGTTTCCGTAAAGGCTTAAAAAAGAAAATTTGTCACTTACAAAATCATCGCTCCGGTAGAAATAAAAAGGTCACCGCCATTTTCTTGATGATAGTACTCCAGGTAACCTCGGCGGGAAATTTAAAGCGGGGTCATCCGGGGTCAAACAACAGTTTTGCTCACTACCGCCAACTGGTGATATAAATCGACACTAATCTATTTTATATCAAAACTTCTGTATCATGAAGACCTTTCAACTTTATTTCAAGCTTTTATCTGCTGGAATAGAGCGTCAAAAAATTGTTTTTTCATTTACGCATTTTGCCCCCTGGGGAGCTGAATTTGATTCGAATCGCCCAATTTTTTTTCCGTAAGCAACATTTTCTGCGGTGTTTATAAGCAAGACTAGATTTGAAGTGCCTCGGTTGTATGATTACAAAATGCCCAACTTTGTCTACAGATGGCTGGATGGATGGAAGGATGGCAAGATGGGTGGAAGGACGGACACCAATCGAATAGCTATTTGACTAGCTCCGCTGACTTTGTCAGCTGAGCTAAAAATACTGGTTTTTCATCACAAAACCTGTATTTTATCACCTAAAATGTAAGTTTTCGCACCGAATCGTACATTTATTGAATAAAACTTGGTTTGTTAGGAGAAAATATAGGTTGTTTTAAAAAAAACAATACTTCTTTCAAATAAATTTAGTTGATCAGCAATAAAACCATGTTGTATTGAAGAAACATAGGTTGTTTGAATAACTGGACACTCCGCTTGCCATAACTGCTTACCATAGATGGCATGTTATGGAAAATACAAGTTTTATTGAAGAAATATGTTGTTTTAAATACTGGACACTCTGCTTGCCATACACATGCCGTTTATCCAGTTCCTCAAAAAAAACTTTATTTTTACAACAAAACCAGGTTTATCTGCAAAATTGGGCTAATTGACATACACGTACTTCAAGTGCTGTGGAGGTTTCCCATCATTTTTTTAGACTCTTTCTCGTTTGTCGATGGTTCTCGAGTGCTGTATTAGAAAGGTAGTGTTGCTCCTGATACCGAAAGAGAGCTGTTTGGAATGCGGGAAAGGATGAGAAATTGGCCCAAACTTGAAGGGAAGCGGGGAATTCTTCCACCGCCACTGCCACCGCCATTTTTTTCTCCAACTGGCATCATTGATGACGCGGTTATGTTAATTCGCCTCTGCTGTGCATGCAACCAACTTGTTCCTGCGTACACAGCAATCTACTATGTAAATTAAAAACTCCATATTTTTACAATAAAACTAGGTTTATTTGCAAAATAACTAACTTTTTTTCAATAAAACTAGTTTTTTTACCCTAGAATATAGGTTTCTCCGCCATTTGTCCAGTTATTGCTAAAAAACAATATTTTTTTTCCAAAACAACCAAGTTCATTACCGATAGGTGAAAAACTTATGTTTTAGGGCATAAATATGGTTTCTTTCTGAACCATTACTTTTATAGACTAGGTTTTATTTAAACCACCTGGCTTATTAGGAGAAAATACAGCTTGTTTTTTTAAAAAAACTATATTTCTTTCAAATAAAATCAGTTTATCTGCCATAAAACAATAGTTCATTGAAGAAATATAGGTTGTTTGAATAACTGAACACTCCGCTTGCCATAACTGCTTACCATAGATGGCATGTTACGGAAAATACGGGGCTGCTCTCTTATTAGGCGGCAGTTATTCATATCCAACCAAAGCAACACTAACGCAGTGAACATGTAAATGCAGAGGTGAAATAAAATTTTGTATGCAAAACACAGTTTTATTCCTTTTGTTTGATACACGTACTAGTCCATTTCAACCTGCCTGGACCACATATATAATGCCAGCTATTATAATTATCGTAGTTTTTATAATAAATAAGTGATGTGGATAAAATTACTCCGATTTCGACAACAAATTTCAAATGTCAACGTATTTTTACGGGATAACCTTCATGATTGGCAGTGCTTTTAGCTTCTAAGGCGCTAATGGTAACAGCTTATGTCGAGTTTTACAATGGTCGCTTGGATATCATCTTGTATAGAATGCTTAAAACAACGACTTCTACATACGAGTGGGTTTCATTTAAAACGACCCTGTGACCAATTAATGACAGAAGGTCGCCACATACAGTCAGCCTGTGGTTCAGGAATAGACGACATTGCTAAATATCGTTACTCGTCACAGATTCTCTACGGGATTTAGTCGCAATCAACTTGATACTTCTTCATTGATTGCGAAGTGACCAGCAATTTACTGCAGTTCCCACAGCACCATTGAAAACGATGGCGATCGCCTCGGCTTCCTCTGAGGCAGTTAGAGACGAAGTCGAAAACGAGCTGTTTGTGATCCAGATCGTCTACCTCATAGCGACGAAATACTCTTGGATCGTTATTGTGTTGGTGGGTCTCTTCGGAAACGGGATGTCTTTTATCATAACACTGCAGAGGGACAACAGACGAATTTCGACCTGTAATTACATGTATGGCTCTCGCTTTGGCGGATTCGACAGTCCTCATTGAGCTAGCTTGGGGAATGGCTTGGTTATTCTGGGAAACTGATCATCTTCCCTCCGAGTTTGCTATGCAGTGAGTATGTCATACATGTCAATGCATGTGAAAATTAATACCCTTCTCAAATGTACCATATTTCGCATCATTTTAATTGCCGACCAATAAAGATTTAAAGGAAACATCCTCGCATATTTAACACCAGCCTTTGCATGACCTTTTGAGAAAATTAGGATTACACGATATGATATTCTCTTTTATATGAACACAGCATCTCCACTGCGCCTTTTTGAGTGAAACATCTTCTTAAATCGCTGGCTCAGTGCTCTACATATTCAACCTGGCTTGTGTGTCCATTCATTTCAGGGTGATGTGGTACCAGGCCTATGCTTTCGGCATCCTCTCTGGTTTCTTCCTTGCCGAGATGACAATTGATAGATTAATTGTAGTAAGATTCCCAATGGCTGCTCCCAGACTCTGTACAACACGCCGGGCCTGTGTCACCATATTCCTGACATTTATTGTGATTTGTGGCCTAAATCTCTACATTTTCTTTACTTTTCGATACGTCCAAAATGAAAAGACATGTGAGAGTTTTAAACTTGTGCAGCCCACATCCATGCGATAGGGATGAGAGGGGCCTGCAATGAACAATAAAAACATGGCTTGTCTGCGATTGAATGTTTGATATCTATTCAGCTCAGGTCGTATAAAATGTAGCGATAACCGATTCTTGCCATATGCACCTGATAATGCCCCAAGGAACAAGCGAGTTTTTCTCTGTCTGCGGGACGCTTCAGGCTAGGGCAAAGTGCCCAACTAGCATTGACCATTGGTTTACAAATCAATTACACCAAATCGGCGCTTGCAAAACGCGTAACTTATACTCATTAAGTGAGTATTCTACCACTGTAATTTAGGTTATATCGAGGGCCACAGCCGAAGTGAGGTCAAAAGGACAACACGTACAACAGAGCATCTCCCAAATGTCATGTCATGAAGTTGTCATTGCAGCAACTTCATCTCAACTAATTGATCGGAACGCCCAACACCTCCAGAATTGATAGGAGGTTCCCGATGAGCGCACCTGCTCACACCAGGCTGCTTTAGACATTCAGAGGCGTTCAATGGCGTCCGATGTCGAACGAGTTAGAATTCTGACCTCAGTGACAGCTTACTGGGAATTTTTCTGTCGTACAGGCACTGACAGCAAAAACTCTTCTGGACGCCACTTCAAGTTGGCAGTCAGTTGGCTGCAAGCCAAAAGAACACTATACAAGTATTTTCTAAATCCTTTGCGTTTACCGCAGGTGTATTAATGTAACGATATTTCCCCCGAGATGAACGACAACATGACGTCATTGTCGTTACCATTGTCGTTTATAGTTCGATTTAATTACCTTGATCTCTTTATCATTTTTGTAGCTTGTTTGAGTGCATTGCAGCGTAAAATAACAATGACGGGACACTGTTACCTATATTGATGAATCCGCTATGACGCACATTTTCAAAACCGCACCAATCAGGAATCAAGCAGGCTGAATTTTCTTAACTGTTTTGGTTGAACATGCACGTGTTAAGCTTTATTTGATTGTAAAGAAGCCAAGGTTTAGACTTCTCTGCTGGCAAAACGATTTTAAAATATATGTTAAGAAATTTTATATATTCAAATGAAGCAAATGCAAAACGCCACAATGACCTATGTGTACTAGTCTCATTACTCAAGCTCTTTCTCTCATCTTGGTGTAGGGTTTCTAAAGATGTTGGTCCCAAACACACCGGAATTAGAGACATTTGGAAACACCTCGCAGCTAGTATTTGGGACAGTCTTGCCTTTTTGTGTAATTGTCATTTGCAACGTCTGGATCGTCATCGTGTTGCGCAAGGCATCGAAACGAAGTGATAAAATGGGTGTCAGCGAGGAAAGTAAGAAAACCCGAAAGAGAGAGACGGCCTATTTGACAAGGATGTTGATTCTAGTTAGTATTGCTTATGTTCTTACGTCGGTCCCTTACAGGTTGTATGATGTTTTTATAGGGATAAATGAGGTCAACGATTTCTACAATTTAGCGGATAAGTACTGGCAGTTGCGATACTTTACCCAGCATTTCATAATGATGCAGTGCTCGGAGGTTAATTACGGTGTCAACTTTTACCTTTATTGCATAGGGGGTGGTAAGAAATACAGACAAGATGTAATGCTAAGGTTGGGACAGTTCATTCCCTGCGGTAAGAAATAACCATGTTCGAAACTGAATTGGAAAACTAGAGCAGAGCTGAGGTTAGGTTTTTTTCTTTAATATTCTTTTTCATCTTGACTGTTTGTCACAGAAAGCGCTGTAATGTATCCATAACAAATGACCAACTCTTGCAAAGAAAGAATCATTTTGAAATATCAAGTAAAAATGCATCAAGAAGTTATGAGACAGCGTAACAAATCATCAAAGATGTTTGTCATCGAAGACATGCAATTTAACCAAACTGTGCCTGCATTTCAACCTTATCCGTCAAGATGCCATGGTTACGTCACAGGCCACAGCAATAGAAATCACTCGTTCGGGCGGCGCATAGGAATGTCTTTATGACATAAAATAAAAGTTTGAAAGCATTATTGCAAAAAATATATAGTTATCGGGAATAAAATTACGTGTTCCTGGTGATATTTATTTTATCATACCTCATTAGTATGTGAGCCAATCACGTCACGTCATTTAGGGTCACGTGAAGTAAAATAATTTTCAATATTTCATGGTATTAATTTACCTCTGACGTCATCGATGACACGAAATTGCAAATGGTGGCCATCAAGTTTAAGCAGACGAAATTGGCGATAAAAAACAACATTTATACGACGATTTACGCCAGGATTTTTGCACAGTGATGCTGTCAGTGTTTTGAATTATGCCAGGTAGGTTGCATTAAGTGTTATTGTTTAATTCACGAACAGAAAACACAAAGCCTTCTAGTCGGGCCTGGACTCGCTTCAAACATTCGTCTGCTGATGTAAACACTACAAAATGTACAGTACATGAGTACATGTCATGGCTGCATACATTAGTGAGTCTGTCCGCCGATTGAAAATAACTAGGATGCTACCGTCTCGACCGAATTTATTATGTTGCATTAATTAAAACAGGTATTCAGTATGATAATTGCGCGGGAAATACTGTTTTTACCTGTCAAATAATTTCGAATTTTGGCCTGGACATGAAATATTTACTTGACATTTCAATTGTCCTGTTCTGTTCCAAATGTAATAACAAGCCCATCATTGTTATGACGTCGATCGATGATAGATTGAAATGATTTTTCGAGGAGCATTATGTAGAAATCCAATTGATCCAATTCGTGACCTCAGTGCGATGTACACTATGCGCAGTCATTCATGTTTGTCAGGTACGTTTGGTGAAATAAGGAATTTTCGCAAAGCCTCCGAAACGCCCACGTGAATAAGGAGATCGAACAAAGAGATCGGCGTCCACATTTGCGTTTCGGGGGATTTGCAAACACTCCCTATTATTAAGAGATGTCGGCCGTGGGCTAAATCCAAAGATTCGTGGCATCATTTTGGGGACAAAGTAACTATATATTATGATCTTCTCATGATGAGTTGTGTGATAACATCGCATGATTATTAAAATCCCACGCAAATGGTTGCACGATTATACCGAGAATACGGACTTTAACCACAAGATTAATCAATGTTCAGCGCACTTACTTTAGTTCGTCATTTTACTTCTAGGTGGCAGAACCTGCTTCCTTAAGTTATGTTTAGTCATGAACTAAATTGTCCCTTCATTTAAAGGGTTTGAAATGATTATATGGTACCAATACCAATAGATCTGGTTTAAGAGCAACCATTTTTGCCAGAACGCAAGCAATTCAATATTCACTATAAGAACATGTTTACTCTGCCTCCAAAATATTGCTCGAATTTAAAAACGGAATGCACTCTTTGGATTTGGCCCAGGCCTTACTGGAAGCAACCCTTTTTTCTCTGTTCCTATCACAAATTGAAAATTGTCAATTGAACTTGAATCTGAAATGTTCTACGTATTGTGGAAATGCCAAGGCCAAGAAATTTGCGTTAACTGCACTTGGGAGCAATGTTTGTAAATGATTTCTTCGCCACAAGAAGATGAAATGAACACTTAATAGGTCTACAGTGTCGGCCATTAAGAGGTGCTACTTTCATCCATACACCACAACCATCGCATGACGGAAATATCTAGAAAGCTTTCGCCGGCTGTGTCAAAGATTCTCAGTGATGTAATACGCTCTTCTCACTGCTAAACTGATGGTGGAACATATTTATTTCTAGCAATAATCTACATGTAACTTGAGTCCGTGTTCCAGCCATTTTGACCTAGTAATCAAATACCTTTTTCGTTATTTATCGCGAACGCAAAATTTAACCTGCTATAGAACTCGTTGTAGTCAGTCAAACCTATCATATATACAGTATATGTAGATGACAACACATTGAACCATATGATACCCTTAGATGGCCTATTAAGCAACGGTAACCGCGTGACCCGTAGGAGCTCTGTCCCAGCGCGTTTTCGGAACGAGCAGTGGCTTTGATGTTGAAACCGTTCGTTCCGTAGTTGCCCGATTCTTTTTTGAACGAATTTGACAGAACCATACAGCATAGGGTTCTTTAAAGAGTTTTCCTAGATTCACCCGCCTAACCGTATTTCCGAAGAAAAAAAAATTCCTGCTGCCTATTATATCTAGCAATGATCTAGCACCTGTACGAGTTGGGACCTGTCTTGCAGAGTTTCTGAAACCGGGTGCACTGTTCAAAAGATTGGTATAAAGAATGAAGACTGTAGTGAGTTTGCGATCCGCAACTTATAGGAAAACTTATACGTATACGCATACCTATAGGTTGTATCAAATTCCTCAGGGCAATATTTTTTGTCAGCGACTGCATATTGCGTAATAGGAGCCAAAATTGCACTTAGCACCTTTCTGCATAAAGCAATTTCGTTAAAAGTGATGTTTTGCTTTATGCAGAAAGGTGCTAAGTGACTACTTCTAATAAAGAAACTAGGGATGAAATGTGTTTTCTAGATGATTATTTTAATACAAAGAAGTCTAATCAGCCAATACTCATCAGATACAATTAGGTATTACATTAAAGACCAGGTTTCAGCCTGAATAACAATGCATAGACAACAGGATCATTCGTGAAATGGTGCTGTCAATTGAAGTTACATGTCACTGTCCCAACTGGCAGTTGAGTGCATCAAAGAAAGCCTACATTTGACACTTCCTGTTCTTGTACTAGAACTACAAAGTCCATGAGTTAAGTTACCAGCAGTTAGTTTTCAAGATGCCGAGGCCAGGAGGCAGGCATCTCTGTCATTGGAAGGATATCCTTCTACAGCCAAATTGTCTATGAGTTTTTAAGTTTATATCAAACCGGGTACTTGATCTAAGTCTGGAGGCACATTCACTAAATAACCACTGTCGGGGAGTGCTTGGTTAACATGGGTAATGAGGGGTCATTTTAGGATTTTAGTCTAATGAATGGAAACTCTGTGCAAAAGGTGTCCGAGCCTTTCTAAAGTAGCACTGTATGGCGATGACACTCTTATCACCAAAGCAATCAGTTATTCGATGTCTGTATCCTCATCTGTCTCGAACGCATCTGGTTCAGGAAGTCGGTCAACCTTCTCATTGTCGGCTTTAATATTTGAGTAAAAGGCGGTTCTACAATTAAGGATTTACATAGGGCAAGTAGATCCTTCTTCTTGGCGGCAGAAATCGTGCACTTCTCTTGGTACAGCTTCTCAAGTGCTGGCGGTGTGGTCTGCTTCCTTCTTCTCCCCGCAACTTTGATGGAGTGGAACCCTTCTTCGTCAAAGCCATATTTGAAGAAGATAGTTGAAGGCTCACTCTTCATAAACCTCAGTTGACGGATCTTCAGCCAGTTCACACTATTTCCTTCTGTGTCAGTCTTCATGTTCTTGCATGACTCTTGAGTTAATTTCTTCAAGGCAAAGAATGACGTATGGTTGAGGAGCAAAACGTGAAAGGGATTATTTCTTCTTGCCAGTCGTATTATGTTATCCCACTGACTGGGCACCTGGATGTTGACGTGCTTCTTCATGGTCTCAACAGCTGAATGCATGGAGTCGCATTCCATATGGGTGTGGCCAGTTTCAAGAAACTTTTGGTCGATTACTTCTACACTGTCATTCACCTGAACCTCATGGAGAAGAGCAGCTGCGATGAACTGGTTTCTGTTCTGCCCAGAGCAACAATCTGAATAAAGGCAAACATGCTTTTTCACAGATGGAAGTGAACGAATATGGGTCAAGAGACAAGTGCCAATTTCACATGGAGCGTTATGGGCAGCATGATCGGAGGTATCATCTGTCCT
Organism: Lineus longissimus; assembly: GCF_910592395.1. NCBI lineage: Eukaryota > Metazoa > Nemertea > Pilidiophora > Heteronemertea > Lineidae > Lineus > Lineus longissimus. Next base: position 10,826,926 of record NC_088310.1, read on the forward strand.
TGAACTTTGGTCTTTGTGGGCCATCTCGTCAGCGTTATGGACAGCATGATCGGTGGTATCATCTGTCCTTGAACTTTGGTCTTTGTGGGCCACCTTGTCAGCGTTACTGACAGCATGAATATTCTCATCAGCTGGGTTGTCTGATGATTGCATTTCAGGCTTATCAATACGACTACTTGGATCCTGATTGGCGTGGCTTGTTTCATTTGATGTCAATTCTTCGAAGATGTGGGTAAGAGTGGTGTCATCATAACCATCAGTCCAAATTTCGTCTCCGGTGGCCATTTCTTCTGAAATAAATGATTATGTTTAGAAAATGTTTTGTTCAAATTGGTTGGAGGTATCATCTGTCCTTATTCGAGTCTGGATGAAAACATGACAACAACATGACAAAACCTTGGTTATACTCAACCCATTGTACCGTGTATAATGCAATGACTCTGTACAAGGTGATTCTTGATAGCATCTAAGTCGGGAGCCTGTAGCATTGCATCATGCATCTAATTATCTTGCGTTACAAAATTGGAAGCAAGCACTTAAACCTACTAATAATATGCTCAATACTAGTATCCTCTAAATGGCTGTATTCATTAGTTAAGTAAGCCTGCGTGAAGATGGGGCATTTTTATCGTCAGCAAATCGAACTTCAGTTGTCTGAAAGAATAGGCCTATGGAATAGGAACACATTATTACTGAAAAAGCCATCCACTACCTAAACTGACAAAGTCACAATCAATCGCTAACCATTAAGGTAACTGGTTGTTGCTGTATTAAACCTCCCTGCCTGAACTTAGTCAGTTCAGCAAACATATAAGATGGTGTTTGCAGTATACTGTAAAAAGCAGTTACTCTAATTAAGTCAGAAAATAACTGCAAAGGTAAATAAAAAGGGATGAGAATATGGCTTCTGGTCTACTCACCTGATGGATCAAAATTTGGTAGCTAATAAAGCTGATGTTGTCTGTGAAGTATTGAATTTTCAAATAAATTTGGACTGAGTTCAGTGCAGAAAGCGATAGAGAATGCTGCATATATGAACATGCCATTCATAAGACTAGCATAATATACCCGAGGCGCGGGCTGTTCGAGGTATAAAAATCGGATTGTGTGGGTGCTGGTATGTTGTGGGTTTGGTGTAAATGGGGTGCTGGTTTGTGAGTAACATTTTTTTCATGAGTGTAATACTTCTTGAAAACGGAACTATGTAACCATGTACATGATGTACAGGCGTCCACAATGCTAAACCAATTCTCGGAAAACCAAGATGGTGTAGACGGGTGATGTACTCGATATCAGCCAGCGATTAGCGCCTGAATGGTTTAAGTTACCGGTGTGTGCGTAAATCTTGTCTCCCGTTGGGTGACATTTTTCACTATATTGACCCAAAATGTAGTGTAAATAGAGACAAGACCACAATTGATTTTTTAAGCCTTTTAGCAGTTAAATTGTCAATGTTTGACCGCGACGCATCAAAGAACGCGTGGTGTTGTGAATCTGAAATTTAGATTATGTTATTCCGGACAGTCGGGCAAGTAAATGGTGAAAAATAAAATGGTGATTGACCACGGAAATTTTTTTTTAATCGACAAATTAGACAGACTTTGATATTTCCACTCTTTTCAGCCAACTGGCAGAAAAAAACTCAAAACACGCCCCCTATTACCCAATTAGCAAAATTCGAAATTAATTTTTTCATCAAATAATTTCTTTATATCTGTAGACTTGCCACAACAAATATTTTTTCAATACCTCTCCAAATATGTACTTGAGAGTAAAAAACATGCACTCGTCTAATAGATAGGCCTGGACCCTCCAACCTATGAATATTCATTAGTGGTCTTGTCTCGGGTACATTGTGTCCTAAGATGAGCTATTTGTGAATAAATGGCCGTCTCGAGGTGGAAAAGCAGCATTTTTCCTTCAGATATGGGCGCCGCCATCTTGCATGCTGGCGTCAGTGACGTCGATTGTGATTAGTGGATGATGCGCGCATGGAAGGGATCATTTGAACAGGACATCTGATTGGTTGATAGCGGAGGTGGGAGGTGGCTCGGCAATTTTCGTGACGGTAATAATGCAGAGAGAACTGATGGACTTCTCGGCGAAGAGATTACTTGGAGCTCTCCAGTTGACGGCATCTCCACAAAGTTGTTTTTTATTCCAAAACCACCAAGATATTCGACGTATGACACCCTCAGTGACACTCTTACTTATGATCCACACCTACGAAACCAAAAGTTGCAAGAATTCGACGCATTTTCGAGGCCCAATTTTGAAACAAAAATCGCCTCCTATTTAGCGACCACAACGCGCATTATAGTATAGCTGCGAAATATGGTACATTTGAGAAGGGTATTAATTTTCACATGCATTGACATGTATGACATACTCACTGCATAGCAAACTCGGAGGGAAGATGATCAGTTTCCCAGAATAACCAAACCATTCCCCAAGCTATGAGGACTGTCGAATCCGCCAAGGCGAGAGCCGTCATGTAATTACAGGTCGAAATTCGTCTGTTGTCCCTCTGCAGTGTTATGATAAAAGACATCCCGTTTCCGAAGAGACCCACCAACACAATAACAATCCAAGAGTATTTCGTCGCTATGAGGTCGACGATCTGGAGCACAAACAGCTCGTTTTCGACTTCGTCTCCAACTGCCTCAGAGGAAGCCGAGGCGATCGCCATCGTTTTCAATGGTGCTGTGGGAACTGCAGTAAAGTGCTGGTTACTTCGCGATCAATGAAGAAGTATCAAGTTGATTGCGACTAAATCCCGTAGAGAATCTGTGACGAGTAACGATATTTAGCAATGTCGTCTATTCCTGAACCACAGGCTGACTGTATGTGGCGACCTGCTGTCATTAATTGGTCACAGGGTCGTTTTAAATGAAACCCACTCGTATGTAGAAGTCGTTGTTTTAAGCATTTTATTCAAGATGATATCCAAGCGACCATTGTAAAACTCGACATAAGCTGTTACCATTAGCGCCTTAGACGCTAAAAGCACTGCCAATCCTGAAGGTTATTTCGTAAAAATACGTTGACATTTGAAACTTGTTGTCGAAATCGGAGTAATTTTATCCACATCACTTATTTATTATAAAAACTACGATAATTATAATAGCTGGCATTATATCTGTGGTTCAGGCAGGTTGAAATGGACTAGTACGTGTATCAAACAAAAGGAATAAAACTGTGTTTTGTATACAAAATTGTATTTCACTTCTGCATTTACATGTTCACTGCGTTAGTATTGCTTTGGTTGGATAGGAATAACTGCCGCCTAATAAGAGAGCAGCCCCGTATTTTCCATAACATGCCATCTATGGTAAGCAGTTATGGCAAGCGGAGTGTTTAGTTATTCAAACAACCTATATTTCTTCTATGAAACTTTGTTTTATGGCTGATAAACTGATTTTATTTGAAAGAAATAGTTTTTTTTTTTTAAATTAGTTTTATAGAAAAAAAGTTAGTTATTTTGCAAATAGACCTAGTTTTATTGTAAAAATATAGAGTTTTTAATATACATAGTAGACTGCTGTGTACGCAGGAACAAGTTGGTTGCATGCACAGCAGAGGCGAATTAACATAACCGCGTCATCAATGACGCCAGTTGGAGAAAGAAATGGCGGTGGCAGTGGCGGTGGAAGAATTCCCCGCTTCCCTTCAAGTTTGGGCCAATTTCTCATCCTTTCCTGCATTCCAAACAGCTCTCTTTCGGTATCAGGAGCAACACAACGTTGCCTTTCTAATACAGCACTCGAGAACCATCGACAAACGAGAAAGAGTCTAAAAAAATGATGAGAAACCTCCACAGCACTTGAAGTACGTGTTTGTCAATTAGCCCAATTTTGCAGATAAACCTGGTTTTGTTGTAAAAATAAAGTTTTTTTGAGTAACTGGATAAACGGCATGTGTATGGCAAGCAGAGTGTCCAGTATTTAAAACAACATATATTTCTTCAATAAAACTTGTATTTTCCATAACATGCCATCTATGGTAAGCAGTTATGGCAAGCGGAGTGTCCAGTTATTCAAACAACCTATGTTTCTTCAATGCAACTTGGTTTTATTGCTGATCAACTAAATTATTTGAAAGAAGTATTGTTTTTTTAAAACAACCCATATTTTCTCCTATAAAACCAAGTTTTATTCAATAAATGTACGATTCGGTGCAAAAACTTACATTTTAGGTGATAAAATGTAGGTTTTGTGTTGAAAAACCAGTATTTTTATCATAAAATATAGGTTTATGGAAAACAAAATGCTTACATTCTGACAAAAATAGTTGCTCCTAAACCAGATCTATTGATATTGGTTACCAGATAGTTATTTTAACATCTCCTAAATGAAGGGACAATTTAGTTCATGACTAAACATAGCTAAAGGAAGCAGGTTCTGCCACCTAGAAGTAAAATGACGAACTAAAGTAAGTGCACTGAACATTATTCTTGTGGTTAAAGTCCGTATTCTCGGTATAATCGTGCAACTATTTGCGTGGGATTTTTATAATCATGCGATGTTATCACACAACTCATCATGAGAAGATCATAATTATAATATATAGTTACTTTGTCACCAAAATGATGCCACGAATGACATTTCTTTGGATTTAGCCCACGGCCGACATCTCTTCATAATAGGTGGTGTTCGAAAATCCCCCGAAACACAAATGTGGACGCCAATCTCATTGCTCGACCTCCTGATTCACGTGTACATTTCGCAGGCTTTGGGAAAACTCCTTATTGCACCAAACGTACCCGACAAACGTGAATGACTGTGCAAAGTGCATCGCACTGATGTCGCGAATTGGATCAATTGGATTCATTACCAGCTATTGCGGACCTAGCTAATCAAGCCAATTAGTGCACCTGCTTTAGTGGTCCTGGCAAGCCTAATGGAAAATGCATAGGAAATATCAATAAGGTTGGCTTTTTGGGCGGGGTGTTAAAATAATCCCAACTCCCGACTTCTGACACAATTCTATATATGTCTAGGTATTTACTGGCAAAATTTGGAGTGATTTGGATGGAAATTCGATGGGTCCATCTGTAGGTTGAAAATTTTGGTAAATCTGTAATGCTTCATTCATAGCCCGTAGTGTAAATTCCTGAGAAATTGGGTTTTGGGGGCTTTTCTAGCTGCGCTAGCTCCGAAACTATACATTTGATACAAACTCCCGACTTCAGACGTGGTTGATATAACTCTTAGGATTATATTCCCAAGATTTCAGCTTTATTGGAGTGTGGAATTCCTGTCAGGTAAATTTCCATATTTCCCCATCTTTTTGTTTACCCATCTTTAGTGGACCCTCCATTAAACACCCTGGCCCTCTTCCATCTTTCCTTGAAACCTGTGTAGAGAAACTTAGGTATCTACCTGTTACTTTATCATATTTTATGGCCCCTCCGATTTTCGACTCAGTAGAATAGATCACCTATTTAAGTAAATTTTGTGGAATACTTCTAGCTATGTGTCTTGTAATGCAATCTGACTGGAACCTTGTATGTCAGATTCGTATTTACCGCAATTTAAGTCACAGCCCCTCCTCTATTTCAATTCCTTATGCATTGTAGTGTTTTGCACTTTCAAGTTTCGTGTACACCCTGTGTGTAGTTTACCGTGTACTTGGTGTACTGTGTTTATACATGTTATTCTGCATGCGTTTTGACAGATGTCAGAGTCGACTTCGGAGTGTATTTTCATCTTTCATCAATCTATCAAGTTCCATTTATCTCATCCCTCAAAATTCATAATCTCTCGGCATTTCTATATCGTTTCACGATTATGTTAGACCACAATTGCCGCATTTTATTCAAGTTTCATTTGGGATGACTTCTTCACAGGTTCCGTCGAACAGCCAACATGGCGCTGACGTCTCCCTGCTAGTTTTTCTATTCTAGAAAATCACTCAGAACTGACTCTCACCTCTGTCAACTTTCATGTAGCTTGGTAAAAGTGATCTTGGGTAACACCTTTCGCAAATCGTACCTCTCTTGTGACATTTTCATCCGTAAAAATCGACACATTTTGACCTGTTTGTGAACTTTCATACGGAGCGATTTTTATCTCGTGTTCGTACATGGCGTATGCCCTTTGGGTGACGACACCGGGTTTCGCACCCAGATTCCGAGTTCACATGGTACTTTTAACTTTGTGAATTGTTTTAAAACTTTAGAATCTCAAAATTAGATATATATCCATTTAATCGAGCAATCTCATTCTTGATATTCATGTCAGAATTATTTGCGAAACCTTTGAATTCGTATTGCGATTTCTTTCGTCTGCTATTTTCGGTCCGTCATTACGTGGTTTACAACCACATTTTTCTACTGTAACACCGGCCCCGAGTCGTCGTGTGACGAATATATAACCGTCTAAACTCTCTAAAACCTATATTCATATATTTTTATCTACGTTTCTCACATTTCCCTCTAGAATAATTCTGAACCAACATTTCTTCTTGAAATTTCATCCTTTTAAAGATGAAACCTTATTCTGTCTTAGGTATGTAAATTCGAGTAGTGAATCGGTAAGATAATTATTTTCTGCAACAAATTGTAAACTTGATGTAAACGTCGTCTGAGTTTAGCGAAACCGCGTAACCCGTTTTTGTCGTATTGTTTACGAGTCAATTATCAGTACAAATTCTGTTTGTAAATAATTCTTTATGTAGGATTTTGGATGAATCTTTCACAACTTGTAGTTGAATCATCTATTTTGGTCGTCCACGTCATTTTTAACAGAAAGTCGCTAAAATAATTATTTCTAGTTAGAAATACTTTGCGTGACGGTGGTCCCGTTTTGCATGAATTAAGGCGCAAGACCGCCTTTTTGGTAAATTTTTCTTTCAAATTTCTGTGAGAAATTGGTTCTCAAATAATTGTTTGTGGAGGAATTTCCGTAAACTTCCTCTCCCCGGTAGATAAGTTCCTATTCTATACCGTATGTACAATTGTTAAGTCTTGTCTTGTAAAAGAATTATTTGTCGATCAAAATGCCAAATCTGGTCTCGGTCTTCCGCCCTCTTTAAAGGGAATTAACGTTAGAATTATTTTGTCGGGAAAATTCGGCTTTTTCATTCGTCTGTCAAACAATTCTTTGTGAGCGGATTTCTATAAACTTCCTCGTCAAGATAGATATACCCTTACTCTATCAGGTATGCATGATTTCTTTGCGACAACTTGTAAAAGAATTATTTGTGAGTTTGAAATGTAAATGTTAGACATTTTTAGACGGAATTCTACGTCATCATAATCCAAATTTCGACGTTTCCTATTGGTCAATCGCTGTTGTGACGTCATGTTTTTGACGTCTTAAATGTATAAAAGGCGTCATTTCTGAACAGTTTGGCAGTTTCAATTTTGAACTCCACTTGTAAGGTTAAAATCCTAAAAATTTAAGCGAGACCCTCGTAGGCTTGCCTGCGAGTAGGTCCATGCTTTTGTATTAGGAATGTACATAATACATGGAATTTTAGTCTGAATTACGGAATTGGCACTCAATTTCGGAATTCCTTTTTCTATTCCTATGTGTTACTGTGCGCTTGTCTGCCCCATGCTTCCCATTACGTCAGCGCGGGCAGATCCTAATGCATTTTAGACCACGTACAGTCAAATATTTAAATCCGTTCAAAATTCATTTACATCTAAATTCCTACAAGTGCTTCGTAATCAGACCACTCCTCGCTTCACTTAGCCTGGATGGCTGATATATGATTTATCAAAGAACCGTCCTGTCTTAAGATTAAGATACTCACTAGAAGTTAATCCTAATATCACTATCTTTTAGTTTAACTGGAAACTGTACTTAAACGTCGCCTCCTCATCTATTCTGCTGTCGTCGTTATCAAAATTATATACATATTTATATATCATACTTCATTTTCATGAATGATATCGATTGTGCGCATGAGCACCTATTAAACAAATCTCGGGATATTTTCTACATTTGACTTCGTTGATATCATTACCTACAAGCTTTGTGGCGTGCCCTGACGGATTAACATAAGGTCACTAGTCACGGATTTAGTCACTTGTCGTTACGAAGGGGATAGTTGGTGAACATCCTTATGGTACTGAGCTTGCATTTCCTTATTTCGCGATCTCTTTGGCGCGACCCTGTCCATGCCAATTTTCAACCTGCCACTCACCAAGAAGGAAGGACGACCCCCAAGTTGAACTGGCGCGACTCTGTCCATGCCAAGTTTCACCCTGCCACCCACCATGAAGGAAGGACGACCCCAAGTTGAACTGGTCGACTATGTCCATGCGAGTTTTACCTGCCATCCACCAAGAAGGAAGGACGATACCAAGTGGTACTGGCGCGACATAGCCGTGTTCTCGCACGACTCTGTCCATGCCATGTTTCAACCAATAGTCAACCGAGAAGAAAAGACGACTTCAAAACGTAATTACGGGATTCTATGCGCCACCCCGTCTCTATATACAACGATGTCTATCAAACGGCCATCTCATGGTAGAGTATTCAGCCCTGTACCATGAGGATGCACCAATGAAAACTGGGGAACGCCTCTATTAAGACCCGGTATATTTTCCCCCAAAAAAGACCTATAAGTGACAGAGTCCCGATGTCGGAAAATCGCTACAAAATGGTGACAGCGGTGGGATTTCACTTAGTCACGTTTTTCAGAAAATATCCAACATGGTTCGAGCGGATGAGGACGACGTTCGTGATGATGACAAGATGAAGAAAGAATAATTCTACAATTTTTCCTACAGATCCATGCAAGAGATTCCAGAGATAATCGTGATATACTAACCCGACGACGTACTGATTTTGGTGGTAACAGAGCAATAGAAATTTAAGGTAATTATCATGGCTGAAGGCGATAGTCTTACCCCTGGTCTCCCAGAAAGCGACGACGAGGAGATAACGTTTCCTAGTCACCGACCTACTCCACCGTTTCGTCGTGCGGCAGGCGATGGTCCTGGTCCTAGTCCTTTGCAACACAAGGCCTGGGAGAAGCCAATTAAGATCGATAACTTTAGCGGAGACAAAAACAACCGTGGAGAGTGTGGCATCGTATGTTCGAAAGGATCGCCAGTATTAACCGATGGGATGAAGAAAAAGCCAACCAATTGTTCTCCCTACTGAGAGGCCCTGTCTTAGAAGTCACCTGTGGACTCCCCAACCATGAACTAGAGCATTATGATAACTTGGTGCACACTTTGGAGTGCCAGTTCGGCCCAGTGCGTCAAGCCGAACTCCATATAGCAGAAATCCGGAAAAACAGAAAGAAACGACCCGACGAAAGCTTCAGAGAACTTGGTCGTGCTAACAAGAGACTCAGCGAACTGGCCTATGACACCAGTCCATACGAAACTAGGGAGCGCTTGGCGAAAGCTGACTTTATAGCCGCGATTCCTGACTCGCACCTGAAAGTCATGATTCTACAAGGGAGACCATTTAACCTGGAGGAAGCCGTCGGCCTAGCTGAAGAGAATGCTGGCTATTGCAAGTGGGCAGGAGAGACAGAAGGGAAAACAAAGTCTTCAGTACGCAATGTGAATGTTGAAAATGAAGAAACATCTATGGCTCGACTTTTGAAGACTAATACAGAACATTTGCAGCAGACACAAGAAGCTATGACGCAGTTGACAATCAACCAAAACCAAAAGAGGAAGAGACCCAAGAGTGACATTACCTGTTTTAATTGCTCCCAAGTGGGACATTCTAGCTCCGAGTGCACTGAACCCCGTTACCAGGGAAACGATCAGAGGCCGGCGACAAGGGGCGCCCGCCGGTCATAAACATTTCTAGTACGAGTCTCACTTCACCTCTTTCGTCAGTGACGTCCGATCCTCCTTCAAACAACGATAAACAAGAAAGAAACGACTTTTTACCAAATACACCAGATATTGATGAAATGAATAAGAAAGCCATTGTAAGACGCATTGGACCGGTGTCTGATAGCGGTCTGTTTGTAACCAGTCACATAAATAATACCAAGGTCAAGTTCATTATTGATACTGGATCCTGTGTCACCATACTGAGCCACGAGAGATATCAAGCCATGGATCTTAAACTAAGACCACGTTTAGAAGAGTCCGATTTAAACCTTTTGACAGCTGACGACAGTCCATTATAATGGACAATGCGATGTGAATATTGGAATCTTACGGAATTCGGAGACTCCATTTACTGTAATAGTCGCCGACATTTCCAGTGAGGGTCTTCTTGGTATTGACTTTATTCGATATTTTGATTGTGAATTATATCCTGCCTCAAAGACACTGATGTGCCGTGGAGAACAGATCATCTGCGGCAATGTACAACAATACAGAGAACGACCTAGAGACGGGAAATGTTGCCGACTATTAATGACGTGTACAACCGTCGTGCCACCGTTGAGTAGACAGGTGGTTTTAACAACAAAGAAAGGCTCTGCTCAGAGAGGAAAATGGGCTGCAACCGAACCAGTCCAGACCATGAAAACAGCATCCCAATCAAAGCCAGCCATAATGATTGGACGATCCATCGTTGATGCAGAAGCGAAATTAGTCCCGATACCAGTTATCAACATGTCAGAAGATTCAATCGTGTTGGAAGCTGGAAAGACCATTGCCTTAATGTCAACACTGAATAGTGTTCAGTCCTATCATATAGGATGTGAAAAACCTAACAAAGGGACAACTGGAAGACGTGATGCCAATGTAAGTAAAGATGAGAAGAATATCAGCGATGAGGACGAACAAGAAGAGCCTCAGAAACACACGAAAGATGAAACTAAGTTACTCACCAGGGAATCGGCGACTGTCCAGCGGACATACATGGAGTACAGAGCGAGAGAGCTCTCCTCTGATGTCACGAACAGGTCGATTTCTCGGGGAGGTGAAATGGGAACCCAAGATTTGAGATGGTCTGATCAGCCATACGGAAAATTCCGCGGGATTACCAGAAGTTTGCCGGTACGCCGGACCGAAAGGAGGGGATCAATGATGCCCGTAACTCCAGTTGTCTGTACTGGGACCTCTGAGTATCGCGGTGACGCGAACGAAACGATTAAAACGAAAAATACCGGTACTGTAAATATGTTAAATGTGCAACAATCATCATCGTCCTCAGATCTTTTGGACTTCGCGAATAAAGATGAAGAAGTGGAAAACTCTCCAATGAACTACCTGAATCATTAATGGACATGTTTATGAGAGGAACACTTCATTTGGTTGGTAATCAAATCATAAGACTAAAGGAATTGATATTAAGACACATACATTGTACCTTTATTTTCCAAATCTAAGTTAGACATCGGAAAAGCCTCCGGTATTAAACACGCAATCGACACGGGCGATTCACTACCACTCAGCCAACCTCTAAGAAGGCTTCCATTACACCAGCAAGACGAAGCTGACAGGCAAGTTGAAGAAATGCCCGAAGCTGGGGTCATTGAAAGGTCAATCAGTCCATGGAGCTGCGGCGTTGTGTTGGTTGAGAAGAAGGATGGAAGTCAGAGATTTTGTATCGATTTCAGAAGGTTGAATTGCGTCACAGTCAAAACGAACAGCGGGTTACAAAGAATCGATTCACAACTAGACAGTCTTCAGGGCTTCAAATGGTTCAGCACACTCGACATCACGAGTGCGTATTGGAATGTGGAGATGGAGGAATCTTCAAGCGAAAAGACGGCGTTCTCTACTAGACTGGGGCACTTCTAATTCAGAAGAATGCCATTTGGGTTAGTTAACGCGGGTGCTACTTTCTCCCGACTCATGCAACATATCCTTGAAGGTTTGGAGTGGCACACCTGTTTGATATACCTCGACGACGTTGTTGCAATTGGAAAAGATTACGAAAGCGCCATCGATAATCTGGACAAGATCTTTGCCAAGTTAGAAGCCGCAGGAGTCAAACTGAAACCAAAGAAATGTCACCTCTTGCAGAAAGAAGTTTTGGGCCATTTAGTTACGGAAGATGGCATAGGCACTGCACCGGGAAAGATTGAAGCAGTAAAGAACTGGCATATTCCAACGAATCTTACGGAGGTGAAATCATTTTTGGGACTCGTAACATATTATAAGTCGTTCATACCGTCGTTTGGAGACGTCGCAAGGCCACTCTACAAACTCTCCAACGCTGATCAAGAACTTGATTGGACCCTGGAATGTGAGCAGTCTTTTGAAAAGTTAAAAGAGCTTTTGATATCCGCACCGATCCTAGGATACCCAAACAAACATGGAAAATTTATTTTAGACACGGACGCTTCAGGATATGCTTTGGGAGCTGTGCTCAGTCAGATGCAAAATGGAAAAGAGAAAGTGATAGCTTATGCAAGTAAGACGATGTCCAACAGCGAAAAGAATTATTGTGTCACCCGACGAGAACTTTTGGCTGTGGTTATATTTGTTCGGAAATATCGCCATTACTTATATGGGAAGAAGTTCACTATTAGAACACATCATAGCTGTCTTCAATGGCTTACGAACTTTAAAGAACCTGAAGGTCAGTTGGCTCGTTGGATCGAATACTAGGGACATTTGATTTTGAGATCATCCACCGTAGCGGTAAAATCCATGGAAATGCTGATGCCTTATCAAGGATAACATGTACCTACTGCACTAATAAGAAATACGACTCCCCGTGCGTGAGACTGATCAGTGATTCGACCACGACATTCACTTTGGACAAACCCTTGTTAGCAGAGGCTCAGATGCAGACTGAACATTCTGGCCCACTCGAAGACGCTGCCCCAACCAAGATTAAATGGGTTCCAAAACACTGGTACCAGAAACCTAGACCAGGGGCCGGTTGCACAAAAGTAAAAAATAGTTAAAAATCACTGTTAGTTTATCTTGGCGTTAACTTAACTCCAAAAAGTTAATTTGGGTTGCAAGAAAGAAAATTATTTTAAAGTAGCGTTAAGTTAACGCTAACTTTAACTGACCTCCTAACCCCAAGATAAATCCCTATTTTGGAGTTAGTTGAAACAAAATGGTGGACAACCAGGCCCTGTTTGTGGCTTTCCAGCCATTTTTTCAAGCTCCACGGCATTTTAGACAAAGAATCAACCACTTGGAGTTCTTCAATGACAATAAACTTTTTAAAAGATACCGTTTTTGCAGAGAAACCATTGTTTTGATAGTTGAAATGCTCAGGGAGGACATTGAAAGTGCGACCAACAGAAGCCTTGCAATTTCGCCTGAGGTGCAAGTCTTGATTGCTCTCCGTTATTTTGCATCTGGAGCTTTCTTTGAAGTTATTGGGGACACTTTCGGTGTAGACAAAGCTAGTGTAAGTCGTGTGGTGCACAGGGTGGCTGGCCTGTTAGATGCTGCACGGGACGATTTTATTGTGTGGCCCCAGTCGGTGGAGGAGAGGCGTCGAATTCAAGCTGGATTCTATGCGATCTCACATTTTCCCAAAGTATTGGGATGCATCGACGGCACGCACATCAGAATGATATGCCCCAGTGAGCCACGTCCTGATGCTGATCACATCCCAGAACCAGCCAATGCTGCTGAGAATGACCAGGAGATGCGAGATGACCAGATAGGCCTACATGCTCCTGATCCTGCACATGCAGCTGCACTGCCCATGCCTGCAGATCGCGAAGGCGAAGCCATGGAAGAAGCAGAACAACCCGCGCAAGTTCCTCCAGCTCCAGCCTACGAAGCATCTTTTGTAAACAGGAAGGGATATCACTCCATCAACGTGCAAGCAGTGGTTGACGATAAGGGTAATTACTTTTATAATTATACCTGAAAACATGCTAAATACTAGGGCCAATATCCATGATATCACAACTAGCGCCACATCCTCGACATCATGAGTCATGACATGCACCATGACTGACATGCCTTTTTTGGTAAACGAACGTTGACCAATTCCATGATTGCCTGACCAACAAAACATATGGAATGCCATTTATGCAAAAATTATCTCTTGTACACTGTTGCTCATAAAGATAGAATACGCATAGTTTTTGTATTTTTTCATCGTTAATTGCATAGAAACTTGTTGATGCTGAAATATGTTGAATATAATAAAATACGGAGTGGTCGTGTAATAATGATCAATAGCCCTCCTAACTAAAATGATACATTTCCTTTTCAGGAAAATTCACCAATGTAGTTGCACGTTGGCCAGGGGCAACCCATGATGCCTTTATTTGGAGGAACAGTGACCTTAAAGAGCACCTGGAACTGACAAACCCCAGAGGTGAAGATGGACTGTTGCTAGGAGATAGTGGATACCCTTGTATGCCGTATCTCATCATCCCGTACGGAGCACCCACAACAGAAGCCCAGCAGAGATTGAACACTTCGTTATGTGCCACAAGAGTGAGGATAGAACATGCCTTTGGAGTGTTAAAGAGGAGGTTCCATGTTCTCCATGGGGAGATTCGTATGCAGCCAGACCGTGTAGTTAAGATCATCTCTGCCTGTTTTGTCCTGCATAATATTGCAAAGATGAGAGGAGAACGTGACCCCCCAGAAGACGACGACAGTGATGACGAAGAAGATGATGAAGATGATGATGAGGAGTATGCTGGCCCAAACTCTGGCAGTGTTTACAGGGACTACCTCGCCAATCGCTACTTTGCTTAATTGACTGTGATCCACTGCAACCTGAGAGAGGGGATATATCAAAACAGTGGAAGCTACAGCCAGTGAATTTTCCAATTTCAAACTTAAAAACTATAACTATATGTATTGCATAATTAACACTCGCGTAAGAAATATACCATAACATTTTCATCATGTCACTGACACTGTAGCTTCTAATTTTGATACATTCCCTTTGTGTTTTAAATAACTTGATATTTACTATATATTTACTATTTAATATATTTAATATTTAAAAAATTCAAATCCTATAAACATAGATACTATTTACACATAAATTTACAGTTCAATGCCCGACAGACCCAAGAACTCCTTTTCCTTCAGCAGAGCAATCTCCAGCTGTAGCTTTTCTATTCGAAGGCCAGCCTCTTTCTGAAGAACTTCCTGAGTACGGTTTGTGGCCTTCTGCGTAACAAGAGTTGCCTCAAGGACCTCAAACTGCATGTTAAATACATCCTGCTGAGTCTTCTGTCGGCACATGGCGTCTGTCAGCAGACCCTTCGCATGTGCTTTCCTGGCACCTAGGAGAGAATGAAACAAATTATGACGGGTTAAATGGATCACACAGCACTTCAATTTTGTCACTTTGTGAACGGCCAGAGCTCATTTTAGCACATTTGATTGATTCATGTAGGGACTGCTTAAAATCAAGAAAGGCTTTCGCCATTCTAGGGTCCCAACTACTCACCAGTGACTTTGCACAGTTTGGCCTTCTTTTTGGCTGGAGATTTTGGGGCAGTCATTGCAGTGGCTGTCATCGTCTGTTGAGAATCTAGAATAAAAAATGACAGTTCGGCCTATATGATGATAAATATCAAATCACGAAACGTCACAAAATGTTTTGCAACCAAAACTCTGGCAAATATAGATTCAAATATCCAAAATGCAAATGCCTTGATATATGAGGTGTGGGCCAGGCTATCAGCATCGATACAGTATTAGACCCCGGGCCTAATAGCCTACTGAAAGACCGAACCTGTATCTAATAGCATACCAAGAATTATTGTGGCTCCCTCTATGTGTGTTTCGCGTGGTTGACGATCAAAGGTTGCCACAACCACTGCATCTGAGCAGTCGACATCAACATCTGCAGCTTGATTTACTGAAAAATTAAATGAAATTATCATAAAAAATAATTTTGCTATTTCTAAATTAAAGACGCATGATGTCTAACCGGGTCACTACAGTCGCTTTCTGTTTCTCAGTAGGCCTACTTGTATTTCTTCCATTGTATACCGGTACCAATGTAATGTATCATAGTCTAAGAAATACTCGGCTCTTAATTGACATGGGCATATTTATCATCGAGCTTCCAGCACCTTTAAATTGAACTTACCAGGAGTCCAACCAGCCAGATCAGGTAATGTAGCAGGGAGGGAGACTGCTGCTGTAGCCTTAATAGGTGTGGTTACTGAAAATATTAACAAATGAAAGTTTTAAAGTTTAAAGGGAATGAATCACATAAATTGGCGGGAAAAATCAATAAATTCTAATTAAATCCATTGAAAATCCAAATTTCTATGATATTCCATTAAAACAGGGTGATATCAGCTTAACAATAGGCCTAATGTGTACAATTGCGATCATTTTGTTAATTCTTTGAGGTAATTCACATGACTTATTGAATAAATTAAAAGTATTAACAAATATTTATATTGGAACTTATTTCTGTTTCACCCTGTATAGTACTATTTGCAAACTTTGCATTCCATACACTTACTGGGCATGCTCAGTGCGTTTAGAAATATGGAGTCGGGAAATTTGCAAGCGCGTATTTGGAGCAGCGAATAACCACATTTTCTGTACTTTTGTGCAGTTGAACTGCCTTATCTGCTGATGAATTTGATTTATAGAGCTATGAAGTCAACTACTATGGTACTATTTCTAAGTGACGGTCATGAAAAGCTGTACTTTCGGCCGCTTGAAAAATGCATGCATGCACTCTCATGTCAGCATGTACACATGGTCGCTATACACACAGGAAGTCCAACAGAAATGGCTGGCAGAGTGCCAATATCGATGCAGGCACCAGACGACATACTTTGAACTTAGCCAGGGTAGGGCCGAGTTGAGCTTAATTCCACCAATGTTTTTGAAGATTGACATCAGGCTATGAAATCTAGACCTATGTAAGGCTTAGGCCTATGTTCAGAAATATATGCTGGTAGAAGTAGATAGCGTTTTATGGCCTAATTAGGCTAAATCGGAGCCTGGTGTACCTACCTGCAGACTCAAATCCACCAGTGATGCCTCTGAATGCTGCGTCTTTTTCGAATGTTTCTATTATTCTCTGCAGTGTAGGGTCGGCCTGTGGCATCTTTCCCCCTCCGCCAGTCCCTCTCTGGTGTTTTTGCTGCAGGGAATGGATCTCTTTCGCCTTTGAAAGCTGCTGGTTCCATTTTTCCCTGCAGTTATCCCCGGTCCTTGTGGCCACTCCCAAGGAACTAACCATTAGAGCAATTTCATCCCATTTGTTTTTTTTCATTTTGTTTGTCACATCTGACGAAAACTTGGATCGCAAGATCCCAAGTTCATTTATAACAACATCGACTAAAACTTCGGCTTCTGAGTGTGAAAAATTTGGTTTCCTCTCCCTTTTTGTCTTTTGAGATGAATGATTCTCTATGGAGGCAGCCATCTTGCATGTCTTGCTTTCAATATGAGGACCAAATGCATTATGGGAAATGTCCCTAGCAACTAACATTGATTTACTTAAAAGTAGCGTTAGTTAACATTTGGCCTAACATTGATTTGTGAAACTCAATTTTAGCGTTATGTTAGCTAACGCTAAGTTAGGGACTTTAACATAAAAAGATAAACTAACATACTTTTATCACCATAACTTTTGTGCAACCGGCCCCAGTCCGAAAGAAATGTAAACCGATCAAGAAAATAGCTCAGATTAACATTGAAAGATCGATCGAATGGTCTGATGATGTCCTTCATGAAGCACAAAGGTTTGAACCGGAGTTCCGTTGGATCATCAAAACAATGGAAGAAAACGAGAAAAGACCCTCCTGGGAGACTGTGTCATTGAATGGTGAAGGTGACAAGCACTATTGGTCTATGTGGAATCAGTTACAGTTTAAAAATGGAGTGTTGTGACAACGATACGAGTCGGATGACGGCAAGACACTGAAATTGAAACCACTTCTGCCGTCAGATTTTCAAGAGGAACTCTTTCACCACATGCACACTACTAGAACAGCAGCCCACCTGGGCACCCAGAAGACCTATGAGAAAGCCAAAGCAAGATTTTATTGGAAAAATATGAAGGACACCATGACTGATCTCTGTCGAAAATGTGACAAATGTGAATGAAGGAAGTCTCCACCACATAGAAACAAAGGACATCTTCAAACATATCTTGTAGGACTCCCCATGGAAAGAATTAGCACTGATTCCTATCACAGCCAGAAGGAATAAATATGTCATCTTGGTGGGCGATCATTTTACGAAATGGATAGAGGGTTATGCCCTTCCCAATCAAGAAGCTGTGACCGTAGCCAGGACTATCGTGAAAGAATTTATTTGTCGATACGGCTCTTTCCGACAGTTACATTCTGACCAAGGAACAAATTACGAGTCTAACCTGGTAAAAGAAGTATGCAAGATACTTGACATACAAAAGACAAGGACCACTCCAGCACACCCTCAATCCGATGGAATGATCGAACGACAGAACCGAACTCTTCTAAACTCGTTGGCCATGATGGTCAAGAAAAATCAAAAGGATTGGGATCTACAGCTGCCGTTCGCCATGATGGCATATCGCACCGCAATACATAGCACCACAAAAGAAACCCCATATTACATGATGTTTGGAAGAGAAATGACCCTCCTCGTAGACGTGTTGTACGGAAGCCCCGGAAAAAAAGAGGTCGAAGTCCATGAATACACCACAGATTTACGCTCAAGACTTGAACGAGCATTTGAAGACGCGAGAGAACAGATCGGAAATCAACATAAGAGGCAAAAGAGGACCTATGACAAAAGACATCATGGACGTCCCTTTAAGATCGGTGATTTTGTGTGGGTGTACAACCCGAAATATAAGAAGGGTTTGACAACCAAATTGAGTTGCAACTGGAGCGGCCCGTATCTAGCTATAAAGAGACTTTCTGATACTGTTTATAGGATTCAAAAGAACAAAAACGTAACCCCACGCGTAATCCATTACGATCGATTGAAGTTGTATTTGGGAAATAAAGCAGAGTCGTGGCCAATCGTCGAGATTGTGCCGGAGACGATAGATACCGAGGTGGAGTCGACGTGTATTCAGCCCTCGATCGAAGAAGACGTCGGAATAGTGAGACCTAGGAGGAACATTCAACGACCAAAAAGATATGACGACTAAAGTATGCAATTATTTTTGTTACAGTATGGTACGAGACTTTGTCTGCGGAGGATGCGGAAGGCGATCTCGACGATCTCATCAGCCTAGGTGTCAACCGTCAGGGCCACCGGCTGGTGCGATCGCCGGATCGAATCAGCCGGCGAGGGAATCTGCTGCATACCGATTACAGAGCAGAGGAGTCAGCGGGGACAACAACTGTACACCTCAAGCCAGGGTTGCAGCTCAAAGAAGATCCAGCGGCCGACCCGAATCAAGGCCCAGCGGCCGACCCGTATCAAGGCCCAGCAGCCGACCCGAATCAAGACCCAGCAGCCGACCCGAATCAAGGTCCAGCAGTCGACCCGTATCAAGACCAGCTCCAGCTCGATAAGGACCCGGTCCACGAGGACCTCCGACCCAGACGGTCGCGGTGGTGTTCCCACCAAGCCTGGATACACTAGTCGAGAGGACGGAGACGTTTCGTCGTGAAAGGTGACCAGGGACGAAGGGGATCGGAGCGCGTAATAGAGACATGGATTTTCAGGATTTAGTAAGTGGACGGAGGATGGAAGCAACGTCCGGGAACGGAGTGAAGTCGGAAAAAGAACGGTGTCTACAAAAGAAAGACAAAAATTATGTCTATTCGTTTGCGGATTTTAAAAAAAAATGCTTTTGAAAAGAATTTCCATGTAAATCGGTACTGACGGTTGTGGTGTCTGCATAGTTGTCGCCTTCCCACATATATGTATCTTGTTGGGACTGTCAGCCTAGCCATGGATTTAACCAGTTGCATTCTTCTCTTCAGGTTATAATGAAGACATCCAACGAGTTCAAGTGCAGAGACTGCGATAGGTCGTTGAAATCAACTGGGTCGTTGCAGCACCATCAACGCAACTCCTGTTCCCAACGCCTAAAGACGTCTAGATCAACAAAAGAAAATCAATCACGAAATCCTTACTAAATTCGAGAAAAGTTTGTGTGTTTGTTTGTTTGTTTGTTTGTTTGTTTGTGCGCTCATATCTCCCAAACCGAATTGCTGAGCGACCCCAGATTTTGCATGTAGCATTTAACGGGTCCTGAAAGTGTCCTTACGAAGCCCGATTTTTGAATTTCCAACCAACATCCGATATAACGCCGTTTATTGGTTTTATCTAACGTTATTCAGCTTGCGCGCGCGGCGATTTTACCTTCGCGTCATGCGCATCACGGGCGACGTCACTCCCGACACTATACAAATAGTGGATGTTTGGGAGTCCGATATGGAATTTTGATGGACGAAGAAATGTCATGGCGGACGAGGCTTTGCGAGTCCGCCATGACATTTCTGAGTCCAGCAAAATTCCATATTGGGCGACCTTAAACATCCACTATTTGCTATATTATACAAACAAATGTCTTGGCAAAGAAATCAATCCAAAGGAAAATAATGAAACAATTTGTTTTTAATGAAATATACAAAATGTTAACAGTGTAAACTTCATTTTGATTGGATTAAAACCTTTTAGGATCCGTTACGACATTTTTTTGGATCCGTTATTGCTTTTTTGGATCCGATACGATGTGATGACTTGAAATCACATGATGTGAATCGAGTTACGCTATTGGCCAAGAACATTTGGTAGCATAATATAGCCTGATCGCGTCACGGCTCAGACGGCAGGATGGGTCTGCTGACGTCATGACGTCACAATGCGACGTATCGAGCCCTGTCACTTCAGTCAAAAGCTTTGGCGCGTTCACACAGAGCTTGGTGATAAATTTTTGTTCGATTTCGGAATTAAAAAATGTGAAAAGAAGGTTTGTATTAAATGTATATGACGAATGAAAAAGACTGATGATAGGCCTACTGCTGGCCGGTGGGCGTGTTTAGTATCGGCCTTTTGTGTACTGTTCCATTGGCCTACTGACATCTCACTTCTCATCGGTCACTTCATGGTCAGAGCAAATGATACTGCCCACCTCATTAGGCCTACTACCCACGACAGAACATAAAATCAATCACCCGGTGAAAGGCCACTGACTAGGCCAGTGCATGATCTGATAATGACATCAGACCCAGTCACACACCATTTAAACCTAGCTACTTTGTGTTGAATACAAAATAGTTTATTTTGTCTTTTCATATAAGAAAATGCCTAACCCGCCAAAAAGAAAAAAGAACATGTCAAGGCACACGCCAGGGAGTAAACGAATGAAGCAGACTCGAACAGTCGTTTATCAATAAATCACTTATAGTACACTGAAACTCTGATGATGGCAGCAACGGGTACAGTGGACTAGTAAACCAAAGACGAGATCGCCAGAATCCAAGAGAAGGTCACATTCAAAACACCATTCCGAAAAGTCGGCTGGCCACCATAAACGTAGGAGCGAGTCCGTGGATGCTATTAACATTTTCGACAAGAACGGCAAGATACGGCCGGAGGTTATGAACCAATTAAGAATGCACGGCACCGTGTCGCTGAAGGAGTTGACGTCCCTGTTTCCATCTTCCGCCGAAAACATCAGCGACATCGGGGTTGAGACGGGAATAGCGATTCACGACAGCGAATCGCCATCGGTACAGTCTCAATCTCACCTTCTCGTTCCTCCCATCATCATGGATCCTGCGGCGAGCGATTCCATAGTACCAACCGCAATATCTCCGTCCCACCTTCACGTTCCTTCCGTCGTCGTAGACTCAGCAGCAAACGACTCCATATTGGTACCCTCCACGATGTCTCCGGCTCCTCTCATTCCTTCCGTCATCTTTTATCTTTATATTTTCCTGATTTCCACGCTTTTTTTGTGGGCCTTCGATTTCCGGCGGATCAGTCGGCGCATGCTCGTATTCATCCAGGGGTGGGATGTCCTGACTGGAGTGATCTTCTCTGAAAAGCTGGAAGTTATGTGAAAGCTGGCGGGCCAAATATACATTCCCCAGCAAAGCCAAAGTCGATCACCCGGAAATGTCCGTGATGAGCAGTTGTGCATCAGGATCATTTACTGGATAAACCCATACACCTAGTATGGATTTGAATATATACTTGCCAACCCCAATGCACAACTCGAAAGTGAGGCATTCTCTTCTGACACCGCAGGCTGCGCTCACTTCTAACGAAGTGTCCAGAGATCTGTATACAATATATTCGGACGAATTTCCACACTTCTTCGTCCGAATATACAATTGACTATTAAAAACTCCGGTTCTGACCAAGAGCCGAGGCATCAGGTGCACTGCCGGCTGCACTGCAGTCATTGCAGACGACAATCTATGGGGATTACACAGTCACTCAGTTAATTATTAAAGAAGTCAATTTATTGACGTTACTTAAGAGCATGTTATTGCCATAATCAATAGAAGGAGTATCTTATCCCGTGCCAAACAAGAATCAATGTGGAAACCAGAAGATCGGGCATTTTTTTGACATAGCACCCACGTGGTTGAGGGGTATTTTATGTTATCAAAATAAGTCTTGGCATAGGGTTTTCCATCCAGAAATAACGTAACCATGAAAACTGGGTGGCTCAACAATATGGTGGTAAATAACAACGTCAACGGGTTTATATTAGCGCGGTGTATGTTTGGTACCGATTTGGATGTCGAATGGCTCATGTATGGACACAAGGTTCTTGTAGCTTGCTCTAACCAGCAGGGCAAACTTCGAACAACGCTAGTTCTTTCCTGCCTGTCGTGAATATGTCTCCAAATAAAAACTGGAGGTGGACCTTGAAAGAAGCCTCCCCAGGCTGATAATGCCAATCGGTGAGGAGACGACACCTTGAGACGACACGTATACAGAGGGTTCTCCAGACAGAGTCACAGCCAACAAGACGAACTTTTTATGATGAGCGCTATATATCTAGCCTGAAGCTGGTTGTGAATTTGTCACCGATTCTGGCCACTGCACTGTGATTTATCGAAACTTGGGAACGCTTTCAAATACATCAACCAATTCATGGACAAGATATCATTAAAAGATTTGAAGTCGTATTATCCTTCTTTTACACGGAGCTATCGCTAGATAATATAGCTGAAATTCAATCTCAAAGCCTAATCGTACAGTCGGACACCTGAAAGGTGCACTGCCCCTGTACTACAGATTAATTGATGTACAATCACAGAAAATGTTGGGGTTGGATAGGTGCAGTAAAACACTTTGAAACACATATTTCGCACTGCGCAGTCAATACGTTTATTTGAAAGTGATTCTTACACTGATAAACAACGAAGAAATCGACATTTTACTAAACTTAGTTTCTCATATTGAGCTGATTTAGTTCGTTGGCGACAGTGATGACATTTTCATTGGTTTTGGCTTGGTTGACGTAATCAGCCATCAGGAAGTTCACCGTCTTGCCTCGCTTCTTCAGTTCGTTGTAACAGGACATGGCACTGGGCCTGATGTACCGGTTACACTGAAGTAAATAAACAGAAACATTCAAGTAAGGTACATATAGCACTAAAGCTGGGAGCACACGTACATAAATGTAGGCGAGATCATGTCCCATAGGTTTTTATAATCCTATCTTTGTACAGCAAGTCTGTGTTTATAACTGAATAAAAAACGAACGATTTTGTTTGTTGGCGTCAGTGTCATTGGCGTCAGTGTCATGGTCGCCTATCGTCTTTGGCGACAACACGATGCTACAACACAAAACGTTCAACTTCCTATTAATCATGATTGATAAATGATCTTAAAGACCTCTGCGACACGATCTTGCAGGTGGTTACTACGGTGCGCCCCCAGCTGCAGAAAATAATATTTTGTGTCTGACACTGCATGAGGCATGATTATGGAAAACATCTGATTTGCAAAGTGAAGAATTTAAATTCACGCCTCAAATGAAAAGTGGCTGTCGGTTGAATGTGCGCACAAATTACAGGATTGTTTGGTCAATACATTTTCGAAAGTGCGCAAAACACATGTTTTTCTCACACACGCCCCCCCCCCGAAATGGTGCTTTAAAATTGTAGATTTCTGAAAATATCTACAACGCTTATTAATACTTAGCATTAAGACTCAATATGTTCAAAGGGTGCATCTGTCCATTTACCCCCAGCATGTGTTTTTCAACTTTTGAAAGTAAGGTTTAGTGAATTTGAATGACCCCCCCCCCCCCCCAAGCACGTGATAACGTGTTTTTGAATCGGTGACAACATTTCGGGGGCAGAGTAAAAATGATCTTGTCGTGAAGTAAGGTGCCTACTTCACATAAATCAGAGTTCTCGTACAAACTGTTGTTCCTGAATTAGATACATTGACGTAGTTACCAAAAATATCTTAACTGAAATGATAGTTTAGTAGAAATTTTGCTCTGGTTAGTAGGTTCGGCTACCTATGAATAAATAGATTAACTAATATGTACTACTCTTGAAATTTCTCATGATTAAAGTCCTTACATCCGGTTTACGTGCTTGGCGAGAAGTTTAGTTTTATGTGAAGTAAGCAAACTAAATTGTCACGATAAGAGTATCTGCTCCCAATGATTTGATGGGCTAGAGTATTATGATAAGTGGATGTTCGAACAATAACGAGACAGATCACGTTCACAATGTGTATCTTTTTTTCAGGAATTAAATATAGTCCGCTTCATTTTCTTAAAAGTAGCGAAGTTAGGCTTGTAGAGCTTTATCTAGTACCCAGTGCCTCAAATAATTTTGTAACCTACCTTTTTCTGCAACGCACTGACACACAGGCCTTCGGTGGCAAATGCTGAGACAATGACAAAATAGTTGCTTATGCTTGCACACTTTCTTCTTGTATCTTCTGGCATGCTACTACATGATGAAGTCAACTTAAGATCTAGCCATGTGTCGCTGTAAAGATCAGCCTGAGTGAGAGAAAAAAGTAGCAGTTCTAGAATGATGACACTTCAATCGCATTTGTATTTAGATAAACAGTTGATTGTAATATATCGTTTTGCAAATTTTTATTCTTCCATATTGCAATTTGAAACCTTGAACATCGTATGGCCGTGATCTTGGAAACGAGCGGGTCTTAACCCCCCCCCCCTTCAAAGCATTTGGAAATTTTGAGTGCTAAATATACGTTTCCGGGAATCTCGGGGGCTGAAAGAGCATTAAGTAGTTTTTTTGCTACCTTGTGAAGGGGCACCATATGAAAAACCATGTTTTCCCAACGGTGGCCAATTGATTCCCAAAAAGGAATTCGTTGTAGTTGATGGTCATGTTGGTTGTTCGGTGGGATACATGTTAATACAATTTGTTGGTCACTAAAATTATGTAGGTCATTGACAAATGCGTGCGGCTACCTACCGGGTGAATGTAGGGGTAACGCCTCCGACAGTTGCTGTTACAAAGCTTGTCCACCATAAAAATGAACACGCGCTTATTTTGTGCCACTGCTTCTCCCAGAGTCGGCCAACCCATCATCGCATTGCTGCTGACTTTCCCGTTTGCTCCAGTAAAGTATTCTCTGAAGATGGGGATGAACCTGTCGAAGCCGGAGGGCATTGTGGTGTCCTGGAATCGAATGGCAATAACCTCGTTCCTGTGCGATGGATTATTCAACCAGCTGTCAATGTCTCGTATAATCTGAAATTATTTTTTTCTCTTATCAACAGAGTGCACCCGATGGTCATTATTTGTGTTCCCATCAACGTACTGCAGCGTTAATTAGCTGGTCAGCACAACACTTCTCGTCATCGGACGCCGATCCACACTTAATAATTCTTAGGACCATGGGCGCCTCAGACGGCTAATACACGTAAAGCTTGCATAGGGTCACCAACTCCCATTACGTTTATTCGTTCATGCCGATTTGGGCCCAATGTTATCAAGCTTTCGATAAGACAGTAGAACAAAGGGAATTTAGGCTTAGGTGAAAGTGGGCGCTGTTTAAAGACAATAGACCGTGTATTTTGCTATGCATGAATTCTTTTAAATGCACAATAAATGGGCAAAATAACGTATTTCTGTTTTCCTGCAGTCTTCCAAGTCCGGCTGACTCCCATGTATATAGCCTTTCTTGTTGTACCTTCCCCGTGGATCGGCTCCGGTTTTCCTTCTGTCTACCCCACCTCGCCTTCCCTGCATGTGTTACCAACGAGCCAGTGACCTTTTAGCCGTTGCCGACGGCAAGTCTGACAATGAGTGTAGGGAATTAGCCCACGATTAGTGCTTAACATAGAACTCTGACAAAAACCAAAGGGGCCTTTCAAATTGCTAATCGTATATCATTCAACAGCCTGTCTCGCCACCTTCAAAATAAATATATTCAAGACAACATTCCTAAGGAAGGTGATCATTAAAGCCGTTGGTACGCAGAGAAGTGTCGGGGTGATGATTCCTAAAACTCAGCTGTTCGGGCATCATCACAAGCAAAAGCCAATATCTGCCAGTGGAAATCGCACGACAACTCTTTCGGCCGATCACTCCCATCAGAAGCACAGTATCTTTCCGTTGAGCTTCGTTTTAGGGTCATAACATTTTGGGTAACGACTTTCATAGTAAATGCCCTTTAAATGTGGAATTCACTGAGTCACGACCTGATGAAAGAAACAGACCTAATCTCTTTCCGCAAACTTGAAACCATTTCTCTTCCGAGAATATTTTTGACTGTGATCGAGCGCTTTTGAACATTGTATTCTCAGTGGAAAGCTAAAGTACTGACCTAACTGCATTCATTCGATTGTTTCTGATACAATAATAATCAATAGAACGACATTGTTGATGGTTTGGTAGCAATGTCATGACAGTCACCTTAATATACACTTATGTGTTGATATATTATCTAATAACAATGTGTTTCAAATTTGCACTTGCCTCCCATAATTTTCGTCCGTAAGCTGTGTTGTGACTCGCGTAAGCGGTATTTCCCTTGGCACGAGTGTCAATGTCGAAAAATCGAATTCCAAAATCCAATTGGGCTGTGAAAGTGTAATCTTGGTTCCTGTATAAGCAGGATAAAGCGGGAATACCAATACCGTACTTCATGACCCTATTCGACCCTGTAAAATAAGCAAAATAGGCAGATCTGTTCACAGTATAAGAAGAGCTGGGTCACCCGAATCCTAAAAATCGTTAGTTGTTATTCGTATTTAGAAAGCAAGCCGAACTAAAGCAAAACCATCGATATTTTTCCCTATTTGATTGGCAGGCAGGTTTATATTAGAATGATGATTTTATAATGGGTGAGTTGTAATGGTGCGTGTGATGGTGAAGTTGAGATTAATGTTCAGAGACTTTAGCATTAGAGGGTGATGAACTTGAGTGTGATGTGATATTGTACAATGATAATAACAACAATGAAACCGCCAAAGACCACTGTCCTCACCGTATAGATATTAGCTGAAAATTTATGCTGGTTAAGAAACGTGCAATTAGTTTATAGCCAAAGGGAAGTGTTATGCCATTTAACCCGCGTGACCTCGAAAAGTAGCGACCATATCAAAAACCCATGCAACACAAACATCGTGGTGGTTAGATGTACCCATGATATCAGATTGGTGGTAAGCGGGCAAGTAGTCAGGCGCGCAATTATTACCTTTTAATTTTTTTCTCAAATCTGGCCGCCTAGTGGCCAAGTGGTGAATCAAATCAAATCAAACTTTTGGCTCTGAGTTGACCTGACTAGATTGGGTACACTGGTCACTGTACTTTAGAAATGTGCCATAATTTTAAAAGTATAACGACCAATTTATGCCATTTGAACTCTGTGACCTTTAAAGTAGGTCTAATCAAAAACATTTTAAACTTATGATGTACCTTGCTTGGAGTAGATGCCATAAAAAAATTATCAAAAACAAATTACCGTTAAGTGAGATATTGCACGTTTTACCTTTTCAGTTTTGCCCTCTGGTGGTCAATTTGAAAATCAGATCGGACCGAAATTGAGTGTCAGGGGTTATCTTACATATGGGGTCATTTGCATCAAGCTTCAAGTTCATACCTTTGTGGTTAAGAAATGTGCCATAGTTAGACATAGACGGTCAATTTAAACCATTTGCCTTCCGTAACCTTGAAAAGTAGGTCTGATCGAAAACTCATACGATATGTGATGTATCCTAGCAAGAAGTAGGCCTACCTTTTTTATCAAAAATGAATCACTAATAAGCGAAATATCGCACTTAGTTTGTTTTCACGTATCGCCCCCTGTTGGCAACAGATTGAGTCCGATCAACACCCCAAGGGTGTTGTTCACATATTAGTGGAGGAGTACCAAACATGTACCAATAATTTGTGATGATACGGTAAGATGACATTTAACTATATTAGTGTAAAACAGAAAATAACGAAACTGATGATACTTGGGTTTGCAAAGACTTCTGCTGAATTAGTCAACATATCACTACATTAATTCTACGGTTGTATTATTAGGTTGGCCTCGAAAAACAATATTTTGTTTCGTATGCTGATTTCGATGCTGTGAATTTCTTTTATCATAATTTGAAATCTCGAATTCGGAAACTCTACCCTTATGATAATATGTTTTTGCTTTATATTACAAATAAGTTTATAATGTTGTTATAACCACTTTGTTTAAACATACAAAATATGTTTAGTATCATCAGTGCAGTGCCCTAGTAAGCGCGCAGCGCCTTTAGGTTTGGGGAAACCGTCCCTAACCCCCTGGTTGGGAACCAGCTGTAGTTTCTTCCGGCAATTTTATGTTTTGATAGGCGGTTTTCTCCGTTTAGGCTATCTCTTCAGCAGTATCTCAACTGCATCATCACAATAGTCAAATGACGGTGTAGAAATGGAACATGTCCCCTGGAAAGGTGTCCGGACTATCGTAGTCTGGCACTCTGACAGATTCATACGTAAAGTGCAAGCTCTAGTAAACTCACGCAGCTGTTGACATGGGGAAGACCCCCCGAACTCCGCCTTCTGACATGTTTTAGCCAGTGCATTGGGTGGAATCCCCCCCCCCCCCCCCACCCCCATTGGCCTCTCAATAAGTTCACCCGACTGATGATCAGAGAACACGAGAAACAAGCAGTCTTTAAAAAAGACTGAAGGGGTGGTTCGAATTGTGGGCAGGGCGGGGACTGAGGTTTTTGCGCATATGATGGGGGCAATCTGGGCAGGAGTTGTTGAAATGTGATGTGGTATCATCAGAGGAACCTGTCATAGATTTTTTCATTGTAAATCTATATAGGTAGCAGCGTTCAGGAGAAATTACCGACACACATACTGTATGCATTGAATTAGCTGGCCACCACCAGGAGATCAAAATAGGCCTATATTCATCATTATACATGTTCTAGGGTGACTGGGGAAATAGACGCATGATCAGTCCCATAGGAATTTGTCCGCATTCAGTAGGCCTATGAAGCTTAGGAATGCAATTGCGAATTGATCTATGATGGCTTATTGCTTGAACATGTATAATGATAAATATAGCCCTATTTTGATCTTCTGGTGGTGGCCAGCTAAACGCATACAGTACTGTATTTACCGTAGTTCAACTGTGTGGCGCACCAAATCAGGTGATTCGAAATTCCCGCCACGCTTACTCGCGAACTCAACTGGCTATCGATAGGCGCCAGCACCAACAATTTAGACGGCGCGGATTTTTTGGCGACTGAATGTTGAATATCTGCAAAAAATCAACTTGCTAATCCACCAAATCAGGGTAAAAGGTGAATATCACTGTTAATGTGATGCTGCTGTGAAAAAGTGTAGCATTTGATGGCGCCAGCAAGCTAAAATGTGTACATTCACATCGCGTATTGACAGCTTGACCTCCACAAGCAGACAACCGACTCAATATAAGATTACTACGCTATACATCGACGATGTATGGAACAAAATGGGTATTAAATAAATCAATTATTCAGCAGGTTATAGCGGCTATTAGTAAATTCAAGTGTGCGAATCAAGCTGAGATTAATCTGAGGGATCTAGGCAGAATAGCATTGTCTTTTTGGACGTTACAAACATGAGAACTAATTTGTTCACGCAGATGCATACATGGGACTATAGAGGAGTAAAAACGAAAAACCAAGCACAGATGGTGGTTCGCAATCGAACCACCAAAAAATAACTCTCTTTATATCTGGGAGCATAAAAAGCCTGCTAGCGAATATTGATAATTCTTTCGGAAAAATAAGAATGCAAAACTAATGGTATCCCATAAAAACATCTATTCCTCCATAATGTGTCTTCGGGGTCCCACCACGGCCGATTTGGATTCGTTCTGAAGGTTAATCGAAATCTCTAAAAAAATGTTTTTTTGAAACGCCTGCCCCGTGTTTTCTTGATCAATTCGGGATTATATCCGTTTTAAGTGTCTTTTGGATATTACTGAAGTTTCAAAAACCAAAACACATATGTCGGGGGGGGGACCACCGAATCCCCTTTTGATTAAAAAACAGTGTGCATATTCATGTGGTTCTCTCTCGGAGCTCGTAACAGTCGAGTTGCTTCATTCACTAACCACATTTGATAGTTTCAGTCCGTATTTGGTGCATATCCGAAAGGGTTCGGCAAACGCCTCGTCATGATCCTTTGACACTATCTGTCCCACTTTATTGTTTATGTGACTTACCTGAGTTGTGAGTTCCAGGAAATGTTACTTTGTTAAATTTGAGTTTGCAGAGTCCCGCGTGGCCGTTGCACCTCTCTTAAATGTTAAAAAGTAAACAAATACGTGTCAAATCACTGTTGCCAATGTTATTTCTCTTAATTCTAGTTCTTGGCCACAAATAAAGACTCGCCGGTATCTATCGTGGCTGGTGAAATGGAGGGGAGAAATGAACTGAAAGGGAGTGCATTTGACACCTTTTTTACAAAGGATTCCGACGAGTTATTGTGGAATCAGCCTCGAAAATACAGCAGATACTTAATTGGTTTTCAATGTTAGGAAAATAAGACAAATATTATACCATCTTATCACATCGAATACCGGCTATCTACCAAATACTGACGTTATAACAAGAAAACAAAACATTTGATTTTCAGGCTACTGGAACACTCGCTTGGGTCTTGCGATCAAGCCAGTGCTACCAACTCCGCGATTTTCGCAGTTGCCTTTTTTATTGTGATGTTTAGTATTATCATCATATCAAATTACAAAAAGTTGCAACTGTCAGTTAATCTTTTAATGCCTCCATTGGTAATGTTATCAAAAAGTATTTTAGATTAATAAAATCTTTACGCAGATGACGACGTAACACACGAGTGATCATTTAAATGATGATCTGGTGAATACATTGGATTGGGCTGGATTCTGTCCACTCACTAAATGGGGCTACTTTGAATCTGTTCTCGTTCTTCTCAGATTTATCCTAAATATGGAAAAGAAACTACCCTCATTTTTATTAGCTAGTTTGTTACGAATTATTTACGTTATGTACTCAAACACTATAAAAAGATGCAATGCCGTATTCTTTAGCATAGCCCGAAAGTTTACATACACTTCAAAATTTGAATAAATTCAAAAATTCTCAGCAAGACTACTTTATTTACAAAAGGTTGCATGCCGTGCCTCTTCTTTCTGTGGCTTCATTCAAAAATTCACATCGCGAGCAAAATAACATGAATCCGCAATATCAAAATATCAAAATAGCACGAAAGATCCTATTTTTTTTAAACTTACCGTTGTACCGTTCTGTACAAAAACTTACCGTTGGGGGCAGGATTCACTTGACGTGAAGTAACAAAAAAAAACACAATATAGATGAGGTATTATAATGATAGGCCAATAAAAACATGTACGAGTCTCGGAGGACACTTTCAACTCCAAGGCTTCTACTGCGGGGTTGAAACTGGATGCGACATAAATGCTATCATAAACCGGGGAGACGTTTACAGTCCTCAAAAAGACTACCAACCCTGATTACAGTGATCCGGTCGTCCTTTGAGAAGGCCTATCTTTATTTTCTTACACTTTAGTTCACTTGTGAATATTCGACTTATAACAGTGGAAATCATAAAGAGTATACACGTGTTACAAATACCATTGGACTCGTGAGAATATTTATTTATAGTGTTAACGTGGGACCAATCAAAAATGTGCAACAGACGTCTTGTAGCCCGGTCTTTGGGATAATATCGGCGTATAAAATTGACCGGGCACTTTTTAATTTTTTCAATTTTTAGAGTCGCAAATAAAAAGATTTCTTCGAATCCTTTTACAGTAAGTCATGATCAAAACGTCAAAGAACGGACCACAATATGACTATGTTCTATCTGAATACTGATAACTGCAGGATTTAAAAAGGTAATATTTTCGTGATATTTTGTTGTCTGGATATTTTCATGCAATCATTTAATTAAAGAAAACTGGTATGGCATTCACCCTTTATTAAATAAAGTAGCTTTGGTAAGAATTGAAGATTTTATTCAGAATTTTCAAGTGTATGTAAGCTTCAGGGCACGACTGTCCAATGGAAGGCTAAACACAATTTGGTAATTTGGTAAGGAAGGCCACGCAGGAGCTGGTTGCCTTACACTTGTCACTGCAGGCCTGCAGGTTAAACTCTTGAAAGCTAACGTCATTTCCTGGACAGTCGCCAGTACGATAGCCGAGGCCATTTGCACAGGCAAATTCTTGGTAGATGTTGGCTGAAAGTACACGGTAACGCTGTGAGTCTGATGAATCCAGTTATCGGATACTGCCGGTGTGACAGCATTGTGAGACATAGTCAGTGGCCCGGGTTATCACTGTGAACACAACTCCAGGGTGCATGGATCAAGGGGAATTGCAGAGAAACGACCGTCCCCACCGCATCACTTATTCGAATTAATCTTTGGAATTTAAGCACTAACCATGAGCTGGGGTAAATTGAATCTAACAAGAAAGGTGTTAAAAAAACACAGGGCGTGGTGTGGACGTGTATCATTACTGGGATAAAGGTTATTCAGGACTGGGAATAAAACAACGTCATGTCATTGCAATTTGTAAGGGTCATCTATTTGATAATGGTCAAATATTGGTCCTTGGTAATTAGTCGAAGAATGATTCCGGCTTGGCAGTCAGGTCTGCAGACAATTCAATAATTGTCATTGTCAATTTGGCGATGGAAGATATCGTGTAGCGCCAAATGAATGCATTACAGATTGACAGTCCTTTCGGTCCTTAGTTCCTATTGTTTGGGAACTTCTGTACAAATCTCGTCCCAATGTTATTTTTGTATGTGAAACACCAGCCTCCCATGCGCAATGGTGAAACACATGTAAAATTGACGTACAATATGGTGTTGGTGAGGTTTTCAAATGATACACCACTTCTAGGCACGTCAAAACACCTTTTGCGCGGATAAGATCGGTTTTTCTGTGGTTGAGATCGGAGTTAACATGATATAATTAAGTGGTGAGAGGTGGCTAAACACTGCGACCCTTCGTGTCATTAATACAAGGCACGATAATCTTCAGGCGGGCAAAAATGGCGGCTCTCAAATTCCGCAATGCACTAATACACTGAGCAATGTAAACAGCGCAGCCCTGAAACAAACTCATACACACAGGATGATGACGTGTTAAGTAGAATATCACTAGTTCTGATGTCGTACTATGTGATTTTGTTGAGAAAATTTTACTGGCCAAGAACAGAGGGCGTCAGTAATTCTGTAGTTCATTATCTGTAAGTTCAGACTCTGGACGCCCTAAAAATCACCTCTTTCTTATGGGTGCCCATCGACCTTTTTTCAGACTCCATGATCTCCTTCCTCCGGTCTTTGTAGTACGAGGGCGGATCAATAAGTCTTGACAACAGGGCATTCATTTCAAAAGGAATTATCACAGACTTTTGACAACACGTTCACTCCAAATATGCATCTTTCATGAGCACATGTTTGTAAAATTGTCCTCATACTTCTACAAAATTGCAGCCTGTTTAAAAGAGATCGGTACATGCCACTGAATTTGCTGGTTTTATCATGACGTTGAGCATGAAAAAGCGTCATAAAATAGATGCGAATATCTTTTAAAGGCAAAGAGTTGGGTTGGTAAGTTTAACCAATCATCTAATCATAAAGTACGCTGAAAATCTGGAAAAATCTATCGGTCACAAACGGGATGCTTGTCAAAACCACCTATCCTTGTCTAACGTTAATATATAAGACCATTTTAAAATATTGCAATATTTCTGTAATTATTAAAAGAACGGTGCTCTGGTATGTTGATAAATATGTCTTCAGAGAAAATGTAGTTGTCATTTCGAATTCTGGAAATATGTATATCAAGTATGTTGTCGAAAAGCCAAATGCTGACAGAATTATATTTTACTTTTTTTCATAGTTAAATTGCCCTTCAACGGTTAACGGATAACGATTAAACCCCGACTTTTATGTGTAAGCTGCCAAAAAGTGGTATCAACAATGTGCTGAGATTTCAGCATGACGCAACTTCTAGTTTTGCCGCAAAAAGTGTCAAAACTTATTGATTCGCCCACGTATATTACATGCATTAGATGTTTTTCTATAGGCATTTGAACACTTCTGCAGCCGAGCAAGTTTTAAATATTTTGGTGGGATTGGTAACCGATCAATCTCTCAGACCCAAGAAAGAACCTAGCCATGATCGCTTTGATGATCTGTGTAACATGGAAGTTTTCTTATCGTTTGTCAGATGAATCAAGACAGCCATAGCCATGATCGCCACCAACAGAAATTCAAAAAACAAGGGATGCATTGGCACTCTCCCGTGGTTTGGTAGCTTTATCACAGCCCATTTCACCAAGTTAATTCTGCTTGCGTGCTTAAGTGTCGAAAATGTAATTGTCTATTATATACACTAATAATGCAGGTACTGAAATCGAACAAATTTGAAAGAAGTATCTCTAGCTACACGTTGGCGGAATTCGGTAAATTCACGATTCACATTGTGGGAGTATTTTAAGTATGTAATTTTGTTCATCTTAAGCAGGTCGAGTAAGTCGAAAGATGTCTTACCTTGTGTTGCCGCCAACTGCATCAACCCAATCAAGGTGAGAATCAGGGGAAGTTTTACCATGTCTGAAACTAACAATCGGGTTCAGGCCTTATAGCGTTAATACCCATCATCGGGCATCTATCATGTCGTGAAAAACTCACAAAAATACGAGGTGGGTTGCAAGCTTAATTTACTTACCAATATTGCCTTTGGTTCCAAGTGCAAGTCTTCGGGTGAATGGTGATTGTGCCTACCTTCCCCGGCTCTTATATAGATGGATATCTGATGACGTCACAAAAACGTGTTTTTGCGTTCCGCGCGCACTCCAGGTGCTCTTCAACGGTGTTTGCTGAATCGGATGGCCAGGCAGTACGCAATGGTGGTTTAGTTATTGTAGATGGCTCTGCAGTATAGCAAGACAGTACGCGAGGGCAGATTAGGGATAGGGGTAAGGGTAGCACTATATAATGATAAGGATCAGTGGATATTCGGAAGAAAATGTCGTTTGTGGGCCAGCTGCCTCAGTGGCCTAATGCCCCTGCCTATCACTCTGACGACCCGGGTACGATTCCCACTCGATCCGCTTACTATTTTTCACTTGTGCAACTTTATATATACTCTAAGTTTTACTGTCGTACCGCCTGGTTATCCGATTTAGCACCTACCAAAAATTCTTTTTGGCTAATATCATAGGGCACCAAGTGTGGCGCTAAGGCAGCCACTACTAACCGTTTTTTCTTGTGGGCTGAGATCACTATTAACTGTTTAGTGCTATCAAATAATAATAAAGTGCCTAAAAAGTCATATCATGCCTAACTACCACCGGGAATGTTAGTTATTTGGTTTGCAAACATAATTTTTGGCTTTCTGATTGTAAATAATATCAACTAACAGAATTCAGGTCGATTTTGAAATATGAACTCCTTTTTTGGAGTTTACTGGGTCGGAAAGATATTCTCTCACTGGCAGTAGCCATGGCCACGTATCGTGTTAACTTCTGACATAGCTCTTGAAACCGCTACTAAAACTATTTAGAATCATTGGAACTTTTTCAAATTCATTTATGGCATTGACAAAATATAGGACTACGTTTCTGCAAATGTTGATGAGAATCCCAGCATGGATTTTTTTTAAATCACGAAAATGTATGTATAAATAATGTACACGGACCCTATTGCATATGTAACTGGGGATGTGTACTGAGCCCTTGTGTTATCCGCGACAGGATTATGTCGTCGCACGATCTTCTGATAAGTTTTGAATGTTCTGTACGACTCGAAAAAGTTGCTAACTCTTAGTTTCTCATATGAATTTTCTGATAATTATTTCATGATAAGAAAGTGGACGATCATACGCTGTAATATTTGTTGTCCTTTCCGATAGGTGGCCAATGTGCAACTACTGTTAGCAAATCCCAAGCTGACTCACAAATGTAATGCATGAGTCTGCACGTGACAGACTAACATCATTTTCGTTGGGAAAAGCTTCACCAAATCGGCATTCCATAGATATTTCTCTCGATAACATTATGATGTTTCATGCACACCCTGTGGAAACAGCTGCAACCTCTCCCACCTCTTTGAGTGCTGGCTAAAACCTCTCCAAACGTTTCAAATCCAGCAAATTTTCAAAATACCACTTATGATTCTACATGTACGCCGTGCATTTCCTACATAACATGTATCTAAACAGTCTTGCAGTCTAAAACAGTCTAAACAGTCTGCTATAGGCGCACTGTGGTTTGATACGTTTACAATATAAATATGTATAGTTGACAATGTGAACATTATTTCTCTCGTCTTTCTAAAGTCGCTAACTTAGCTACATTGCAACACACAACTCTTAATAATTTTCTAATATCAATCAATCGCGTTCGAAGTACCATTCCTGTACACTTTTAAGAGTTGACTTACCTCACAACAACTTTGACATCATGTCTAAATCAATATCGTCAATAATATCGTTTAGATGGGGCCTATCGCAATTTTATCAGGTCCAAGATGTAGTTGGATATCTGTCATTCAAATCCCCCCCCCCCAACCGCTTTCCCCATTGATGAGTCCATTAAATACAGATGATTCAACGCCAAATCTACAAAAAGGATACAGGAGGTGTATAACAGTCAGTATGTTTTTTTGGGGGGCAACGCTAGGTCATACTTTATAGTGTGACGGACAATAGAGTAACCAGCCTCTATGGACGGTACTAAGGCCTGCGCATCAAATCATTGGGATTGTCCCGTCTAATTAATTAATTCCATTTGGTGGAACGTGGTGCAGCTGGGAGAGCGATTTGGATGCGAATACATCCAGTAGGGGGCTTTTTCCGACTTATTAGTGGTTTCTCTAACTTTTTTCCTGATTTTTCCGACATTGTCCGAATTTTCTCCAACTTTGCCAAAAAGGTCGGATTTTCAGAGAAGATGTAAAAAATAATAGGGCTTCCTCAAACTGGCCATTAAAGATCAAAGGCCTTAGTGAAAGAATAAGTAGATTATAGCCACACTGCTTTTCATTACAATTTAAAACGACCCAGAAACTTCTGAACGGATATTAGGACGTGTATGACTACTATGGGCCCATTTATGCTTGGCTGGCCATTCCCATGGTTGGAAGAGCGATTCAAGACATGCGACGTCGTTGTGAACTATGTTTCCAAAGAGGTGGAGCGGGTCATGTTGAAGGTGTTGGCGCTTAATAAACTGATAATCTGGTAAGACATGTAATTCATGTACGTATTCAAAATGCACGTGGGATACACCTGCATAGAGTCGGAGTGTCACGTAGTATTACGTCGTGTTTGAAATGAACATGCTGTGCTGGATTTCCTATCACCTGATTGTCGAATGAAGGTCTCTTAGTTCTGTTATTTTAGTTTGAAAATACTTAATTTAAACCAACACAATGATCCTTGTCAACATAATTATAGAAATTCGCCGAAATATCGCGCGTTTGTATGGCGAGCTGTAATTGGCCACAAGGCACTGGTGGAGTTCAATCTGCATTCATGTTACATTATTGAGCCCTCTTAAGGGCTTTAAGGATCTTAAAGCCCGCAGCACACTAGCTGCCAACTTTGGCGACAAGAAGCGTTCAGCTGACGCCTCTCGACGCCGAAGTTGGCGGCCAGTGGATCCGGTCAGAGCACACCTGCCAAGAATCGGCGTCCAGTAGCGTATTTTCCGCCACTTTAGGCTGCCATTTTGAAATCATGTGACATCAAGACGCATACTTATTGGCCATAGCCTCGCCGCAGACGCCAATTCAGGCGGCCATCCGTAGCACACCTGGCTTCTTCTTGCGTTCAAACGCGGCGACACGCGTCAAAAATCAAACATGTTAGATATTTGACGTTTAGTTGCGGCAAGTGGCGTCAAGTCGCGTTCGCCGACGCCGTTCGTATAGCAGACTGGGGATTTTTCAGGCGTTCAGGACTCTTGCGGCAAAAAACGCCTGTGAACGCCGAAGTTGGAGGCTAATGTGCTACGGGCTTAACACATAAAAAAGACCGTAATGAAAAAAGCATATACCGAGAACCTTTCCAAATCGTTCCACCCTTACTCGAGAGGAAAGAAAAATTCCGGCACTCAAAATCAAATTGTGAAAGAAATATACAGTTGATCAACTTGCTTGACCGCCATGTTTGCCGAAACATTGGCTTTCCAACGTGGGTACCAATGCTGGCAGGGAGAATATGCTTGAACATCAATTGAATATCATCAAATTTCGACACTGTGCGGTTTGGAGAATGCATTGTACTGGGCAGCTCTAAATTTCAGTTTTTTTGGTAAAATATTAATTCTCCTACTTTTGGGGGTTTAGAGCGAGACAAAAGAAAATTATTTGGTCAAATTCAATCCATTATTTACCATGATTAATGACTTAGACCATGGTGCCATCCATGCAAGTATGAAAAATTCACCATGGTAGTTTTGCATACAATCACAATCCAAGGGATGGATCCTTAAGCACTCATCCCCTTTAATCGTATTACCTTGTACGCCTATGTTTATTATGCGATCTAGATTTTGACTACTAAGTTTGATCGAGCGTGCAAACGTTTTACCAACATAATAGACCGGGCTCTTTCATGTTGAAGTGATGAATATTCTGCAATTCAATTTGTTATTTATTTGTAGACACATGCTAAATACTTTCGAAACAGATGTGAACATTTTTGTACTGATATTTGAAGCAAATTTGCATTGATAACGTGACATACACACTAATACCATACTAAATCTAAAGAAATCACCAGAAACAAAAAAAAAACGCTTTGATTATACGCTTGCAAAATACGTGTACATGTACATCTTGTTTATAGAACTTCAATTGTTAGATTTGATCAAATAGATTTTCGTGTGCGAAAGTATTCTGCTGACGACAGCTATTACGGGTCAAGCTTCTACTTGGCATGTCTAAAGACGTCAAGATAATTATCGTGGGTTCTTGATTACAATGCTAGAGAAGACTTCTTTATATTTACAGTAGCTGTTTCCTTTGTACAGATAGTGCTATACAATTACATTGTGCAGTATCAATAACTGGTTAACTAATTTCAACACAATTATACTATCAAGAAAGATTTTTCACATTGTTTTCATCCAAGTATATTTAAAATGTTTGATCAGATGAAAGCACCTTCTCCATCCATCATGACAATAACAGATATTTTACCGGCTTTGCAACAGATGCAGCATCACTTCTCTTAACCAGATGTTGATTAGATAAAAACACAGGGTAATATGCTTGAATATCAATTGAATATCATCAAATTTCGTGACTGTACGGGTTTGGAGAATGCATTGCACTGGGCAGCTCTAAATTGCGGAATTGACTACAGGAACGAAAGCCAACTCTTTGGCCTTTTTTCCAATTCACTGAAACTAACCAGATTCCAAAGCAAACTGACATTGACAATGATATATGATTAAAATTTGTTACAAAACATTTGACACCAAATTTTCCACGCTTGTTATCACATCATAATTTTTTTTTAATTTTGCAATACGGGAAGAGCAAGGTGACACATGAACGAGGCCAAAAGAGGACATGTGAATCGTGAATCGTGAAACGTGAAAACCACGTTTAACAGTGACAACGAACACTCTGTATAAACCTCAGTTTTTTTGGTAAAATGGTATTGAGATCGTAAACAACCTCTTAAGTCAAATTATATTTTCACTTTCTTTGAGAAGGGTGTCGCAGCAATTTCAATGTATAATATCATTGTAAAATATTATTTCTCCTACTTTTGGGGGTTTAGAGCGAGACAAAAGAAAATTATTTGGTCAAATTCAATCCATTATTTACCATGATTAATGACTTAGACCATGGTGCCATCCATGCAAGTATGAAAAATTCACCATGGTAGTTTTACATACAATCACAATCCAAGGGATGGATCCTTAAGCACCCATCCCCTTTAATCGTATTATGTTTATTATGCGATCTAGATTTTGACTACTAAGTTTGATCGAGCGTGCAAACGTTTACCAACATAATAGACCGGGCTCTTTCATGTTGAAGTGATGGATATTCTGCATTTAAATTTGTTATCTATTTGTTGACACATGCAAAATACTTTCGAAACAGATGTTGATTAGATAAAAACTCTTTCACCATTCAGCATACACGGCAACCATAGGTAGTTTGAACTACACGTATCATCATTTTGTCGTACTTAAATAACTTTAATGCATTCTTGATAGTCACTTTAGTTCTGAAATCATTTCGTCCTCCGTCACAGATAAAAATAACCCTATCTCGCCATAAGTGTTTACATGGGTAGTTTTTCTGGATACGTCGTTATTGGCAGCAATTTTGTAAGTGCCTCAGTTTTACAATTCGTTGTAGACCCTTGATCGACCAGCGTCATCACACTGGATAATGGCGGCATGATTCTCTTCTGTTTGAACTGGAATTCGGCCACGGGACTAACGTCCAAACTAACGTGCGCCGCACACGATCCCTTTATGTTGTACAAAATGTTGGTACGATCTTTCGTTAAATCATAATGAAAGAAAGTATCGCGTTTCCCGCCCTAAACGATCGAATTTATTTCTTCGTCAATATACTCTATCTAGACTCACCTATCTAAGACCGTTCTTGAATATGCAAGCCAAGCCCCATGTCATAATTTTGTATCTCGTGCGCCTCGAGTTGTTGTGAGCCAATCAGAACGCTGCTTTAAAAATTGTGGATTTTTCATTAATGAGTCATTTATTTATTCTCGCCTCCAGTCTTGGCATGCTGCCAGTATACACTTTCGACACAGCGTTTTTGAACGTAGAAGACCAGAAGCGAGGTTGTTTAGATCGTGATCAAAGTGCGCTCTTGTTACAGGCCTTCTGATTGGTTAATATCAGCGGTTGCGTGCGATCTAGTGAGGAATAACAGAACCAATTTGTACTGGCAAATTGGGTCAAGGGCTGGTGTAACGGAGTCTGGGACAGCGGACCGGAGTAGATCCAAGGCTTGAGGGTCAATATGGTTTAGCGCCGAAAAAAGCCCCCATAGATATTATGAGCATTGTTGTTCGATGCCAATTCAACCTTGTTCAGTCTGGTTGGACAATGGGTAGGCGTCATCACGGATTTGTCGAATAGTTATGTCATCATGTTCTGCTCCTTCGCGTTTGCGTCAATTTCATAGGGGTTTAGAATAGCAGGTCAACGAGGTCTTCACTTCATTATAGTTGTTTTACTGATGATTGCTCACCTTTAGACCTTGTACTATAGAAATTGATCGATCGCACAACCACTGTATGACGTAAGGTGGTTAGGTCCAAGTGATCAGTTCTTTTTCAATGACAACCATTGTCCATCAGCTTCGAATTCTACAAATTGAAAATACCGACAGGTTTAAGCTTATCATGAAAGGACATTGGCCAGCCACATACAGTGGTTGGCATTAGGACAGTGACTGCCCCTTAACTTATCACAACCCGAAAAACGAACAAGTGTGGGCCAATCAGTACACTGGTTAACACAATAATCTGGGAAAGGGCACATTCTAGATCTTCCGTATTTTCTGGATTGTCTGTTATCAGTCTGAAATACCCGTGATTAATCCGTGATCTTCCTAAAACAGGAAACCATCTAAATTTTATCAGCTCCACTGCACAGGGCCGTCAGAGGAACAGCTAACTGCTAATGAGGCATATACATTTAAGAAATTAGGCATTCGAATGGCCAAACTCTTTGAGGACCAGTCGTGTGTCATGCTAAAATGCTTTCTCTTGGATAAAGGGAAAATCCAACATGGCGAAAGAACGGGGGTGTTGGCATAAAACTAGTACAAAAACTGAAACAAATATAGCAGATAATGTTATGTTTGATATTGTTAACGCTATCGACAGTGCATTCGAATTCTTTCATCATTTTGAAAAAGATTGACAACGTTGGCCGAGTTGTGTAGACCCTTTGCACGTTAAGCTTCATGTCGAATGTCTACCGCTGTGTCGAAACTTGCTGGACGGCTAGTGCTGCCGTCATTGCATTGGAGTGAGATGTCGAAATAAGCGTAG
The DNA here is from genome assembly GCF_910592395.1 of Lineus longissimus. NCBI lineage: Eukaryota > Metazoa > Nemertea > Pilidiophora > Heteronemertea > Lineidae > Lineus > Lineus longissimus. The sequence goes on from NC_088310.1 coordinate 10,869,196, forward strand.
GACCCAGCAGAAAATGCAATGCACTATCAGCGCATAATGGGGTTAAAACTATGTAAATTGGACTATTTATGGTAAGATTTATTAGGTTTTCGTTTTTCTCAAAAAACGAAAACCTATTGCTTTGCTTGTGTTTTTTCTTTCTTTCTTTTTTCTACGGATTTTTGTGCAGAGCAAATCTCAGAGATGGTGATAGCTGTAGATGTGGAACTTATTTCATATGATAGGCCCAAGTCTGAAGTTGATCCTCCTTGCCCTAATTACGAAATTCATTGAGGGGGTCGGCCGCTAGGGGGTGCTAAGTGAAAATCTAATAATGGCTTTTTCTCCATAATGCGCACTCCGATTTGAACGAAACTACTTTCAACTGATGCAGAATCTTGTTGCGCATAAAATATTTAGGGTGGCGACCCAAAATTTGTCAACAGTTTTGACGATAGATGGCGCTGACTGAAAAAAGGGGGCAAACACCAAAATGGTAAAATATCGGCACTGCGAGCCTTTGAGTTTATTCTAGTGGCATAGAACAATGCCTCCCTATGATGCCCAGGGAATATATAGGTTTTGGTTGCGATCGGATATTCAATATGGCCTCCAGACCAGCCATCTTGTTTTTCTTACAAGAGCTATAACTTCCGAATGCGAACTCCGAATTGAATCAGATTAATTTCATCTGATGCAGAATTTCATTACCCACCAGATGTTACCGACGAAGTCACGTTATAAGTACAGGTTTTGATAATAGGTGGCATTTAATGCATTTTTTTACTTTTTTTCACTAACCGCCCTCTATCGTCGAAACCGTTGACAAAATCGGGGTGACGTGTCTCCTGATGTTTTGTGCGTATTAGAGTTCCGCTTCGGATAAAGAAAGTTTCATGCAAATCGGGGTTGGCAGAAGGGAGAAAATGCAATTTTAGCATGAAACAATATATATTAAGTGGCAACGCAAAATTTGTCAGTAGTTTTGACGATAGATGGCGCTGACTGAAAAAGCGACAAACACCAAAAGGGTAAAATAACGGCACTGCGAGCGTTTGTGGAGCTTACTTCTTTTAACGCCAGGTGGCGTTTGGTTTCGGCGAATGGTAGATCCTGAGCAAGCCTAGATACCTACCCTTCTAGCCCTAGCGGTGGGTTCTGAAACCAAACTAATGACGCGAATCACATTGGGTCTTACTAATTTGCGACCCTATTCGACACTCTAAGACAACTTTCCACAACAGTTTTTTATTGCAACGGGTAATCCTTATTAATTTTTTAATAATCTACAAACTGGATTTTAATAAATTGTATACATTTTGTGGCATTTATTGATAGTTTAGATAGTGATTTGAATCGAGAGCCATGTTGTCGGTTACTGTCGCAATTTAGTAGGCTGTCATTAACAATTCGCCATTTTGCATTCGACATTCGATTTCGACTGGGTCGGTAGGTAATTAATTTTTTCTCGAAAGAAATCAGCAATTGTGGAAGTGCAAAGAGGCACAGGCTACTGATTTTACTTTTGTAGTATTGGCCAGCAAAGTTAACTTCGTCGCTTTTTTAGCGGTTACCCTAGGTTAAGTAGGTAAACCGCAGGCTGTCCAACGATGTCGCGTGGCCGGCAGCGTCGGACAGCGTCTTCGTCACTCGTGCACGTGGTCGTGTGTGTGTGTGTGTGTGTTGTGGCGGCGTGCTGCGTGCATTGCACTGCACTGTGCGGGATCATACAGTCAAACCTACTGTATTAAACCAGAATTGATGAATGCACCAAGAACATCTTCTTCAAAATAAAAAGTCAACAAGTCAAATCGAAAGCATCAAGAGATTCATGGTTTTATTCATGAGATAATTATACATAAATACTGTGGGTATGTGACAGTTGCCTTTTTAGACGTAATACATTAGACGCATCATCCCAACTGTTCTTTGGCCAACTTTTTACTCTTAGCACAGTCAGAATTCACTCTGCTCATTCGAAATCCTGTTAATTGACCTCAAGCACAACAAAATGACGGTTTAAAGGGGCACTGCATTCAATCGCGAATCGGTTTCAGCACGACCACCATAGAGGGAGGCGCCTATCGGCTAGGAATGAAACTAAGAAACACGTTATCTAAATTGCCATTGTTACCTGTATTAAGTCTATTAAACTTTCTTCAGGAAAGCATAATATCCCATTAGAATGTTTGAAGAAGCTGTGTGGAAGCTTTGACGGCAATACATCACTGAACAAACTGCATTGCTGGGTATTTTAGATACGTTTCCTGTAGTTCCATCGTTTTACCGATGGGCACCTCCCTCTACGGTGGTCGTGCTGAAACCGATTCGCGATTGAATACAGTGCCCCTTTAAATGACATTTCATATTTTGACATGCAGACAAAACGCACGTGTTTACAACACTACGTAGATCGCTTATTCTCCTATATGCTGCATCCGATTGAAATTGGTTTCATCATGGAGGATGCAGAAATAAGAAGGCGCACAAAACATACTGGTCTGTGTCGCACTGAGCTCCGAAAGCCAAATTTATTGAGCAATAGCCCACTGGGTTCTGGTGTGAACATCAATCTCTCCATTCTCCTCTGACATGTTACATCATGTGACCTCCAGGTGCCAATACCAGTTTCCCCAAACGAAAACCGTCGATCTGGCTTTGCCAGTTCTAGTTTGGTATAGCATTTTTTGTCCACGAATTAGCCAGGACAAAACGTATTTGTGGGTTCATTTCCTAAACGACTAAAATGGGACGATGTTCACGGTCATAAAATAAATTCCCTGCGAAAAAAACTGATCATGTACGGCGGGCTGATCGATCATGAACTATACTCAATTAGTCCATGGGCCAGACCAAATGTCGGTACCATCTCTGGTGGCAAAGTCTCATAGTGATTTTTCTGTTCCTTGGTATCTCTAGTTTATGAATTCAACTGATAGCCCTACCCAATGAGTAGCTTTTTGGTACTTTTCAGCCGGTTTTCAAGATAGGGTATGGTCAATTTCGGTCAATTGTGGGGGCCCTGAATAATGGGGTAGGGGAAACAAAAGAAGCTGCCATTTGGTAACGGATGGACCAAATCATTATTATTATATCTCAAAATGTTTAGCTAGGGGGCCTCTAACAGATTGATGTAATGGATGTAATTAGGTCAACAGAGGTCAAAAGGTCACGAATTCTGAGGGTTGCTCAAAATCTGTGACAGTCAAACACGTGACAAAAAAGTAATGCTGAGGGTCAATTATTCAAACATTTTACACTTGAAATCTGTTTTTTAGTGTTTTCTAATGCTCTTAATATAATTTCAGAGGGGCTATACACAATTCCTAAAATTGACCTGCCGCCTATTATCAGTTCTGTAACTAGGAGGAAGTGACGTAGATAGAGGCAGCCTACATAATGACCATAACACAATGTGTACTTGGAAGAGCATTATGAAGAGGGAAAAATGGTATTAATTAGTTGAATAGGCACACTAAACATGCCAGGAAGTGGAAACTGAGTGAAGGTAAAGTTTTAGTGTTGATATTGGGCTTCTTTGTGCATATCATGTGAGTTAAGCCACCATAAACACAGTCATAAACAACACAACAGCAATGGACTGTGTGTTGTGTTGTACATCTGCATTGTACATGTAGTATCAAGTATGCTGCATGGCTCTGCCACTAATCATGAACATGTACATGTAGGCCTGGCATAGTATATTTTCTGTGGTGTGGTGGTAGGCCTATGGCTAATATACTATAGGCTATGTACTGTGTGCATAATGCCATTATTGTATTTAATGAAAACATGAAGCCTTATGATCATGATGCAATGGCAGGCAGCTAGCTACATGTAGGCTACTCTTTCTTGGGCCATGGTCCATGGCCATTGGCCTGCAGGGAGACTAATGATAGCCAGATATCACAGCCGGGGATCACAGCACATGAGGCATGAGAGGCTGACCACATTTGTCATGTCTGCATGGAAAATGTTTGGGCAAGTCATAATTTTAAAATTAACAAGACAAAATGATGTCAATTGCCTATTTCAAGTTTTATTATTAAATGGTATCCAAATGCCGTCATATCACATGCAACATACATCCATGGCATAGTATTTTTATTAGTAATTCTTTTCACAAAGTACCTGTTTCACTCAAAATGATACGATCATGTTTCAGTTTGGAACAACCGCTGTCTAACGTTACAAACAAGTGACCACGAATAAACCAGGTTTGCCGAAATGGATATGGATAATACATCAACAAACTCAAGATCACAGCTATTCCAATCCAGCAGGAAATGTTATGAAGGTACATTTGTAATACAGTCAATATTCAGCAGTATACTACCCAAACTACTAGTACTATATCTGTACTATTTACTTATAATATTGTCAAGATATCAAATGCATTTCAAAGAGCGCTGATTGTATATATCAATATCTTTGAAATGCATTTTATTGAGAGGAGCTAAATGAAATACTGAGTCCTCTTGGCGTAAATTACAGAAACAAACCATGTAATCTAATGTTTCTTTGAACAAGTAAGTTCACACAATTTCTTGTTTTGCCAAGAATCTTAACAGTTTGACGAAAATTATTAAGATTGTTATTAACTGGGGATTATTCTTGTCTTCAGCAACCTCCCAAGAGTCGCAGATACTGCTGTGTACCTTACTGCACCAGTCGTGGTTACAACAAAGATGATCAGCATGGTGAAAAATTGCATCACTTCAGATTTCCAGATTTTTTGGTGCAAATACTAGTAGTACAACTGTATTGATGCTTTCTCTTTTTCTGTATCTATTATCCTTGAAAATACATACTCATTGGCATCAAAATAGTTTTGTAACTTTTTTACCTAAAACTAATCCATTACTAGCATTAGGAACTGTAGCTCCTCTGATGAGTCGAACTCTATCAAGTCCTCTGACATCACGGTTGTCATCCATGACAAGCATTCCCTGTCATGACAAGACATTGGACGTCGACATTTGTAGCACTTCTGGCAATCAGACTCTGGTGACATGGTCCCATCATTCATGATCCAATGAAAAAGGATCACCAGCATCATCCAGCAATGAGGGATCAATGCACTCACAATCAGATTCAGCTACTGGCATGACTGGTATTATGTCGCTGCATGCAGGGCTTACGGATGGTACTGGTGGTGCATCAGGCCTAGGGGTACTTGTCCTTGGTGGCGGTGGAATCCCACGGTCAATCCCGATTGGTGATGATGGTGGCAGTGTGGTGTCATCACTGTGGACACTTGAGTCCATCTTCTAGCCTGCAATTAAGATAAACGTGTATTTAGTTTGTTGCAGCATTGGTGTTTGGAATGTTGCACTTTGGTAACCGGAAAAACGCCGACCGACCGACTGACCGACTGACCGACTGACCGACCGACCGACCGACTGACCTGCCAACCTACCGTCATATGCAGTATCCCTTTCGCTTCTCTATAGCACATGTACCTGTGTAGTGCCCAGCGCAATGGACGTGATGGAGTCCGACCTGTCTGACAGCAGCATCTCCAGTCAATTATACCGGGAAAACGAGCCCACGCGGTAAGGAACTGATAACGATACTCTAAAGATATGCTTTGTCTACATGGTCGGTGGATATAAAAACATGATTTGGGCCTAGTATATGCACTGTAGTTTTTCTACTCGAGTGTCTCGACCGATGCAATGCATGAACTGCAACGCGCAACATGCATTTGTTGTCATTCGACCAGCTTACGTGCGCTTGTTTACAATATCATTTCATATGACCTGCTATCGTGGATTGGATATATCACATTGACTTATGAGTAGGTTGGCAGGTCAGTCGGTCGGTCGGTCGGTCGGCGTTTTTCCGGTTACCTTGCACTTTCGTGACTTTTTTAAATTATGCAATAATTGAACATTGCAACTAAAAGGTCCAAGACTCCCAGGCCTATACTCCGGCAATGCAAATAAAACTAGGCCTAGGCCTACAAAAAACCCCACCATAACCAAGCAAAATCATAGTGGGTTTGGGTAACACAAAGTCAAAGGCATCTCCTACATATTTCTGGCCCAAACTGATAAGGCCTAGCCAGCCTAGAATAGAAACAACTACAGAGGCCTTCTACAATTAATTGAATTAGATTAAATTCATCATGTCCATGTCAGAATCCAATGCATGCAATGCATGGCTTCAGCCAGGTTCCTCATCACATGGCCCAAACATCATCAGACTGTTTTATTGCCCTCATTATTTAATTGGTCAATTATTATCACTTATCATGTTCACTGACATGAAACCCATTAATTCCCCTACTTACTGTGGCAAGACACACACAATAGAGTTATTTGGATCAATTTCAGTGATAGCCATTGTTCAATTCAATACTCTAAACGCTCTACACAACGCAGGTTGCTGACCTACCTGCCTCACTCTGCGTCACTTCCTGTGGTTCTGCCACTAGATGGCAGTGTATTTTAGGAATTGTGTATAGGAAATTAATTTGATAGATTTGGAATCCACAACAACTGTACGGAGTGCTTAAAATCTGAAATTATGAAATTTCAGAATATGTGGCAAGGGAAACATAACCGACTGTTAAATCGCAATGGATGGACCCAGTAAAGCCTGGTCTACACTAGCAAACATTCGCCAACAATTGTTGGCCAACATGAGCCAACATCATGTTGGCGAATGTTTGGGGACCCGTCCACACTATCAAACACAGGCAAACATTGCCAAACAAGTTTGACTAAGTTTGGCCGTGTTTGGCATGAATTTGAGGGCAATTTGGAGGGAAAATCAGTCATTTCTCTTCATTTTTTCTTTAAAACAATGGAGAACCACAGGAAGAAAGCATGCCTAGGTGCTTCAGCAGCAATTCTTTCAGTTGTGATTAACCCCCGTCGCCGCCGCAACTGACAAAAGCCATACTTGTGGAAAAAGCATGCATGGGGCCTATCACTGCCTCCTTCAAGAGTTAATGGCCTCAGACTTCAAAAGCCTCAAGAATTTCCTGCGGATGGATGAATCTTTTCGTATTCCGAAATTAAGTGTTCAATTTCTTGAAATTGCCATGAGACAAGACCACTAATGAATATTCATAGGTTGGAGGGTCGAGGCCTATCAATTAGACGAGTGCATGTTTTTAACTCTCAAGTACATATTTGGAGAGGTATTGAAAAAATATTTGTTGCGGCAAGGATTTTGTTCTTTTTATCAAAAGTTAAGGTATCAAAGCTGCATCCTACCTTGAGTTTTTTTCATGGGGAGCGATTTTGTATGAAATTGGCATAGTTCAGAAATGGGTGTGGTCGCCCATCATCCATAATCCGGGACCCTCTTTCTCCTTGCAGAGTAGCCCAAGGAACTTACCCATATTTATTGTTAAGAGACACCTCCTTATTGAAAACGGCCAGAAATTTCATGGGCAGGCCATTCTGCCCTTTGTTACGGTCAAATATATGGGCTGCACAATTCACACTTTTGGGTAATTCAGGTGACGCTAACGTCAATTAAACAGAAGCATGTGCCCATAATTTTTATTGTTGAAAATGGTAAACCTTGGCCATGGTTGTGCCCTACAAATGTTGAAACCATGGAATGACAGCTCTGTTCATCAAAAAGAAGTGCAATCGAAATGCTAAGGTTGTAAAATGACCAAAACGTTCGTGTGGCCAACTTCGTAGGGGAGATTGTTGTACTTTTAACATATTTACAGTACCGGTATTTTTCGTTTCAATCGTTTCGTTCGATTCACCGCGATACTCAGAGGTCCCAGTACAGACAACTGGAGTTACGGGCATCATTGATCCCCTCCTTTCGGTCCGGCGAACCGGCAAACTTCTGGTAATCCCGCGGAATTTTCCGTATGGCTGATCAGACCATCTCAAATCTTGGGTTCCCATTTCACCTCCCCGAGAAATCGACCTGTTCGTGACATCAGAGGAGAGCTCTCTTGCTCTGTACTCCATGTATGTCCGCTGGACAGTCGCCGATTCCCTGGTGAGTAACTTAGTTTCATCTTTCGTGTGTTTCTGAGGCTCTTCTTGTTCGTCCTCATCGCTGATATTCTTCTCATCTTTACTTACATTGGCATCACGTCTTCCAGTTGTCCCTTTGTTAGGTTTTTCACATCCTATATGATAGGACTGAACACTATTCAGTGTTGACATTAAGGCAATGGTCTTTCCAGCTTCCAACACAATTGAATCTTCTGACATGTTGATAACTGGTATCGGGACTAATTTCGCTTCTGCATCAACGATGGATCGTCCAATCATTATGGCTGGCTTTGATTGGGATGCTGTTTTCATGGTCTGGACTGGTTCGGTTGCAGCCCATTTTCCTCTCTGACCAGAGCCTTTCTTTGTTGTTAAAACCACCTGTCTACTCAACGGTGGCACGACGGTTGTACACGTCATTAATAGTCGGCAACATTTCCCGTCTCTAGGTCGTTCTCTGTATTGTTGTACATTGCCGCAGATGATCTGTTCTCCACGGCACATCAGTGTCTTTGAGGCAGGATATAATTCACAATCAAAATATCGAATCAAGTCAATACCAAGAAGACCCTCAGTGGAAATGTCGGCGACTATTACAGTAAATGGAGTCTCCGAATTCCGTAAGATTCCAATATTCACATCGCATTGTCCATACACATATAATGGACTGTCGTCAGCTGTCAAAAGGTTTAAATCGGACTCTTCTAAACGTGGTCTTAGTTTAAGATCCATGGCTTGATATCTCTCATTTCAATAATATCTGGTGTTTTTGGTAAAAAGTCGTTTCTTTCTTGTTTATCGTTGTTTGAAGGAGGATCGGACTTCACTGACGAAAGAGGTGAAGTGAGACTCGTACTAGAAATGTTTATGACCGGCGGGCGCCCCTTGTCGCCGGCCTCTGATCGTTTCCCTGGTAACGGGGTTCAGTGCACTCGGAGCTAGAATGTCCAACTTGGGAGCAATTGAAACAGGTAATGTCACTCTTGGGTCTCTTCCTCTTTTGGTTTTGGTTGATTGTCAACTGCGTCATAGCTTCTTGTATATCTTCTGCAAATGTTCTGTATTAGTCTTCTAAATTCGAGCCATAGATGTTTCTTCATTTTCAACATCACATTGCGAACTGAAGACTTTGTTTTCCCTTCTGTCTCTCCTGCCCACTTGCAATAGCCAGCATTCTCTTCAGCTAGGCCGACGGCTTCCTCCAGGTTAGATAGTCTCCCTTGTAGAATCATGACTTTCAGGTGCGAGTCAGGAATCGCGGCTATAAAGTCAGCTTTCGCCAAGCGCTCCCTAGTTTCGTATGGACTGGTGTCATAGGCCAATGCGCTGAGTCTCTTGTTAGCACGACCAAGTTCTCTGAAGCTTTCGTCGGGTCGTTTCTTTCTGTTCCGGATTTCTGCTATATGGAGTTCGGCTTGACGCACTGGGCCGAACTGGCACTCCAAAGTGTGCACCAAGTTATCATAATGCTCTAGTTCATGGTCGGGGAGTCCACAGGTGACTTCTAAGACAGGACCTCTCAGTAGGGAGAACAATTGGTTAGCTTTCTCTTCATCCCATCGGTTAATACTGGCGATCCTTTCGAACATACGATGCCACACTCTCCACGGTTGTTGTTTGTCTCCGCTAAAGTTATCGATCTTAATTGGCTTCTCCCAGGCCTTGTGTTGCAAAGGACTAGGACCAGGACCATCGCCTGCCGCGCGACGAAACGGTGGAGTAGGTCGGTGACTAGGAAACGTTATCTCCTCGTCGTCGCTTTTTGGGAGACCAGGGGTAAGACTATCGCCTTCAGCCATGATAATTACCTTACATTTCTATTGCTCTGTTACCACCAAAATCAGTACGTCGTCGGGGTAGTATATCACGATTATCTCTGGAATCTCTTGCATGGATCTGTAGGAAAAATTGTAGAATTATTCTTTCTTCATCTTGTCATCATCACGAACGTCGTCCTCAACCGCTCGAACCATCTTGGATATTTTCTGAAAAACGTGACTAAGTGAAATCCCACCGCTGTCACCATTTTGTAGCGATTTTCCAACATCGGGACTCTGTCACTTATAGGTCTTTCTTGGGGGAAAATATACCGGGTCTTAATAGAGGCGTTCCCCAGTTTTCATTGGTGCATCCTCATGGTACAGAGATGGCCGTTTGATAGACATCGTTGTATATAGAGACGGGGTGGCGCATAGAATCCCGTCATTACGTTTTGAAGTCGTCCTTTCTTCTCGGTTGACTATTGGTTGAAACATGGCATGGACAGAGTCGTGCGAGAACACGGCTATGTCGCGCCAGTACCACTTGGTATCGTCCTTCCTTCTTGGTGGATGGCAGGTAAAACTCGCATGGACATAGTCGACCAGTTCAACTTGGGGTCGTCCTTCCTTCATGGTGGGTGGCAGGGTGAAACTTGGCATGGACAGAGTCGCGCCAGTTCAACTTGGGGGTCGTCCTTCCTTCTTGGTGAGTGGCAGGGTAAAAATTGGCATGGACAGGGTCGCGCCAAAGAGATCGCGAAATAAGGAAATGCAAGCTCAGTACCATAAGGATGTTCACCAACTATCCCCTTCGTAACGACAAGTGACTAAATCCGTGACTAGTGACCTTGTGTTAGTCCGTCAGGGCACGCCACAAAGCTTGTAGGTAATAATATCAACGAAGTCAAATGTATAAAATATCCCGAGATTTGTTTAATAGGTGCTCATGCGCACAATCGATATCATTCATGAAAATGAAGTATGATATATAAATATGTATATAATTTTGATAACGACGACAGCAGAACGGATGAGGAGGCGACGTTTAAGTTCAGTTTCCAGTTTAACTAAAAGATAGTGATATTAGGATTAACTTCTAGTCAGTATCTTAATCTTAAGACAGGACGGTTCTTTGATAAATCAACGTATCAGCCATCCAGGCTAAGTGAAGCGAGGAGTGGTCTGATTACGAAGCACTTGTAGGAATTTAGATGTAAATGAATTTTGAACGGATTTAAATATTTGACTGTACGTGGTCTAAAATGCATTAGGATCTGCCCGCGCTGACATAATGGGAAGCATGGGGCAGACAAGCGCACAGTAACACATAGGAATAGAAAAAGGAATTCCGAAATTGAGTGCCAATTCCGTAATTCAGACTAAAATTCCATGTATTATGTACATTCCTAATACAAAAGCATGGACCTACTCGCAGGCAAGCCTACGAGGGTCTCGCTTAAATTTTTAGGATTTTAACCTTACAAGTGGAGTCCAAAATTGAAACTGCCAAACTGTTCAGAAATGACGCCTTTTATACATTTAAGACGTCAAAAACATGACGTCACAACAGCGATTGACCAATAGGAAACGTCGAAATTTGGATTATGATGACGTATAATTCCGTCTAAAAATGTCTAACATTTACATTTCAAACTCACAAATAATTCTTTTACAAGTTGTCGCAAAGAAATCATACACACGTGATAGAGTAAGGGTATATCTATCTTGACGAGGAAGTTTATAGAAATCCGCTCACAAAGAATTATTTGTCAGACGAATGAAAAAGCCGAATTTTCCCGACAAAATAATTTTAACGTTAATTCCCTTTAAAGAGGGCGGAAGACCGAGACCAGATTTGGCATTTTGATCGACAAATAATTCTTTTACAAGACAAGACTTAACAATTGTACATACGGTATAGAATAGGAACTTATCTACCGGGGAGAGGAAGTTTACGGAAATTCCTCCACAAACAATTATTTGAGAACCAATTTCTCACAGAAATTTGAAAGAAACATTTACCAAAAAGGCGGTCTTGCGCCTTAATTCATGCAAAACGGGACCACCGTCACGCAAAGTATTTCTAACTAGAAATAATTCTTTTAGCGACTTTCTGCTAAAAATGACGTAGACGACCAAAATAGATAATTCAACTACAAGTTGTGAAAGATTCAGCCAAAATCCTACATAAAGAATTATTTACAAACAGAATTTGTACTGATAATTGACTCGTAAACAATACGACAAAAACGGGTTACGCGGTTTTGCTAAACTCAGACGACGTTTACATCAAGTTTACAATTTGTTGCAGAAAATAATTCTCTTACCGATTCACTACTCGAATTTACATACCTAAGATAGAATAAGGTTTCATCTTTAAAAGGATGAAATTCCAAGAAGAAATATTGGTTCAGAATTATTCTAGAGGGAAATTAGTATCGAAATTCGGCCCAAAAAAATTGGTATAATTTTGTGCATAAAGACAGGGTGCGGAATGGCCGAACTCCGAAATCAAAGTCGCAATAAAACGCTTCCAGAACCAACACGGGGTCGTTTCCTTCCGAATTTTAACTCAAAACGTGAGAAACGTGGATAAAAATACATGGATATAGGTTTTAGAGAGTTGAAACGGTTATATATTCGTCACACGACGACTCGGGGACGGTGTTACAGTAGAAAAATGTGGTTGTAAACCACGTGATGACGGACCGAAAATAGCAGACGACAGAAATCGCAATACGAATTCAAAGGTTTCGCAAATAATTATGACATGAATATCAAGAATGTGATTGCTCGATTAAATGGATATATATCTAATTTTGAGATTCTAAAGTTTTAAAACAATTCACAAAGTTAAAAGTACCATGTGAACTCGGAATCTGAGTGCGAAACCCGGTGTCGTCACCCAAAGGGCATACGCCATGTACGAACACGAGATGAAAATCGCTCCGTATGAAAGTTCACAAACAGGTCGAAATGTGTCGATTTTTACGGATGAAAATGTCACAAGAGAGGTACGATTTGCGAAAGGTGTTACCCAAGATCACTTTTACCAAGCTACATGAAAGTTGACAGAGGTGAGAGTCAGTTCTGAGTGATTTTCTAGAATAGTAAAAATAACAGGGAGACGCCAGCTGTTCGACGGAACCTGTGAAGAAGTTATCCCAAATGAAACTTGAATAAAATGCGGCAATTGTGGTCTAACACCACGACTTAATCGTGAAACGATATGAAAATGCCGAGAGATTATGAATTTTGAGGGATGAGATAAATGGAACTTGATAGATTGATGAAAATACACTCCGAAGTCGACTCTGACATCTGTCAAAACGCATGCAGAATAACATGTATAAACACAGTACACCAAGTACACGGTAAACTACACACAGGGTGTACACGAAACTTGAAAGTGCAAAACACTACAATGCATAAGGAATTGAAATAGAGGAGGGGCTGTGACTTAAATTGCGGTAAATACGAATCTGACATACAAGGTTCCAGTCAGATTGCATTACAAGACACATAGCTAGAAGTATTCCACAAAATTTACTTAAATAGGTGATCTATTCTACTGAGTCGAAAATCGGAGGGGCCATAAAATATGATAAAGTAACAGGTAGATACCTAAGTTTCTCTACACAGGTTTCAAGGAAAGATGGAAGAGGGCCAGGGTGTTTAATGGAGGGTCCACTAAAGATGGGTAAACAAAAAGATGGGGAAATATGGAAATTTACCTGACAGGAATTCCACACTCCAATAAAGCTGAAATCTTGGGAATATAATCCTAAGAGTTATATCAACCACGTCTGAAGTCGGGAGTTTGTATCAAATGTATAGTTTCGGAGCTAGCGCAGCTAGAAAAGCCCCCAAAACCCAATTTCTCAGGAATTTACACTACGGGCTATGAATGAAGCATTACAGATTTACCAAAATTTTCAACCTACAGATGGACCCATCGAATTTCCATCCAAATCACTCCAAATTTTGCCAGTAAATACCTAGACATATATAGAATTGTGTCAGAAGTCGGGAGTTGGGATTATTTTAACACCCCGCCCAAAAAGCCAACCTTATTGATATTTCCTATGCATTTTCCATTAGGCTTGCCAGGACCACTAAAGCAGGTGCACTAATTGGCTTGATTAGCTAGGTCCGCAATAGCTGGTAATGAATCCAATTGATCCAATTCGCGACATCAGTGCGATGCACTTTGCACAGTCATTCACGTTTGTCGGGTACGTTTGGTGCAATAAGGAGTTTTCCCAAAGCCTGCGAAATGTACACGTGAATCAGGAGGTCGAGCAATGAGATTGGCGTCCACATTTGTGTTTCGGGGGATTTTCGAACACCACCTATTATGAAGAGATGTCGGCCGTGGGCTAAATCCAAAGAAATGTCATTCGTGGCATCATTTTGGTGACAAAGTAACTATATATTATAATTATGATCTTCTCATGATGAGTTGTGTGATAACATCGCATGATTATAAAAATCCCACGCAAATAGTTGCACGATTATACCGAGAATACGGACTTTAAACCACAAGAATAATGTTCAGTGCACTTACTTTAGTTCGTCATTTTACTTCTAGGTGGCAGAACCTGCTTCCTTTAGCTATGTTTAGTCATGAACTAAATTGTCCCTTCATTTAGGAGATGTTAAAATAACTATCTGGTAACCAATATCAATAGATCTGGTTTAGGAGCAACTATTTTTGTCAGAATGTAAGCATTTTGTTTTCCATAAACCTATATTTTATGATAAAAATACTGGTTTTTCAACACAAAACCTACATTTTATCACCTAAAATGTAAGTTTTTGCACCGAATCGTACATTTATTGAATAAAACTTGGTTTTATAGGAGAAAATATGGGTTGTTTTAAAAAAACAATACTTCTTTCAAATAATTTAGTTGATCAGCAATAAAACCAAGTTGCATTGAAGAAACATAGGTTGTTTGAATAACTGGACACTCCGCTTGCCATAACTGCTTACCATAGATGGCATGTTATGGAAAATACAAGTTTTATTGAAGAAATATATGTTGTTTTAAATACTGGACACTCTGCTTGCCATACACATGCCGTTTATCCAGTTACTCAAAAAAACTTTATTTTTACAACAAAACCAGGTTTATCTGCAAAATTGGGCTAATTGACAAACACGTACTTCAAGTGCTGTGGAGGTTTCTCATCATTTTTTTAGACTCTTTCTCGTTTGTCGATGGTTCTCGAGTGCTGTATTAGAAAGGCAACGTTGTGTTGCTCCTGATACCGAAAGAGAGCTGTTTGGAATGCAGGAAAGGATGAGAAATTGGCCCAAACTTGAAGGGAAGCGGGGAATTCTTCCACCGCCACTGCCACCGCCATTTTTTTCTCCAACTGGCGTCATTGATGACGCGGTTATGTTAATTCGCCTCTGCTGTGCATGCAACCAACTTGTTCCTGCGTACACAGCAGTCTACTATGTATATTAAAAACTCTATATTTTTACAATAAAACTAGGTCTATTTGCAAAATAACTAACTTTTTTTCTATAAAACTAATTTAAAAAAAAAAACTATTTCTTTCAAATAAAATCAGTTTATCAGCCATAAAACAAAGTTTCATAGAAGAAATATAGGTTGTTTGAATAACTAAACACTCCGCTTGCCATAACTGCTTACCATAGACGGCATGTTATGGAAAATACGGGGCTGCTCTCTTATTAGGCGGCAGTTATTCCTATCCAACCAAAGCAATACTAACGCAGTGAACATGTAAATGCAGAAGTGAAATACAATTTTGTATACAAAACACAGTTTTATTCCTTTTGTTTGATACACGTACTAGTCCATTTCAACCTGCCTGAACCACAGATATAATGCCAGCTATTATAATTATCGTAGTTTTTATAATAAATAAGTGATGTGAATAAAATTACTCCGATTTCGACAACAAGTTTCAAATGTCAACGTATTTTTACGAAATAACCTTCAGGATTGGCAGTGCTTTTAGCGTCTAAGGAGCTAATGGTAACAGCTTATGTCGAGTTTTACAATGGTCGCTTGGATATCATCTTGAATAAAATGCTTAAAACAACGACTTCTACATACGAGTGGGTTTCATTTAAAACGACCCTGTGACCAATTAATGACAGCAGGTCGCCACATACAGTCAGCCTGTGGTTCAGGAATAGACGACATTGCTAAATATCGTTACTCGTCACAGATTCTCTACGGGATTTAGTCGCAATCAACTTGATACTTCTTCATTGATCGCGAAGTAACCAGCACTTTACTGCAGTTCCCACAGCACCATTGAAAACGATGGCGATCGCCTCGGCTTCCTCTGAGGCAGTTGGAGACGAAGTCGAAAACGAGCTGTTTGTGCTCCAGATCGTCTACCTCATAGCGACGAAATACTCTTGGATCGTTATTGTGTTGGTGGGTCTCTTCGGAAACGGGATGTCTTTTATCATAACACTGCAGAGGGACAACAGACGAATTTCGACCTGTAATTACATGACGGCTCTCGCCTTGGCGGATTCGACAGTCCTCATAGCTTGGGGAATGGTTTGGTTATTCTGGGAAACTGATCATCTTCCCTCCGAGTTTGCTATGCAGTGAGTATGTCATACATGTCAATGCATGTGAAAATTAATACCCTTCTCAAATGTACCATATTTCGCAGCTATACTATAATGCGCGTTGTGGTCGCTAAATAGGAGGCGATTTTTGTTTCAAAATTGGGCCTCGAAAATGCGTCGAATTCTTGCAACTTTTGGTTTCGTAGGTGTGGATCATAAGTAAGAGTGTCACTGAGGGTGTCATACGTCGAATATCTTGGTGGTTTTGGAATAAAAAACAACTTTGTGGAGATGCCGTCAACTGGAGAGCTCCAAGTAATCTCTTCGCCGAGAAGTCCATCAGTTCTCTCTGCATTATTACCGTCACGAAAATTGCCGAGCCACCTCCCACCTCCGCTATCAACCAATCAGATGTCCTGTTCAAATGATCCCTTCCATGCGCGCATCATCCACCAATCACAATCGACGTCACTGACGCCAGCATGCAAGATGGCGGCGCCCATATCTGAAGGAAAAATGCTGCTTTTCCACCTCGAGACGGCCATTTATTCACAAATAGCTCATCTTAGGACACAATGTACCCGAGACAAGACCACTAATGAATATTCATAGGTTGGAGGGTCCAGGCCTATCTATTAGACGAGTGCATGTCTTTTACTCTCAAGTACATATTTGGAGAGGTATTGAAAAAATATTTGTTGTGGCAAGTCTACAGATATAAAGAAATTATTTGATGAAAAAATTAATTTCGAATTTTGCTAATTGGGTAATAGGGGGCGTGTTTTGAGTTTTTTCTGCCAGTTGGCTGAAAAGTGTGGAAATATCAAAGTCTGTCTAATTTGTCGATTAAAAAAAAATTTCCGTGGTCAATCACCATTTTATTTTTCACCATTTACTTGCCCGACTGTCCGGAATAACATAATCTAAATTTCAGATTCACAACACCACGCGTTCTTTGATGCGTCGCGGTCAAACATTGACAATTTAACTGCTAAAAGGCTTAAAAAATCAATTGTGGTCTTGTCTCTATTTACACTACATTTTGGGTCAATATAGTGAAAAATTTGAATGTGCTCAAATCACTCTAATTCATTTAGAATATTGTATTGCTGATGATTTAAGGTCAAAACAAGCTAAAATAATGAGAAAAAAACTTAATTTGACCCAAATAAGAGTCAACCTAACCCCGGTCTAAGTTCGGTTTCATTTTTACAAGTCTTGTTGTGTTGCCATTCATTTTGTAATTTCTTTGAAACTACTTAGGCCTTGATTCTGAAAGTTGTGCCCTAAGCAGCAAAGATATTACTAAATCACATCCTAAAGTTTCAGCTCCATAGCTTGCTTATTCTGGCCAGGGCAGGTCTTTGAATTTGGTGCTGTTGGGTGCAAAATCATGACTTTTTGTCGATTTTGTCCTCTTTCGTCGCTTTGACACAGTTGTACCACTCTTTGAAATGTCTCTCATTTCTCCAAAAATGTCCAGATATGACTTTCCTTTGTTGGAGAGTTGTGGGATGTCATGTACATTAGTTTGAAAAAAATCTCAAAATGTTAACCCCTGAAATGTACCTTCATTGAGACAAGACCACTAATGAATATTCATAGGTTGGAGGGTCCAGGCCTATCTATTAGACGAGTGCATGTTTTTTACTCTCAAGTACATATTTGGAGAGGTATTGAAAAAATATTTGTTGTGGCAAGTCTACAGATATAAAGAAATTATTTGATGAAAAAATTAATTTCGAATTTTGCTAATTGGGTAATAGAGGGCGTGTTTTGAGTTTTTTCTGCCAGTTGGCTGAAAAGAGTAGAAATATCAAAGTCTGTCTAATTTGTCGATTAAAAAAAAATTTCCGTGGTCAATCACCATTTTATTTTTCACCATTTACTTGCCCGACTGTCCGGAATAACATAATCTAAATTTCAGATTCACAACACCACGCGTTCTTTGATGCGTCGCGGTCAAACATTGACAATTTAACTGCTAAAAGGCTTAAAAAATCAATTGTGGTCTTGTCTCTATTTACACTACATTTTGGGTCAATATAGTGAAAAATTTGAATGTGCTCAAATCACTCTAATTCATTTAGAATATTGTATTGCTGATGATTTAAGGTCAAAACAAGCTAAAATAATGAGAAAAAAACTTAATTTGACCCAAATAAGAGTCAACCTAACCCCGGTCTAAGTTCGGTTTCATTTTTACAAGTCTTGTTGTGTTGCCATTCATTTTGTAATTTCTTTGAAACTACTTAGGCCTTGATTCTGAAAGTTGTGCCCTAAGCAGCAAAGATATTACTAAATCACATCCTAAAGTTTCAGCTCCATAGCTTGCTTATTCTGGCCAGGGCAGGTCTTTGAATTTGGTGCTGTTGGGTGCAAAATCATGACTTTTTGTCGATTTTGTCCTCTTTCGTCGCTTTGGCACAGTTGTACCACTCTTTGAAATGTCTCTCATTTCTCCAAAAATGTCCAGATATGACTTTCCTTTGTTGGAGAGTTGTGGGATGTCATGTACATTAGTTTGAAAAAAATCTCAAAATGTTAACCCCTGAAATGTACCTTCATTGAGACAAGACCACTAATGAATATTCATAGGTTGGAGGGTCCAGGCCTATCTATTAGACGAGTGCATGTTTTTTACTCTCAAGTACATATTTGGAGAGGTATTGAAAAAATATTTGTTGTGGCAAGTCTACAGATATAAAGAAATTATTTGATGAAAAAATTAATTTCGAATTTTGCTAATTGGGTAATAGAGGGCGTGTTTTGAGTTTTTTCTGCCAGTTGGCTGAAAAGAGTAGAAATATCAAAGTCTGTCTAATTTGTCGATTAAAAAAAAATTTCCGTGGTCAATCACCATTTTATTTTTCACCATTTACTTGCCCGACTGTCCGGAATAACATAATCTAAATTTCAGATTCACAACACCACGCGTTCTTTGATGCGTCGCGGTCAAACATTGACAATTTAACTGCTAAAAGGCTTAAAAAATCAATTGTGGTCTTGTCTCTATTTACACTACATTTTGGGTCAATATAGTGAAAAAATTGAATGTGCTCAAATCACTCTAATTCATTTAGAATATTGTATTGCTGATGATTTAAGGTCAAAACAAGCTAAAATAATGAGAAAAAAACTTAATTTGACCCAAATAAGAGTCAACCTAACCCCGGTCTAAGTTCGGTTTCATTTTTACAAGTCTTGTTGTGTTGCCATTCATTTTGTAATTTCTTTGAAACTACTTAGGCCTTGATTCTGAAAGTTGTGCCCTAAGCAGCAAAGATATTACTAAATCACATCCTAAAGTTTCAGCTCCATAGCTTGCTTATTCTGGCCAGGGCAGGTCTTTGAATTTGGTGCTGTTGGGTGCAAAATCATGACTTTTTGTCGATTTTGTCCTCTTTCGTCGCTTTGGCACAGTTGTACCACTCTTTGAAATGTCTCTCATTTCTCCAAAAATGTCCAGATATGACTTTCCTTTGTTGGAGAGTTGTGGGATGTCATGTACATTAGTTTGAAAAAAATCTCAAAATGTTAACCCCTGAAATGTACCTTCATTGAGACAAGACCACTAATGAATATTCATAGGTTGGAGGGTCCAGGCCTATCTATTAGACGAGTGCATGTTTTTTACTCTCAAGTACATATTTGGAGAGGTATTGAAAAAATATTTGTTGTGGCAAGTCTACAGATATAAAGAAATTATTTGATGAAAAAATTAATTTCGAATTTTGCTAATTGGGTAATAGAGGGCGTGTTTTGAGTTTTTTCTGCCAGTTGGCTGAAAAGAGTAGAAATATCAAAGTCTGTCTAATTTGTCGATTAAAAAAAAATTTCCGTGGTCAATCACCATTTTATTTTTCACCATTTACTTGCCCGACTGTCCGGAATAACATAATCTAAATTTCAGATTCACAACACCACGCGTTCTTTGATGCGTCGCGGTCAAACATTGACAATTTAACTGCTAAAAGGCTTAAAAATCAATTGTGGTCTTGTCTCACCCAACGGGAGACAAGATTTACGCACACACCGGTAACTTAAACCATTCAGGCGCTAATCGCTGGCTGATATCGAGTACATCACCCGTCTACACCATCTTGGTTTTCCGAGAATTGGTTTAGCATTGTGGACGCCTGTACATCATGTACATGGTTACATAGTTCCGTTTTCAAGAAGTATTACACTCATGAAAACAATGTTACTCACAAACCAGCACCCCATTTACACCAAACCCACAACATACCAGCACCCACACAATCCGATTTTTATACCTCGAACAGCCCGCGCCTCGGGTATATTATGCTAGTCTTATGAATGGCATGTTCATATATGCAGCATTCTCTATCGCTTTCTGCACTGAACTCAGTCCAAATTTATTTGAAAATTCAATACTTCACAGACAACATCAGCTTTATTAGCTACCAAATTTTGATCCATCAGGTGAGTAGACCAGAAGCCATATTCTCATCCCTTTTTATTTACCTTTGCAGTTATTTTCTGACTTAATTAGAGTAACTGCTTTTTACAGTATACTGCAAACACCATCTTATATGTTTGCTGAACTGACTAAGTTCAGGCAGGGAGGTTTAATACAGCAACAACCAGTTACCTTAATGGTTAGCGATTGATTGTGACTTTGTCAGTTTAGGTAGTGGATGGCTTTTTCAGTAATAATGTGTTCCTATTCCATAGGCCTATTCTTTCAGACAACTGAAGTTCGATTTGCTGACGATAAAAATGCCCCATCTTCACGCAGGCTTACTTAACTAATGAATACAGCCATTTAGAGGATACTAGTATTGAGCATATTATTAGTAGGTTTAAGTGCTTGCTTCCAATTTTGTAACGCAAGATAATTAGATGCATGATGCAATGCTACAGGCTCCCGACTTAGATGCTATCAAGAATCACCTTGTACAGAGTCATTGCATTATACACGGTACAATGGGTTGAGTATAACCAAGGTTTTGTCATGTTGTTGTCATGTTTTCATCCAGACTCGAATAAGGACAGATGATACCTCCAACCAATTTGAACAAAACATTTTCTAAACATAATCATTTATTTCAGAAGAAATGGCCACCGGAGACGAAATTTGGACTGATGGTTATGATGACACCACTCTTACCCACATCTTCGAAGAATTGACAACAAATGAAACAAGCCACGCCAATCAGGATCCAAGTAGTCGTACTGATAAGCCTGAAATGCAATCATCAGACAACCCAGCTGATGAGAATATTCATGCTGTCAGTAACGCTGACAAGGTGGCCCACAAAGACCAAAGTTCAAGGACAGATGATACCACCGATCATGCTGTCCATAACGCTGACGAGATGGCCCACAAAGACCAAAGTTCAAGGACAGATGATACCTCCGATCATGCTGCCCATAACGCTCCATGTGAAATTGGCACTTGTCTCTTGACCCATATTCGTTCACTTCCATCTGTGAAAAAGCATGTTTGCCTTTATTCAGATTGTTGCTCTGGGCAGAACAGAAACCAGTTCATCGCAGCTGCTCTTCTCCATGAGGTTCAGGTGAATGACAGTGTAGAAGTAATCGACCAAAAGTTTCTTGAAACTGGCCACACCCATATGGAATGCGACTCCATGCATTCAGCTGTTGAGACCATGAAGAAGCACGTCAACATCCAGGTGCCCAGTCAGTGGGATAACATAATACGACTGGCAAGAAGAAATAATCCCTTTCACGTTTTGCTCCTCAACCATACGTCATTCTTTGCCTTGAAGAAATTAACTCAAGAGTCATGCAAGAACATGAAGACTGACACAGAAGGAAATAGTGTGAACTGGCTGAAGATCCGTCAACTGAGGTTTATGAAGAGTGAGCCTTCAACTATCTTCTTCAAATATGGCTTTGACGAAGAAGGGTTCCACTCCATCAAAGTTGCGGGGAGAAGAAGGAAGCAGACCACACCGCCAGCACTTGAGAAGCTGTACCAAGAGAAGTGCACGATTTCTGCCGCCAAGAAGAAGGATCTACTTGCCCTATGTAAATCCTTAATTGTAGAACCAGAACACCATGCCTTTTACTCAAATATTAAAGCCGACAATGAGAAGGTTGACCGACTTCCTGAACCAGATGCGTTCGAGACAGATGAGGATACAGACATCGAATAACTGATTGCTTTGGTGATAAGAGTGTCATCGTCATACAGTGCTACTTTAGAAAGGCCTCGGACACCTTTTGCACAGAGTTTCCATTCATTAGACTAAAATCCTAAAATGACCCCTCATTACCCATGTTAACCAAGCACTCCCCGACAGTGGTTATTTAGTGAATGTGCCTCCAGACTTAGATCAAGTACCCGGTTTGATATAAACTTAAAAACTCATAGACAATTTGGCTGTAGAAGGATATCCTTCCAATGACAGAGATGCCTGCCTCCTGGCCTCGGCATCTTGAAAACTAACTGCTGGTAACTTAACTCATGGACTTTGTAGTTCTAGTACAAGAACAGGAAGTGTCAAATGTAGGCTTTCTTTGATGCACTCAACTGCCAGTTGGGACAGTGACATGTAACTTCAATTGACAGCACCATTTCACGAATGATCCTGTTGTCTATGCATTGTTATTCAGGCTGAAACCTGGTCTTTAATGTAATACCTAATTGTATCTGATGAGTATTGGCTGATTAGACTTCTTTGTATTAAAATAATCATCTAGAAAACACATTTCATCCCTAGTTTCTTTATTAGAAGTAGTCACTTAGCACCTTTCTGCATAATGCAAAACATCACTTTTAACGAAATTGCTTTATGCAGAAAGGTGCTAAGTGCAATTTTGGCTCCTATTACGCAATATGCAGTCGCTGACAAAAAATATTTCCCTGAGGAATTTGATACAACCTATAGGTATGCGTATACGTATAAGTTTTCCTATAAGTTGCGGATCGCAAACTCACTACAGTCTTCATTCTTTATACCAATCTTTTGAACAGTGCACCCGGTTTCAGAAACTCTGCAAGACAGGTCCCAACTCGTACAGGTGCTAGATCATTGCTAGATATAATAGGCAGCAGGAATTTTTTTTTCTTCGGAAATACGGTTAGGCGGGTGAATCCAGGAAAACTCTTTAAAGAACCCTATGCTGTATGGTTCTGTCAAATTCGTTCAAAAAAGAATCGGGCAACTACGGAACGAACGGTTTCAACATCAAAGCCACTGCTCGTTCCGAAAACGCGCTGGGACAGAGCTCCTACGGGTCACGCGGTTACCGTTGCTTAATAGGCCATCTAAGGGTATCATATGGTTCAATGTGTTGTCATCTAAATATACTGTATATATGATAGGTTTGACTGACTACAACGAGTTCTATAGCAGGTTAAATTTTGCGTTCGCGATAAATAACGAAAAAGGTATTTGATTACTAGGTCAAAATGGCTGGAACACGGACTCAAGTTACATGTAGATTATTGCTAGAAATAAATATGTTCCACCATCAGTTTAGCAGTGAGAAGAGCGTATTACATCACTGAGAATCTTTGACACAGCCGGCGAAAGCTTTCTAGATATTTCCGTCATGCGATGGTTGTGGTGTATGGATGAAAGTAGCACCTCTTAATGGCCGACACTGTAGACCTATTAGGTGTTCATTTCATCTTCTTGTGGCGAAGAAATCATTTACAAACATTGCTCCCAAGTGCAGTTAACGCAAATTTCTTGGCCTTGGCATTTCCACAATACGTAGAACATTTCAGATTCAAGTTCAATTGACAATTTTCAATTTGTGATAGGAACAGAGAAAAAAGGGTTGCTTCCAGTAAGGCCTGGGCCAAATCCAAAGAGTGCATTCCGTTTTTAAATTCGAGCAATATTTTGGAGGCAGAGTAAACATGTTCTTATAGTGAATATTGAATTGCTTGCGTTCTGGCAAAAATGGTTGCTCTTAAACCAGATCTATTGGTATTGGTACCATATAATCATTTCAAACCCTTTAAATGAAGGGACAATTTAGTTCATGACTAAACATAACTTAAGGAAGCAGGTTCTGCCACCTAGAAGTAAAATGACGAACTAAAGTAAGTGCGCTGAACATTGATTAATCTTGTGGTTAAAGTCCGTATTCTCGGTATAATCGTGCAACCATTTGCGTGGGATTTTAATAATCATGCGATGTTATCACACAACTCATCATGAGAAGATCATAATATATAGTTACTTTGTCCCCAAAATGATGCCACGAATCTTTGGATTTAGCCCACGGCCGACATCTCTTAATAATAGGGAGTGTTTGCAAATCCCCCGAAACGCAAATGTGGACGCCGATCTCTTTGTTCGATCTCCTTATTCACGTGGGCGTTTCGGAGGCTTTGCGAAAATTCCTTATTTCACCAAACGTACCTGACAAACATGAATGACTGCGCATAGTGTACATCGCACTGAGGTCACGAATTGGATCAATTGGATTTCTACATAATGCTCCTCGAAAAATCATTTCAATCTATCATCGATCGACGTCATAACAATGATGGGCTTGTTATTACATTTGGAACAGAACAGGACAATTGAAATGTCAAGTAAATATTTCATGTCCAGGCCAAAATTCGAAATTATTTGACAGGTAAAAACAGTATTTCCCGCGCAATTATCATACTGAATACCTGTTTTAATTAATGCAACATAATAAATTCGGTCGAGACGGTAGCATCCTAGTTATTTTCAATCGGCGGACAGACTCACTAATGTATGCAGCCATGACATGTACTCATGTACTGTACATTTTGTAGTGTTTACATCAGCAGACGAATGTTTGAAGCGAGTCCAGGCCCGACTAGAAGGCTTTGTGTTTTCTGTTCGTGAATTAAACAATAACACTTAATGCAACCTACCTGGCATAATTCAAAACACTGACAGCATCGCTGTGCAAAAATCCTGGCGTAAATCGTCGTATAAATGTTGTTTTTTATCGCCAATTTCGTCTGCTTAAACTTGATGGCCACCATTTGCAATTTCATGTCATCGATGACGTCAGAGGTAAATTAATACCATGAAATATTGAAAATTATTTTACTTCACGTGACCCTAAATGACGTGACGTGATTGGCTCACATACTAATGAGGTATGATAAAATAAATATCACCAGGAACACGTAATTTTATTCCCGATAACTATATATTTTTTGCAATAATGCTTTCAAACTTTTATTTTATGTCATAAAGACATTCCTATGCGCCGCCCGAACGAGTGATTTCTATTGCTGTGGCCTGTGACGTAACCATGGCATCTTGACGGATAAGGTTGAAATGCAGGCACAGTTTGGTTAAATTGCATGTCTTCGATGACAAACATCTTTGATGATTTGTTACGCTGTCTCATAACTTCTTGATGCATTTTTACTTGATATTTCAAAATGATTCTTTCTTTGCAAGAGTTGGTCATTTGTTATGGATACATTACAGCGCTTTCTGTGACAAACAGTCAAGATGAAAAAGAATATTAAAGAAAAAAACCTAACCTCAGCTCTGCTCTAGTTTTCCAATTCAGTTTCGAACATGGTTATTTCTTACCGCAGGGAATGAACTGTCCCAACCTTAGCATTACATCTTGTCTGTATTTCTTACCACCCCCTATGCAATAAAGGTAAAAGTTGACACCGTAATTAACCTCCGAGCACTGCATCATTATGAAATGCTGGGTAAAGTATCGCAACTGCCAGTACTTATCCGCTAAATTGTAGAAATCGTTGACCTCATTTATCCCTATAAAAACATCATACAACCTGTAAGGGACCGACGTAAGAACATAAGCAATACTAACTAGAATCAACATCCTTGTCAAATAGGCCGTCTCTCTCTTTCGGGTTTTCTTACTTTCCTCGCTGACACCCATTTTATCACTTCGTTTCGATGCCTTGCGCAACACGATGACGATCCAGACGTTGCAAATGACAATTACACAAAAAGGCAAGACTGTCCCAAATACTAGCTGCGAGGTGTTTCCAAATGTCTCTAATTCCGGTGTGTTTGGGACCAACATCTTTAGAAACCCTACACCAAGATGAGAGAAAGAGCTTGAGTAATGAGACTAGTACACATAGGTCATTGTGGCGTTTTGCATTTGCTTCATTTGAATATATAAAATTTCTTAACATATATTTTAAAATCGTTTTGCCAGCAGAGAAGTCTAAACCTTGGCTTCTTTACAATCAAATAAAGCTTAACACGTGCATGTTCAACCAAAACAGTTAAGAAAATTCAGCCTGCTTGATTCCTGATTGGTGCGGTTTTGAAAATGTGCGTCATAGCTGATTCATCAATATAGGTAACAGTGTCCCGTCATTGTTATTTTACGCTGCAATGCACTCAAACAAGCTACAAAAATGATAAAGAGATCAAGGTAATTAAATCGAACTATAAACGACAATGGTAACGACAATGACGTCATGTTGTCGTTCATCTCGGGGGAAATATCGTTACATTAATACACCTGCGGTAAACGCAAAGGATTTAGAAAATACTTGTATAGTGTTCTTTTGGCTTGCAGCCAACTGACTGCCAACTTGAAGTGCCGTCCAGAAGAGTTTTTGCTGTCAGTGCCTGTACGACAGACAAATTCCCAGTAAGCTGTCACTGAAGTCAGAATTCTAACTCGTTCGACATCGGACGCCATTGAACGCCTCTGAATGTCTAAAGCAGCCTGGTGTGAGCAGGTGCGCTCATCGGGAACCTCCTATCAATTCTGGAGGTGTTGGGCGTTCCGATCAATTAGTTGAGATGAAGTTGCTGCAATGACAACTTCATGACATGACATTTGGGAGATGCTCTGTTGTACGTGTTGTCCTTTTGACCTCACTTCGGCTGTGGCCCTCGATATAACCTAAATTACAGTGGTAGAATACTCACTTAATGAGTATAAGTTACGCGTTTTGCAAGCGCCGATTTGGTGTAATTGATTTGTAAACCAATGGTCAATGCTAGTTGGGCACTTTGCCCTAGCCTGAAGCGTCCCGCAGACAGAGAAAAACTCGCTTGTTCCTTGGGGCATTATCAGGTGCATATGGCAAGAATCGGTTATCGCTACATTTTATACGACCTGAGCTGAATAGATATCAAACATTCAATCGCAGACAAGCCATGTTTTTATTGTTCATTGCAGGCCCCTCTCATCCCTATCGCATGGATGTGGGCTGCACAAGTTTAGAACTCTCACCTGTCTTTTCATTTTGGACGTATCGAAAAGTAAAGAAAATGTAGAGATTTAGGCCACAAATCACAATAAATGTCAGGAATATGGTGACACAGGCCCGGCGTGTTGTACAGAGTCTGGGAGCAGCCATTGGGAATCTTACTACAATTAATCTATCAATTGTCATCTCGGCAAGGAAGAAACCAGAGAGGATGCCGAAAGCATAGGCCTGGTACCACATCACCCTGAAATGAATGGACACACAAGCCAGGTTGAATATGTAGAGCACTGAGCCAGCGATTTAAGAAGATGTTTCACTCAAAAAGGCGCAGTGGAGATGCTGTGTTCATATAAAAGAGAATATCATATCGTGTAATCCTAATTTTCTCAAAAGGTCATGCAAAGGTTGGTGTTAAATATGCGAGGATGTTTCCTTTAAATCTTTATTGGTCGGCAATTAAAATGATGCGAAATATGGTACATTTGAGAAGGGTATTAATTTTCACATGCATTGACATGTATGACATACTCACTGCATAGCAAACTCGGAGGGAAGATGATCAGTTTCCCAGAATAACCAAGCCATTCCCCAAGCTAGCTCAATGAGGACTGTCGAATCCGCCAAAGCGAGAGCCGTCATGTAATTACAGGTCGAAATTCGTCTGTTGTCCCTCTGCAGTGTTATGATAAAAGACATCCCGTTTCCGAAGAGACCCACCAACACAATAACGATCCAAGAGTATTTCGTCGCTATGAGGTAGACGATCTGGATCACAAACAGCTCGTTTTCGACTTCGTCTCTAACTGCCTCAGAGGAAGCCGAGGCGATCGCCATCGTTTGCAATGGTGCTGTGGGAACTGCAGTAAATTGCTGGTCACTTCGCAATCAATGAAGAAGTATCAAGTTGATTGCGACTAAATCCCGTAGAGAATCTGTGACGAGTAACGATATTTAGCAATGTCGTCTATTCCTGAACCACAGGCTGACTGTATGTGGCGACCTTCTGTCATTAATTGGTCACAGGGTCGTTTTAAATGAAACCCACTCGTATGTAGAAGTCGTTGTTTTAAGCATTCTATACAAGATGATATCCAAGCGACCATTGTAAAACTCGACATAAGCTGTTACCATTAGCGCCTTAGAAGCTAAAAGCACTGCCAATCATGAAGGTTATCCCGTAAAAATACGTTGACATTTGAAATTTGTTGTCGAAATCGGAGTAATTTTATCCACATCACTTATTTATTATAAAAACTACGATAATTATAATAGCTGGCATTATATATGTGGTCCAGGCAGGTTGAAATGGACTAGTACGTGTATCAAAC
Organism: Lineus longissimus; assembly: GCF_910592395.1. Taxonomy (NCBI): domain Eukaryota; kingdom Metazoa; phylum Nemertea; class Pilidiophora; order Heteronemertea; family Lineidae; genus Lineus; species Lineus longissimus. Next base: position 10,897,968 of record NC_088310.1, read on the forward strand.
AAAAGGAATAAAACTGTGTTTTGCATACAAAATTTTATTTCACCTCTGCATTTACATGTTCACTGCGTTAGTGTAGCTTTGGTTGGATAGGAATAACTGCCGCCTAATAAGAGAGCAGCCCCGTATTTTCCGTAACATGCCATCTATGGTAAGCAGTTATGGCAAGCGGAGTGTTCAGTTATTCAAACAACCTATATTTCTTCAATGAACTATTGTTTTATGGCAGATAAACTGATTTTATTTGAAAGAAATATAGTTTTTTTAAAAAAACAAGCTGTATTTTCTCCTAATAAGCCAGGTGGTTTAAATAAAACCTAGTCTATAAAAGTAATGGTTCAGAAAGAAACCATATTTATGCCCTAAAACATAAGTTTTTCACCTATCGGTAATGAACTTGGTTGTTTTGGAAAAAAAAATATTGTTTTTTTAGCAATAACTGGACAAATGGCGGAGAAACCTATATTCTAGGGTAAAAAAACTAGTTTTATTGAAAAAAAGTTAGTTATTTTGCAAATAAACCTAGTTTTATTGTAAAAATATGGAGTTTTTAATTTACATAGTAGATTGCTGTGTACGCAGGAACAAGTTGGTTGCATGCACAGCAGAGGCGAATTAACATAACCGCGTCATCAATGATGCCAGTTGGAGAAAAAAATGGCGGTGGCAGTGGCGGTGGAAGAATTCTCCGCTTCCCTTCAAGTTTGGGCCAATTTCTCATCCTTTCCCGCATTCCAAACAGCTCTCTTTCGGTATCAGGAGCAACACAACCTTTCTAATACAGCACTCGAGAACCATCGACAAACGAGAAAGAGTCTAAAAAAATGATGGGAAACCTCCACAGCACTTGAAGTACGTGTATGTCAATTAGCCCAATTTTGCAGATAAACCTGGTTTTGTTGTAAAAATAAAGTTTTTTTTGAGGAACTGGATAAACGGCATGTGTATGGCAAGCAGAGTGTCCAGTATTTAAAACAACATATTTCTTCAATAAAACTTGTATTTTCCATAACATGCCATCTATGGTAAGCAGTTATGGCAAGCGGAGTGTCCAGTTATTCAAACAACCTATGTTTCTTCAATACAACATGGTTTTATTGCTGATCAACTAAATTTATTTGAAAGAAGTATTGTTTTTTTTAAAACAACCTATATTTTCTCCTAACAAACCAAGTTTTATTCAATAAATGTACGATTCGGTGCGAAAACTTACATTTTAGGTGATAAAATACAGGTTTTGTGATGAAAAACCAGTATTTTTAGCTCAGCTGACAAAGTCAGCGGAGCTAGTCAAATAGCTATTCGATTGGTGTCCGTCCTTCCACCCATCCTGCCATCCTTCCATCCATCCAGCCATCTGTAGACAAAGTTGGGCATTTTGTAATCATACAACCGAGGCACTTCAAATCTAGTCTTGCTTATAAACACTGCAGAAAATGTTGCTTACGGAAAAAAATTTGGGCGATTCGAATCAAATTCAGCTCCCCAGGGGGCAAAATGCGTAAATGAAAAAACAATTTTTTGACGCTCTATTCCAGCAGATAAAAGCTTGAAATAAAGTTGAAAAGGTCTTCATGATACAGAAGTTTTGATATAAAATAGATTAGTGTCGATTTATATCACCAGTTGGCGGTAGTGAGCAAAACTGTTGTTTGACCCCGGATGACCCCGCTTTAAATTTCCCGCCGAGGTTACCTGGAGTACTATCATCAAGAAAATGGCGGTGACCTTTTTATTTCTACCGGAGCGATGATTTTGTAAGTGACAAATTTTCTTTTTTAAGCCTTTACGGAAACGTATTTTGGTACGAAACTTCACACGTTTATAGAAAAGATCAACGAGAATGTGTTCAAATGCCCTCATAACGATGAGTTCAACAGAATTTGGTCAAAACAACCTTCGAATGGAGTCAACTTTCTTTGTGAAATTGAAGCGACGACCTCATTATTTATCGTAATTTATGCAGATCTGAGTCCAGCTGATGGGTGATGTTCTGATTTGTGTTCAAACTATTGGAAACTTCGGAAATTAGTTCTATTAGTTCTACTATTCTGCAGGACTATATTATAGCCATTGATGTTGACAGCTAAAAGCACGAAAACTTTGTTCAGGTTTCTCGTCCAATCACGTGACCTCTCCAACACTCGATAATGCACTCTTTTCGTCCACGTTTTAGGCCAATCTTCGGCCTGAACATGAAATCTAATAAGCGCAGTACTTAAATCAGATGTTTCTCTCGCCTTGAAAACATTCCTGGGTAAAATCCATTGAGATTAGCCGAGTTAATCCACTTTTTCCGTGCCTAAAATCTCTGCCGCTGAATTCTATAAATAGAAACTATTAACATCGCGGCAGTGTGGTTCCCATTGTGCGCCCTCCCACTTCACACCATGTCAGGAACTTTTACGGAGAGAGAGGGCGTGCGGTAAGAAGAATGGCAAAAATGACGTCACGTTTTCCTGGCAATGTCTCAAGCATTGGGAAAGCATCTTTAATTCAGACAACGTTAGAACTAGAAAAACGAATATGTTAATTTGCAAAATTAAAAGCAGATTTCACCACTAACCAGCCAAATCGGAATACGACGGCGCAAAATGTTCTCGCTTTCCTCCTGCTAAAAAACCTTGTTCTCGCACTCCTATTTTAATTTATGCCAAGGAATATGATATGATCTGTTTTCACTTTTTTGTAATTAAATGGTATTCATATAATGAGATCAATAGTAGTGTCCGTGTCAGATCCCATCATGGAGGTATAAATAATTATTTATACCTCCATGATCCCATCGTTCAACTAGTCTTCTCTCCCCAGGTGCCTCACACGGACCTTCACGTCCCCATACTCAAGACCAACTCTTACAATATCGCCCTCAAAACAACCCTGGAGTCATGAATTCACAGGTGCTCCTGTGAAATCTCAGTTCTAGTTTATTTATCAAACTTTATCGAGGGTTATCGAATCGAATGGATGTGTCGATCGTCGGGGCGGATTGATATGTGGTTAGGTTGTGCGCAAGGTTGTGCGTCCAAGGCGATTAGGTCATTCAGTTAGTTTGAGAAAGATCATGATCATGAAGATGCGTGTTGTGTTATCATAACTGGAAAATAAGCTGAAGTTATTATTAGTACTACGATTCTTACATGAGTAAAAAGTAGACGTTTTAAGCAACACAATAATGTTACTCCCATAAAAAAACTGTCAATTCTCCTTACCTTACCACTCACAGAAGCCAAGCCATTGCTGTTAAGTTATGCAGGGGCTTAATCAATTACTTGCACTCCCTGTGGGGTGAATAACATTACCTTTTGAACGGCTGGCTGTAGGGGGATGATGGGAACAGCCGGTATACCTGCTGACCTGCTGAACCGAGGTTAATGTTATTTTCAATCCACGATTGCAGGTCACCTGATTTTCGAGATTTCGCGGGAAATGAAATTGTAAACAAACGCATGTGTGCAGTTCAAATGTAAACAAAAATGTATTTTTGGTACTTTTGGTTGCTGGCCTTGGGTTTTCCCGCAGTTAGGAGCTGGATCAAATTGGTGGTCTATTGTGCTGTTTTAGTCAGAGGTAGCACTTGATTATGAAGGGATTTTCAAATTAAGGTGACCATGGTCTTTTATGTGCTCAGCTCACCACAGCTTTCAATACTTGATGTATCTGAAGAGGCGCGCGGAACCTGACATGGCCTTACCAAGGAGCTGCTCACTTTGCCTTTTTGGCTGAGACATTGCTACATGTAGGACTAGGAGGAGCACGCATTTTAAAGTTATAGTAGTGATAGTACAGTTGGTTCGAGCCATTTGGAAGCCGACATGTGAAGGCCTATCTGGGTTCTCCTTCTTCTCCGTATAAAAAGGGGCATATTGCTGACTAAGGAACAAGGCATATTGACATTGCCTCATCATCTCTATGGGACCAATTGATATACTTTTATATGCACGCATACATCGTGCCATTTCAGGGTCCGAGTCTGTGGACAATTGGTTTGATTAATTTGTCTCTTCGATATTGCTCCTTTATTGCATTAGATTTTCATCGCAATTCGATCTATTCAAGATATAGCCAATTTGAACCTGTCTGCGCCAAGGATAGATTGGTTCCAGATCGACTCACTATGACTAGGAATACGCAGTAGAGCACAATGTCATGAAAAACGACCCTTTGTATTGTAAATTCCAGTCACCTGCAGGACAGGTCAATTTCTCTCAATAAAATTAATTTTGTTGACTCCTGTAATCTCTACCTTATTAAAAAAAAAAGAAAGTGGTGCTAGTCCCAAACTGGTAATTTCTATTTATTTTGACCTCTGTTAAATCAGGGTACCTCTCAATTACAGACAGCATTTTGTATCCTTGTGCTGTACAACCCAGCCTGGACATACCACAGTTGTCCATGGAGAAGTCTCATCCTCTCTGACACTTTTTTTCTGTAAAGCTACTGATACAACATACTGAACTAGGGATATCTTCCGTTGCCTCCTGTAATATTTACATACCATGGCTGATTAGTTCAATCATATTTCATCCAGCTGGCAGCTCTGCATTGGAAATTTTAGTGGTATAACGTGTTCTCTTGACCTTCAAACAGTAGTACAAAGCCGATATTTACTACTTTATAGTATACCCTCAGTCCTATGTTATTAGGTCATCCAGCTGAGCGCCATGCCCTTGGGCCTCTTGTTATCATGAAATATAGGTTTATGGAAAAAAAAGTGCTTACGTTCTGACAAAAATAGTTGCTCCTAAACCAGATCTATTGGTATTGATTACCAGATACATGTAGTTATTTCAACATCTCCTAAATGAAGGGACAATTTAGTTCATGACTAAACATAGCTAAAGGAAGCAGGTTCTGCCACCTAGAAGTAAAATGACGAACTAAAGTAAGTGCACTGAACATTGATTATTCGTGTGGTTTAAAGTCCGTATTCTCGGTATAATCGTGCAACTATTTGCGTGGGATTTTTATAATCATGCGATGTTATCACACAACTCATCATGAGAATATCATAATTTTACTTTGTCACCAAAATGATGCCACGAATGACAGTTCTTTGTATTTAGCCCACGGCCGACATCTCTTCATAATAGGTGGTGTTCGAAAATCCCCCGAAACACAAATGTGGACGCCAATCTCATTGCTCGACCTCCTGATTCACGTGTACATTTCGCAGGCTTTGGGAAAACTCCTTATTGCACCAAACGTACCCGACAAACGTGAATGAATGTGCAAAGTGCATCGCACTGATGTCGCGAATTGGATCAATTGGATTCATTACCAGCTATTGCGGACCTAGCTAATCAAGCCAATTAGTGCACCTGCTTTATTGGTCCTGGCAAGCCTAATGGAAAATGCATAGGAAATATCAATAAAGTTGGCTTTTTGGGCGGGGTGTCAAAATAATCCCAACTCCCGACTTCTGACACAATTCTATATATGTCCAGGTATTTACTGGCAAAATTTGGAGTGATTTGGATGGAAATTCGATGGGTCCATCTATAGGTTGAAAATTTTGGTAAATCTGTAATGCTTCACTCATAGCCCGTAGTGTAAATTCCTGAGAAATTGGGTTTTGGGGGCTTTTCTAGCTGCGCTAGCTCCGAAACTATACATTTGATACAAACTCCCGACTTCAGATGTGGTTGATATAACTCTTAGGATTATATTCATAAGATTTCAGCTTTATTGGAGTGTGGAATTCCTGTCAGGTAAATTTCCATATTTCCCCATCTTTTTGTTTACCCATCTTTAGTGGACCCTCCATTAAACACCCTGGCCCTCTTCCATCTTTCCTTGAAACCTGTGTAGAGAAACTTAGGTATCTACCTGTTACTTTATCATATTTTATGGCCCCCTCCGATTTTCGACTCAGTAGAATAGATCACCTATTTAAGTAAATTTTGTGGAATACTTCTAGCTATGTGTCTTGTAATGCAATCTGACTGGAACCTTGTATGTCAGATTCGTATTTACCGCAATTTAAGTCACAGCCCCTCCTCTATTTCAATTCCCTATGCATTGTAGTGTTTTGCACTTTCAAGTTTCGTGTACACCCTGTGTGTAGTTTCATCAATCTATCAAGTTCCATTTATCTCATCCCTCAAAATTCATAATCTCTCGGCATTTCTATATCGTTTCACGATTATGTTAGACCACAATTGCCGCATTTTATTCAAGTTTCATTTGGGATGACTTCTTCACAGGTTCCGTCGAACAGCCAACATGGCGCTGACGTCTCCTTGCTAGTTTTTCTATTCTAGAAAATCACTCAGAACTGACTCTCACCTCTGTCAACTTTCATGTAGCTTGGTAAAAGTGATCTTGGGTAACACCTTTCGCAAATCGTACCTCTCTTGTGACATTTTCATCCGTAAAAATCGACACATTTTGACCTGTTTGTGAACTTTCATACGGAGCGATTTTCATCTCGTGTTCGTACATGGCGTATGCCCTTTGGGTGACGACACCGGGTTTCGCACCCAGATTCCGAGTTCACATGGTACTTTTAACTTTGTGAATTGTTTTAAAACTTTAGAATCTCAAAATTAGATATATATCCATTTAATCGAGCAATCTCATTCTTGATATTCATGTCAGAATTATTTGCGAAACCTTTGAATTCGTATTGCGATTTCTTTCGTCTGCTATTTTCGGTCCGTCATCACGTGGTTTACAACCACATTTTTCTACTGTAACACCGTCCCCGAGTCGTCGTGTGACGAATATATAACCGTCTAAACTCTCTAAAACCTATATCCATGTATTTTTATCCACGTTTCTCACGCTTTGAGTTAAAATTCAGAAGGAAACGACCCCGTGTTGGTTCTGGAAGCGTTTTATTGCGACTTTGATTTCGGAGTTCGGCCATTCCGCACCCTGTCTTTATGCACAAAATTATACCAATTTTTTTGGGCCAAATTTCGATACTAATTTCCCTCTAGAATAATTCTGAACCAACATTTCTTCTTGAAATTTCATCCTTTTAAAGATGAAACCTTATTCTATCTTAGGTATGTAAATTCGAGTAGTGAATCGGTAAGAGAATTATTTTCTGCAACAAATTGTAAACTTGATGTAAACGTCGTCTGAGTTTAGCGAAACCGCGTAACCCGTTTTTGTCGTATTGTTTACGAGTCAATTATCAGTACAAATTCTGTTTGTAAATAATTCTTTATGTAGGATTTTGGATGAATCTTTCACAACTTGTAGTAGAATTATCTATTTTGGTCGTCTACGTCATTTTTAGCAGAAAGTCGCTAAAATAATTATTTCTAGTTAGAAATACTTTGCGTGACGGTGGTCCCGTTTTGCATGAATTAAGGCGCAAGACCGCCTTTTTGGTAAATGTTTCTTTCAAATTTCTGTGAGAAATTGGTTCTCAAATAATTGTTTGTGGAGGAATTTCCGTAAACTTCCTCTCCCCGGTAGATAAGTTCCTATTCTATACCGTATGTACAATTGTTAAGTCTTGTCTTGTAAAAAAATTATTTGTCGATCAAAATGCCAAATCTGGTCTCGGTCTTCCGCCCTCTTTAAAGGGAATTAACGTTAAAATTATTTTGTCGGGAAAATTCGGCTTTTTCATTCGTCTGACAAATAATTCTTTGTGAGCGGATTTCTATAAACTTCCTCGTCAAGATAGATATACCCTTACTCTATCACGTGTGTATGATTTCTTTGCGACAACTTGTAAAATAATTATTTGTGAGTTTGAAATGTAAATGTTAGACATTTTTAGACGGAATTATACGTCATCATTATCCAAATTTCGACGTTTCCTATTGGTCAATCGCTGTTGTGACGTCATGTTTTTGACGTCTAAAATGTATAAAAGGCGTCATTTCTGAACAGTTTGGCAGTTTCAATTTTGGACTCCACTTGTAAGGTTAAAATCCTAAAAATTTAAGCGAGACCCTCGTAGGCTTGCCTGCGAGTAGGTCCATGCTTTTGTATTAGGAATGTACATAATACATGGAATTTTAGTCTGAATTACGGAATTGGCACTCAATTTCGGAATTCCTTTTTCTATTCCTATGTGTTACTGTGCGCTTGTCTGCCCCATGCTTCCCATTATGTCAGCGCGGGCAGATCCCTATGCATTTTAGACCACGTACAGTCAAATATTTAAATCCGTTCAAAATTCATTTACATCTAAATTCCTACAAGTGCTTCGTAATCAGACCACTCCTCGCTTCACTTAGCCTGGATGGCTGATACGTTGATTTATCAAAGAACCGTCCTGTCTTAAGATTAAGATACTGACTAGAAGTTAATCATAATATCACTATCTTTTAGTTTAACTGGAAACTGAACTTAAACGTCGCCTCCTCATCAGTTCTGCTGTCGTCGAAATCAAAATTATATACATATTTATATATCATACTTCATTTTCATGAATGATATCGATTGTGCGCATGAGCATCTATTAAACAAATCTCGGGATATTTTATACATTTGACTTCGTTGATATCATTACCTACAAGCTTTGTGGCGTGCCCTGACGGACTAACATAAGGTCACTAGTCACGGATTTAGTCACTTGTCGTTACGAAGGGGATAGTTGGTGAACATCCTTATGGTACTGAGCTTGCATTTCCTTATTTCGCGATCTCTTTGGCGCGACCCTGTCCATGCCAATTTTCACCCTGCCACTCACCAAGAAGGAAGGACGACCCCCAAGTTGAACTGGCGCGACTCTGTCCATGCCAAGTTTCACCCTGCCACCCACCATGAAGGAAGGACGACCCCAAGTTGAACTGGTCGACTATGTCCATGCGAGTTTTACCTGCCATCCACCAAGAAGGAAGGACGATACCAAGTGGTACTGGCGCGACATAGCCGTGTTCTCGCACGACTCTGTCCATGCCATGTTTCAACCAATAGTCAACCGAGAAAAAAGGACGACTTCAAAACGTAATTACGGGATTCTATGCGCCACCCCGTCTATATATACAACGATGTCTATCAAACGGCCATCTCATGGTAGAGTATTCAGCCCTGTACCATGAGGATGCACCAATGAAAACTGGGGAACGCCTCTATTAAGACCCGGTATATTTCCCCCCAAAAAAGGCCTATAAGTGACAGAGTCCCGATGTCGGAAAATCGCTACAAAATGGTGACAGCGGTGGGATTTCACTTAGTCACGTTTTTCAGAAAATATCCAACATGGTTCGAGCGGATGAGGACGACGTTCGTGATGATGACAAGATGAAGAAAGAATAATTCTACAATTTTTCCTACAGATCCATGCAAGAGATTCCAGAGATAATCGTGATATACTACCCCGACGACGTACTGATTTTGGTGGTAACAGAGCAATAGAAATTTAAGGTAATTATCATGGCTGAAGGCGATAGTCTTACCCCTGGTCTCCCAGAAAGCGACGACGAGGAGATAACGTTTCCTAGTCACCGACCTACTCCACCGTTTCGTCGTGCGGCAGGCGATGGTCCTGGTCCTAGTCCTTTGCAACACAAGGCCTGGGAGAAGCCAATTAAGATCGATAACTTTAGCGGAGACAAACAACAACCGTGGAGAGTGTGGCATCGTATGTTCGAAAGGATCGCCAGTATTAACCGATGGGATGAAGAGAAAGCTAACCAATTGTTCTCCCTACTGAGAGGCCCTGTCTTAGAAGTCACCTGTGGACTCCCCAACCATGAACTAGAGCATTATGATAACTTGGTGCACACTTTGGAGTGCCAGTTCGGCCCAGTGCGTCAAGCCGAACTCCATATAGCAGAAATCCGGAACAGAAAGAAACGACCCGACGAAAGCTTCAGAAAACTTGGTCGTGCTAACAAGAGACTCAGCGAATTAGCCTATGACACCAGTCCATACGAAACTAGTGAGCGCTTGGCGAAAGCTGACTTTATAGCCACGATTCCTGACTCGCACCTGAAAGTCATGATTCTACAAGGGAGACCATCTAACCTGGAGGAAGCCGTCGGCCTAGCTGAAGAGAATGCTGGCTATTGCAAGTGGGCAGGAGAGACAGAAGGGAAAACAAAGTCTTCAGTTCGCAATGTGAATGTTGAAAATGAAGAAACATCTATGCCTCGACTTTTGAAGACTAATACAGAACATTTGCAGAAGATATACAAGAAGCTATGACGCAGTTGACAATCAACCAAAACCAAAAGAGGAAGAGACCCAAGAGTGACATTACCTGTTTCAATTGCTCCCAAGTGGGACATTCTAGCTCCGAGTGCACTGAACCCCGTTACCAGGGAAACGATCAGAGGCCGGCGACAAGGGGCGCCCGCCGGTCATAAACATTTCTAGTACGAGTCTCACTTCACCTCTTTCGTCAGTAACGTCCGATCCTCCTTCAAACAACGATAAACAAGAAAGAAACGACTTTTTACCAAAAACACCAGATATTGATGAAATGAATAAGAAAGCCATTGTAAGACGCATTGGACCGGTGTCTGATAGCGGTCCGTTTGTAACCAGTCACATAAATAATACCAAGGTCAAGTTCATTATTGATACTGGATCCTGTGTCACCATACTGAGCCACGAGAGATATCAAGCCATGGATCTTAAACTAAGACCACGTTTAGAAGAGTCCGATTTAAACCTTTTGACAGCTGACGACAGTCCATTATAATGGACAATGCGATGTGAATATTGGAATCTTACGGAATTCGGAGACTCCATTTACTGTAATAGTCGCCGACATTTCCAGTGAGGGTCTTCTTGGTATTGACTTTATTCGATATTTTGATTGTGAATTATATCCTGCCTCAAAGACACTGATGTGCCGTGGAGAACAGATCATCTGCGGCAATGTACAACAATACAGAGAACGACCTAGAGACGGGAAATGTTGCCGACTATTAATGACGTGTACAACCGTCGTGCCACCGTTGAGTAGACAGGTGGTTTTAACAACAAAGAAAGGCTCTGCTCAGAGAGGAAAATGGGCTGCAACCGAACCAGTCCAGACCATGAAAACAGCATCCCAATCAAAGCCAGCCATAATGATTGGACGATCCATCGTTGATGCAGAAGCGAAATTAGTCCCGATACCAGTTATCAACATGTCAGAAGATTCAATCGTGTTGGAAGCTGGAAAGACCATTGCCTTAATGTCAACACTGAATAGTGTTCAGTCCTATCATATAGGATGTGAAAAACCTAACAAAGGGACAACTGGAAGACGTGATGCCAATGTAAGTAAAGATGAGAAGAATATCAGCGATGAGGACGAACAAGAAGAGCCTCAGAAACACACGAAAGATGAAACTAAGTTACTCACCAGGGAATCGGCGACTGTCCAGCGGACATACATGGAGTACAGAGCGAGAGAGCTCTCCTCTGATGTCACGAACAGGTCGATTTCTCGGGGAGGTGAAATGGGAACCCAAGATTTGAGATGGTCTGATCAGCCATACGGAAAATTCCGCGGGATTACCAGAAGTTTGCCGGTACGCCGGACCGAAAGGAGGGGATCAATGATGCCCGTAACTCCAGTTGTCTGTACTGGGACCTCTGAGTATCGCGGTGACGCGAACGAAACGATTAAAACGAAAAATACCGGTACTGTAAATATGTTAAATGTGCAACAATCATCATCGTCCTCAGATCTTTTGGACTTTGCGAATAAAGATGAAGAAGTGGAAAACTCTCCAATGAACTACCTGAATCATTAATGGACATGTTTATGAGAGGAACACTTCATTTGGTTGGTAATCAAATCATAAGACTAAAGGAATTGATATTAAGACACATACCTTTATTTTCCAAATCTAAGTTAGACATCGGAAAAGCCTCCGGTATTAAACACGCAATCGACACGGGCGATTCACTACCACTCAGCCAACCTCTAAGAAGGCTTCCATTACACCAGCAAGACGAAGCTGACAGGCAAGTTGAAGAAATGCCCGAAGCTGGGGTCATTGAAAGGTCAATCAGTCCATGGAGCTGCGGCGTTGTGTTGGTTGAGAAGAAGGATGGAAGTCAGAGATTTTGTATCGATTTCAGAAGGTTGAATTGCGTCACAGTCAAAACGAACAGCGGGTTACAAAGAATCGATTCACAACTAGACAGTCTTCAGGGCTTCAAATGGTTCAGCACACTCGACATCACGAGTGCGTATTGGAATGTGGAGATGGAGGAATCTTCAAGCGAAAAGACGGCGTTCTCTACTAGACTGGGGCACTTCTAATTCAGAAGAATGCCATTTGGGTTAGTTAACGCGGGTGCTACTTTCTCCCGACTCATGCAACATATCCTTGAAGGTTTGGAGTGGCACACCTGTTTGATATACCTCGACGACGTTGTTGCAATGGGAAAAGATTACGAAAGCGCCATCGATAATCTGGACAAGATCTTTGCCAAGTTAGAAGCCGCAGGAGTCAAACTGAAACCAAAGAAATGTCACCTCTTGCAGAAAGAAGTTTTGGGCCATTTAGTTACGGAAGATGGCATAGGCACTGCACCGGGAAAGATTGAAGCAGTAAAGAACTGGCATATTCCAACGAATCTTACGGAGGTGAAATCATTTTTGGGACTCGTAACATATTATAAGTCGTTCATACCGTCGTTTGGAGACGTCGCAAGGCCACTCTACAAACTCTCCAACGCTGATCAAGAACTTGATTGGACCCTGGAATGTGAGCAGTCTTTTGAAAAGTTAAAAGAGCTTTTGATATCCGCACCGATCCTAGGATACCCAAACAAACATGGAAAATTTATTTTAGACACGGACGCTTCAGGATATGCTTTGGGAGCTGTGCTCAGTCAGATGCAAAATGGAAAAGAGAAAGTGATAGCTTATGCAAGTAAGACGATGTCCAACAGCGAAAAGAATTATTGTGTCACCCGACGAGAACTTTTGGCTGTGGTTATATTTGTTCGGAAATATCGCCATTACTTATATGGGAAGAAGTTCACTATTAGAACACATCATAGCTGTCTTCAATGGCTTACGAACTTTAAAGAACCTGAAGGTCAGTTGGCTCGTTGGATCGAATACTAGGGACATTTGATTTTGAGATCATCCACCGTAGCGGTAAAATCCATGGAAATGCTGATGCCTTATCAAGGATAACATGTACCTACTGCACTAATAAGAAATACGACTCCCCGTGCGTGAGACTGATCAGTGATTCGACCACGACATTCACTTTGGACAAACCCTTGTTAGCAGAGGCTCAGATGCAGACTGAACATTCTGGCCCACTCGAAGACGCTGCCCCAACCAAGATTAAATGGGTTCCGAAACACTGGTACCAGAAACCTAGACCAGGGGCCGGTTGCACAAAAGTAAAAAATAGTTAAAAATCACTGTTAGTTTATCTTGGCGTTAACTTAACTCCAAAAAGTTAATTTGGGTTGCAAGAAAGAAAATTATTTTAAAGTAGCGTTAAGTTAACGCTAACTTTAACTGACCTCCTAACCCCAAGATAAATCCCTATTTTGGAGTTAGTTGAAACAAAATGGTGGACAACCAGGCCCTGTTTGTGGCTTTCCAGCCATTTTTTCAAGCTCCACGGCATTTTAGACAAAGAATCAACCACTTGGAGTTCTTCAATGACAATAAACTTTTTAAAAGATACCGTTTTTGCAGAGAAACCATTGTTTTGATAGTTGAAATGCTCAGGGAGGACATTGAAAGTGCGACCAACAGAAGCCATGCAATTTCGCCTGAGGTGCAAGTCTTGATTGCTCTCCGTTATTTTGCATCTGGAGCTTTCTTTGAAGTTATTGGGGACACTTTCGGTGTAGACAAAGCTAGTGTAAGTCGTGTGGTGCACAGGGTGGCTGGCCTGTTAGATGCTGCACGGGACGATTTTATTGTGTGGCCCCAGTCGGTGGAGGAGAGGCGTCGAATTCAAGCTGGATTCTATGCGATCTCACATTTTCCCAAAGTATTGGGATGCATCGACGGCACGCACATCAGAATGATATGCCCCAGTGAGCCACGTCCTGATGCTGATCACATCCCAGAACCAGCCAATGCTGCTGAGAATGACCAGGAGATGCGAGATGACCAGATAGGCCTACATGCTCCTGATCCTGCACATGCAGCTGCACTGCCCATGCCTGCAGATCGCGAAGGCGAAGCCATGGAAGAAGCAGAACAACCCGCGCAAGTTCCTCCAGCTCCAGCCTACGAAGCATCTTTTGTAAACAGGAAGGGATATCACTCCATCAACGTGCAAGCAGTGGTTGACGATAAGGGTAATTACTTTTATAATTATACCTGAAAACATGCTAAATACTAGGGCCAATATCCATGATATCACAACTAGCGCCACATCCTCGACATCATGAGTCATGACATGCACCATGACTGACATGCCTTTTTTGGTAAACGAACGTTGACCAATTCCATGATTGCCTGACCAACAAAACATATGGAATGCCATTTATGCAAAAATTATCTCTTGTACACTGTTGCTCGTAAAGATAGAATACGCATAGTTTTTGTATTTTTTCATCGTTAATTGCATAGAAACTTGTTGATGCTGAAATATGAAACAAGAGTGAGGATAGAACATGCCTTTGGAGTGTTAAAGAGGAGGTTCCATGTTCTCCATGGGGAGATTCGTATGCAGCCAGACCGTGTAGTTAAGATCATCTCTGCCTGTTTTGTCCTGCATAATATTGCAAAGATGAGAGGAGAACGTGACCCCCCAGAAGACGACGACAGTGATGACGAAGAAGATGATGAAGATGATGATGAGGAGTATGCTGGCCCAAACTCTGGCAGTGTTTACAGGGACTACCTCGCCAATCGCTACTTTGCTTAATTGACTGTGATCCACTGCAACCTGAGTGAGGGGATATATCAAAACAGTGGAAGCTACAGCCAGTGAATTTTCCAATTTCAAACTTAAAAACTATAACTATATGTATTGCATAATTAACACTCGCGTAAGAAATATACCATAACATTTTCATCATGTCACTGACACTGTAGCTTCTAATTTTGATACATTCCCTTTGTGTTTTAAATAACTTGATATTTACTATATATTTACTATTTAATATATTTAATATTTAAAGAATTCAAATCCTATAAACATAGATACTATTTACACATAAATTTACAGTTCAATGCCCGACAGACCCAAGAACTCCTTTTCCTTCAGCAGAGCAATCTCCAGCTGTAGCTTTTCTATTCGAAGGCCAGCCTCTTTCTGAAGAACTTCCTGAGTACGGTTTGTGGCCTTCTGCGTAACAAGAGTTGCCTCAAGGACCTCAAGCTGCATGTTAAATACATCCTGCTGAGTCTTCTGTCGGCACATGGCGTCTGTCAGCAGACCCTTCGCATGTGCTTTCCTGGCACCTAGGAGAGAATGAAACAAATTATGACGGGTTAAATGGATCACACAGCACTTCAATTTTGTCACTTTGTGAACGGCCAGAGCTCATTTTAGCACATTTGATTGATTCATGTAGGGACTGCTTAAAATCAAGAAAGGCTTTCGCCATTCTAGAGTCCCAACAACTCACCAGTGACTTTGCACAGTTTGGCCTTCTTTTTGGCTGGAGATTTTGGGGCAGTCATTGCAGTGGCTGTCATCGTCTGTTGAGAATCTAGAATAAAAAATGACAGTTCGGCCTATATGATGATAAATATCAAATCACGAAAGGTCACAAAATGTTTTGCAACCAAAACTCTGGCAAATATAGATTCAAATATCCAAAATGCAAATGCCTTGATATATGAGGTGTGGGCCAGGCTATCAGCATCGATACAGTATTAGACCCCGGGCCTAATAGCCTACTGAAAGACCGAACCTGTATCTAATAGCATACCAAGAATTATTGTGGCTCCCTCTATGTGTGTTTCGTGTGGTTGACGATCAAAGGTTGCCACAACCACTGCATCTGAGCAGTCGACATCAACATCTGCAGCTTGATTTACTGAAAAATTAAATGAAATTATCATAAAAAATAATTTTGCTATTTCTAAATTAAAGACGCATGATGTCTAACCGGGTCACTACAGTCGCTTTCTGTTTCTCAGTAGGCCTACTTGTATTTCTTCCATTGTATACCGGTACCAATGTAATGTATCATAGTCTAAGAAATACTCGGCTCTTAATTGACATGGGCATATTTATCATCGAGCTTCCAGCACCTTTAAATTGAACTTACCAGGAGTCCAACCAGCCAGATCAGGTAATGTAGCAGGGAGGGAGACTGCTGCTGTAGCCTTAATAGGTGTCGTTACTGAAAATATTAACAAATGAAAGTTTTAAAGTTTAAAGGGAATGAATCACATAAATTGGCGGGAAAAATCAATAAATTCTAATTAAATCCATTGAAAATCCAAATTTCTATGATATTCCATTAAAACAGGGTGATATCAGCTTAACAATAGGCCTAATGTGTACAATTGCGATCATTTTGTTAATTATTTGAGGTAATTCACATGACTTATTGAATAAATTAAAAGTATTAACAAATATTTATATTGGAACTTATTTCTGTTTCACCCTGTATAGTACTATTTGCAAACTTTGCATTCCATACACTTACTGGGCATGCTCAGTGCGTTTAGAAATATGGAGTCGGGAAATTTGCAAGCGCGTATTTGGAGCAGCGAATAACCACATTTTCTGTACTTTTGTGCAGTTGAACTGCCTTATCTGCTGATGAATTTGATTTATAGAGCTATGAAGTCAACTACTATGGTACTATTTCTAAGTGACGGTCATGAAAAGCTGTACTTTCGGCCGCTTGAAAAATGCATGCATGCACTCTCATGTCAGCATGTACACATGGTCGCTATACACACAGGAAGTCCAACAGAAATGGCTGGCAGAGTGCCAATATCGATGCAG
The DNA here is from genome assembly GCF_910592395.1 of Lineus longissimus. Classification (NCBI taxonomy): domain Eukaryota; kingdom Metazoa; phylum Nemertea; class Pilidiophora; order Heteronemertea; family Lineidae; genus Lineus; species Lineus longissimus. The sequence goes on from NC_088310.1 coordinate 10,914,776, forward strand.
GCACCAGACGACATACTTTGAACTTAGCCAGGGTAGGGCCGAGTTGAGCTTAATTCCACCAATGTTTTTGAAGATTGACATCAGGCTATGAAATCTAGACCTATGTAAGGCTTAGGCCTATGTTCAGAAATATATGCTGGTAGAAGTAGATAGCGTTTTATGGCCTAATTAGGCTAAATCGGAGCCTGGTGTACCTACCTGCAGACTCAAATCCACCAGTGATGCCTCTGAATGCTGCGTCTTTTTCGAATGTTTCTATTATTCTCTGCAGTGTAGGGTCGGCCTGTGGCATCTTCCCCCCTCCGCCAGTCCCTCTCTGGTGTTTTTGCTGCAGGGAATGGATCTCTTTCGCCTTTGAAAGCTGCTGGTTCCATTTTTCCCTGCAGTTATCCCCGGTCCTTGTGGCCACTCCCAAGGAACTAACCATTAGAGCAATTTCATCCCATTTGTTTTTTTTCATTTTGTTTGTCACATCTGACGAAAACTTGGATCGCAAGATCCCAAGTTCATTTATAACAACATCGACTAAAACTTCGGCTTCTGAGTGTGAAAAATTTGGTTTCCTCTCCCTTTTTGTCTTTTGAGATGAATGATTCTCTATGGAGGCAGCCATCTTGCATGTCTTGCTTTCAATATGAGGACCAAATGCATTATGGGAAATGTCCCTAGCAACTAACATTGATTTACTTAAAAGTAGCGTTAGTTAACATTGGGCCTAACATTGATTTGTGAAACTCAGTTTTAGCGTTATGTTAGCTAACGCTAAGTTAGGGACTTTAACATAAAAAGATAAACTAACATACTTTTATCACCATAACTTTTGTGCAACCGGCCCCAGTCCGAAAGAAATGTAAACCGATCAAGAAAATAGCTCAGATTAACATTGAAAGATCGATCGAATGGTCTGATGATGTCCTTCATGAAGCACAAAGGTTTGAACCGGAGTTCCGTTGGATCATCAAAACAATGGAAGAAAACGAGAAAAGACCCTCCTGGGAGACTGTGTCATTGAATGGTGAAGGTGACAAGCACTATTGGTCTATGTGGAATCAGTTACAGTTTAAAAATGGAGTGTTGTGACAACGATACGAGTCGGATGACGGCAAGACACTGAAATTGAAACCACTTCTGCCGTCAGATTTTCAAGAGGAACTCTTTCACCACATGCACACTACTAGAACAGCAGCCCACCTGGGCACCCAGAAGACCTATGAGAAAGCCAAAGCAAGATTTTATTGGAAAAATATGAAGGACACCATGACTGATCTCTGTCGAAAATGTGACAAATGTGAATGAAGGAAGTCTCCACCACATAGAAACAAAGGACATCTTCAAACATATCTTGTAGGACTCCCCATGGAAAGAATTAGCACTGATTCCTATCACAGCCAGAAGGAATAAATATGTCATCTTGGTGGGCGATCATTTTACGAAATGGATAGAGGGTTATGCCCTTCCCAATCAAGAAGCTGTGACCGTAGCCAGGACTATCGTGAAAGAATTTATTTGTCGATACGGCTCTTTCCGACAGTTACATTCTGACCAAGGAACAAATTACGAGTCTAACCTGGTAAAAGAAGTATGCAAGATACTTGACATACAAAAGACAAGGACCACTCCAGCACACCCTCAATCCGATGGAATGATCGAACGACAGAACCGAACTCTTCTAAACTCGTTGGCCATGATGGTCAAGAAAAATCAAAAGGATTGGGATCTACAGCTGCCGTTCGCCATGATGGCATATCGCACCGCAATACATAGCACCACAAAAGAAACCCCATATTACATGATGTTTGGAAGAGAAATGACCCTCCTCGTAGACGTGTTGTACGGAAGCCCCGGAAAAAAAGAGGTCGAAGTCCATGAATACACCACAGATTTACGCTCAAGACTTGAACGAGCATTTGAAGACGCGAGAGAACAGATCGGAAATCAACATAAGAGGCAAAAGAGGACCTATGACAAAAGACATCATGGACGTCCCTTTAAGATCGGTGATTTTGTGTGGGTGTACAACCCGAAATATAAGAAGGGTTTGACAACCAAATTGAGTTGCAACTGGAGCGGCCCGTATCTAGCTATAAAGAGACTTTCTGATACTGTTTATAGGATTCAAAAGAACAAAAACGTAACCCCACGCGTAATCCATTACGATCGATTGAAGTTGTATTTGGGAAATAAAGCAGAGTTGTGGCCAATCGTCGAGATTGTGCCGGAGACGATAGATACCGAGGTGGAGTCGACGTGTATTCAGCCCTCGATCGAAGAAGACGTCGGAATAGTGAGACCTAGGAGGAACATTCAACGACCAAAAAGATATGACGACTAAAGTATGCAATTATTTTTGTTACAGTATGGTACGAGACTTTGTCTGCGGAGGATGCGGAAGGCGATCTCGACGATCTCATCAGCCTAGGTGTCAACCGTCAGGGCCACCGGCTGGTGCGATCGCCGGATCGAATCAGCCGGCGAGGGAATCTGCTGCATACCGATTACAGAGCAGAGGAGTCAGCGGGGACAACAACTGTACACCTCAAGCCAGGGTTGCAGCTCAAAGAAGATCCAGCGGCCGACCCGAATCAAGGCCCAGCGGCCGACCCGTATCAAGGCCCAGCAGCCGACCCGAATCAAGACCCAGCAGCCGACCCGAATCAAGGTCCAGCAGTCGACCCGTATCAAGACCAGCTCCAGCTCGATAAGGACCCGGTCCACGAGGACCTCCGACCCAGACGGTCGCGGTGGTGTTCCCACCAAGCCTGGATACACTAGTCGAGAGGACGGAGACGTTTCGTCGTGAAAGGTGACCAGGGACGAAGGGGATCGGAGCGCGTAATAGAGACATGGATTTTCAGGATTTAGTAAGTGGACGGAGGATGGAAGCAACGTCCGGGAACGGAGTGAAGTCGGAAAAAGAACGGTGTCTACAAAAGAAAGACAAAAATTATGTCTATTCGTTTGCGGATTTAAAAAAAAAATGCTTTTGAAAAGAATTTCCATGTAAATCGGTACTGACGGTTGTGGTGTCTGCATAGTTGTCGCCTTCCCACATATATGTATCTTGTTGGGACTGTCAGCCTAGCCATGGATTTAACCAGTTGCATTCTTCTCTTCAGGTTATAATGAAGACATCCAACGAGTTCAAGTGCAGAGACTGCGATAGGTCGTTGAAATCAACTGGGTCGTTGCAGCACCATCAACGCAACTCCTGTTCCCAACGCCTAAAGACGTCTAGATCAACAAAAGAAAATCAATCATGAAATCCTTACTAAATTCGAGAAAAGTTTGTGTGTTTGTTTGTTTGTTTGTGCGCTCATATCTCCCAAACCGAATTGCTGAGCGACCCCAGATTTTGCATGTAGCATTTAACGGGTCCTGAAAGTGTCCTTACGAAGCCCGATTTTTGAATTTCCAACCAACATCCGATATAACGCCGTTTATTGGTTTTATCTAACGTTATTCAGCTTGCGCGCGCGGCGAGTTTACCTTCGCGTCATGCGCATCACGGGCGACGTCACTCCCGACACTATACAAATAGTGGATGTTTGGGAGTCCGATATGGAATTTTGATGGACGAAGAAATGTCATGGCGGACGAGGCTTTGCGAGTCCGCCATGACATTTCTGAGTCCAGCAAAATTCCATATTGGGCGACCTTAAACATCCACTATTTGCTATATTATACAAACAAATGTCTTGGCAAAGAAATCAATCCAAAGGAAAATAATGAAACAATTTGTTTTTAATGAAATATACAAAATGTTAACAGTTTAAACTTCATTTTGATTGGATTAAAACCTTTTAGGATCCGTTACGACATTTTTTTGGATCCGTTATTGCTTTTTTGGATCCGATACGATGTGATGACTTGAAATCACATGATGTGAATCGAGTTACGCTATTGGCCAAGAACATTTGGTAGCATAATATAGCCTGATCGCGTCACGGCTCAGACGGCAGGATGGGTCTGCTGACGTCATGACGTCACAATGCGACGTATCGAGCCCTGTCACTTCAGTCAAAAGCTTTGGCGCGTTCACACAGAGCTTGGTGATAAATTTTTGTTCGATTTCGGAATCAAAAAATGTGAAAAGAAGGTTTGTATTAAATGTATATGACGAATGAAAAAGACTGATGATAGGCCTACTGCTGGCCGGTGGGCGTGTTTAGTATCGGCCTTTTGTGTACTGTTCCATTGGCCTACTGACATCTCACTTCTCATCGGTCACTTCATGGTCAGAGCAAATGATACTGCCCACCTCATTAGGCCTACTACCCACGACAGAACATAAAATCAATCACCCGGTGAAAGGCCACTGACTAGGCCAGTGCATGATCTGATAATGACATCAGACCCAGTCACACACCATTTAAACCTAGCTACTTTGTGTTGAATACAAAATAGTTTATTTTGTCTTTTCATATAAGAAAATGCCTAACCCGCCAAAAAGAAAAAAGAACATGTCAAGGCACACGCCAGGGAGTAAACGAATGAAGCAGACTCGAACAGTCGTTTATCAATAAATCACTTATAGTACACTGAAACTCTGATGATGGCAGCAACGGGTACAGTGGACTAGTAAACCAAAGACGAGATCGCCAGAATCCAAGAGAAGGTCACATTCAAAACACCATTCCGAAAAGTCGGCTGGCCACCATAAACGTAGGAGCGAGTCCGTGGATGCTATCAACATTTTCGACAAGAACGGCAAGATACGGCCGGAGGTTATGAACCAATTAAGAATGCACGGCACCGTGTCGCTGAAGGAGTTGACGTCCCTGTTTCCATCTTCCGCCGAAAACATCAGCGACATCGGGGTTGAGACGGGAATAGCGATTCACGACAGCGAATCGCCATCGGTACAGTCTCAATCTCACCTTCTCGTTCCTCCCATCATCATGGATCCTGCGGCGAGCGATTCCATAGTACCAACCGCAATATCTCCGTCCCACCTTCACGTTCCTTCCGTCGTCGTAGACTCAGCAGCAAACGACTCCATATTGGTACCCTCCACGATGTCTCCGGCTCCTCTCATTCCTTCCGTCATCTTTTATCTTTATATTTTCCTGATTTCCACGCTTTTTTTGTGGGCCTTCGATTTCCGGCGGATCAGTCGGCGCATGCTCGTATTCATCCAGGGGTGGGATGTCCTGAGTGGAGTGATCTTCTCTGAAAAGCTGGAAGTTATGTGAAAGCTGGCGGGCCAAATATACATTCCCCAGCAAAGCCAAAGTCGATCACCCGGAAATGTCCGTGATGAGCAGTTGTGCATCAGGATCATTTACTGGATAAACCCATACACCTAGTATGGATTTGAATATATACTTGCCAACCCCAATGCACAACTCGAAAGTGAGGCATTCTCTTCTGACACCGCAGGCTGCGCTCACTTCTAACGAAGTGTCCAGAGATCTGTATACAATATATTCGGACGAATTTCCACACTTCTTCGTCCGAATATACAATTGACTATTAAAAACTCCGGTTCTGACCAAGAGCCGAGGCATCAGGTGCACTGCCGGCTGCACTGCAGTCATTGCAGACGACAATCTATGGGGATTACACAGTCACTCAGTTAATTATTAAAGAAGTCAATTTATTGACGTTACTTAAGAGCATGTTATTGCCATAATCAATAGAAGGAGTATCTTATCCCGTGCCAAACAAGAATCAATGTGGAAACCAGAAGATCGGGCATTTTTTTGACATAGCACCCACGTGGTTGAGGGGTATTTTATGTTATCAAAATAAGTCTTGGCATAGGGTTTTCCATCCAGAAATAACGTAACCATGAAAACTGGGTGGCTCAACAATATGGTGGTAAATAACAACGTCAACGGGTTTATATTAGCGCGGTGTATGTTTGGTACCGATTTGGATGTCGAATGGCTCATGTATGGACACAAGGTTCTTGTAGCTTGCTCTAACCAGCAGGGCAAACTTCGAACAACGCTAGTTCTTTCCTGCCTGTCGTGAATATGTCTCCAAATAAAAACTGGAGGTGGACCTTGAAAGAAGCCTCCCCAGGCTGATAATGCCAATCGGTGAGGAGACGACACCTTGAGACGACACGTATACAGAGGGTTCTCCAGACAGAGTCACAGCCAACAAGACGAACTTTTTATGATGAGCGCTATATATCTAGCCTGAAGCTGGTTGTGAATTTGTCACCGATTCTGGCCACTGCACTGTGATTTATCGAAACTTGGGAACGCTTTCAAATACATCAACCAATTCATGGACAAGATATCATTAAAAGATTTGAAGTCGTATTATCCTTCTTTTACACGGAGCTATCGCTAGATAATATAGCTGAAATTCAATCTCAAAGCCTAATCGTACAGTCGGACACCTGAAAGGTGCACTGCCCCTGTACTACAGATTAATTGATGTACAATCACAGAAAATGTTGGGGTTGGATAGGTGCAGTAAAACACTTTGAAACACATATTTCGCACTGCGCAGTCAATACGTTTATTTGAAAGTGATTCTTACACTGATAAACAACGAAGAAATCGACATTTTACTAAACTTAGTTTCTCATATTGAGCTGATTTAGTTCGTTGGCGACAGTGATGACATTTTCATTGGTTTTGGCTTGGTTGACGTAATCAGCCATCAGGAAGTTCACCGTCTTGCCTCGCTTCTTCAGTTCGTTGTAACAGGACATGGCACTGGGCCTGATGTACCGGTTACACTGAAGTAAATAAACAGAAACATTCAAGTAAGGTACATATAGCACTAAAGCTGGGAGCACACGTACATAAATGTAGGCGAGATCATGTCCCATAGGTTTTTATAATCCTATCTTTGTACAGCAAGTCTGTGTTTATAACTGAATAAAAAACGAACGATTTTGTTTGTTGGCGTCAGTGTCATTGGCGTCAGTGTCATGGTCGCCTATCGTCTTTGGCGACAACACGATGCTACAACACAAAACGTTCAACTTCCTATTAATCATGATTGATAAATGATCTTAAAGACCTCTGCGACACGATCTTGCAGGTGGTTACTACGGTGCGCCCCCAGCTGCAGAAAATAATATTTTGTGTCTGACACTGCATGAGGCATGATTATGGAAAACATCTGATTTGCAAAGTGAAGAATTTAAATTCACGCCTCAACTGAAAAGTGGCTGTCGGTTGAATGTGCGCACAAATTACAGGATTGTTTGGTCAATACATTTTCGAAAGTGCGCAAAACACATGTTTTTCTCACACACGCCCCCCCCCCCCGAAATGGTGCTTTAAAATTGTAGATTTCTGAAAATATCTACAACGCTTATTAATACTTAGCATTAAGACTCAATATGTTCAAAGTGTGCATCTGTCCATTTACCCCCAGCATGTGTTTTTCAACTTTTGAAAGTAAGGTTTAGTGAATTTGAATGACCCCCCCCCCCCAAGCACGTGATAACGTGTTTTTGAATCGGTGACAACATTTCGGGGGCAGAGTAAAAATGATCTTGTCGTGAAGTAAGGTGCCTACTTCACATAAATCAGAGTTCTCGTACAAACTGTTGTTCCTGAATTAGATACATTGACGTAGTTACCAAAAATATCTTAACTGAAATGATAGTTTAGTAGAAATTTTGCTCTGGTTAGTAGGTTCGGCTACCTATGAATAAATAGATTAACTAATATGTACTACTCTTGAAATTTCTCATGATTAAAGTCCTTACATCCGGTTTACGTGCTTGGCGAGAAGTTTAGTTTTATGTGAAGTAAGCAAACTAAATTGTCACGATAAGAGTATCTGCTCCCAATGATTTGATGGGCTAGAGTATTATGATAAGTGGATGTTCGAACAATAACGAGACAGATCACGTTCACAATGTGTATCTTTTTTTCAGGAATTAAATATAGTCCGCTTCATTTTCTTAAAAGTAGCGAAGTTAGGCTTGTAGAGCTTTATCTAGTACCCAGTGCCTCAAATAATTTTGTAACCTACCTTTTTCTGCAACGCACTGACACACAGGCCTTCGGTGGCAAATGCTGAGACAATGACAAAATAGTTGCTTATGCTTGCACACTTTCTTCTTGTATCTTCTGGCATGCTACTACATGATGAAGTCAACTTAAGATCTAGCCATGTGTCGCTGTAAAGATCAGCCTGAGTGAGAGAAAAAAGTAGCAGTTCTAGAATGATGACACTTCAATCGCATTTGTATTTAGATAAACAGTTGATTGTAATATATCGTTTTGCAAATTTTTATTCTTCCATATTGCAATTTAAAACCTTGAACATCGTATGGCCAAATTATGATTTGCCACGGTTTTCATAACAGCAAGGAAGTTTTATACATAACCCCCCCCCCCCCCTGCTATCCCACCTGAAGAGGATCGAATGTGATCTTGGAAACGAGCGGGTCTTAACCCCCCCCCCCCTTCAAAGCATTTGGAAATTTTGAGTGCTAAATATACGTTTCCGGGAATCTCGGGGGCTGAAAGAGCATTAAGTAGTTTTTTTGCTACCTTGTGAAGGGGCACCATATGAAAAACCATGTTTTCCCAACGGTGGCCAATTGATTCCCAAAAAGGAATTCGTTGTAGTTGATGGTCATGTTGGTTGTTCGGTGGGATACATGTTAATACAATTTGTTGGTCACTAAAATTATGTAGGTCATTGACAAATGCGAGCGGCTACCTACCGGGCGAATGTAGGGGTAACGCCTCCGACAGTTGCTGTTACAAAGCTTGTCCACCATAAAAATGAACACGCGCTTATTTTGTGCCACTGCTTCTCCCAGAGTCGGCCAACCCATCATCGCATTGCTGCTGACTTTCCCGTTTGCTCCAGTAAAGTAGTCTCTGAAGATGGGGATGAACCTGTCGAAGCCGGAGGGCATTGTGGTGTCCTGGAATCGAATGGCAATAACCTCGTTCCTGTGCGATGGATTATTCAACCAGCTGTCAATGTCTCGTATAATCTGAAATTATTTTTTTCTCTTATCAACAGAGTGCACCCGATGGTCATTATTTGTGTTCCCATCAACGTACTGCAGCGTTAATAAGCTGGTCAGCACAACACTTCTCGTCATCGGACGCCGATCCACACTTAATAATTCTTAGGACCATGGGCGCCTCAGACGGCTAATACACGTAGAGCTTGCATAGGGTCACCAACTCCCATTACGTTTATTCGTTCATGCCGATTTGGGCCCAATGTTATCAAGCTTTCGATAAGACAGTAGAACAAAGGGAATTTAGGCTTAGGTGAAAGTGGGCGCTGTTTAAAGACAATAGACCGTGTATTTTGCTATGCATGAATTCTTTTAAATGCACAATAAATGGGCAAAATAACGTATTTCTGTTTTTCTGCAGTCTTCCAAGTCCGGCTGACTCCCATGTATATAGCCTTTCTTGTTGTACCTTCCCCGTGGATCGGCTCCGGTTTTCCTTCTGTCTACCCCACCTCGCCTTCCCTGCATGTGTTACCAACGAGCCAGTGACCTTTTAGCCGTTACCGACGGCAAGTCTGACAATGAGTGTAGGGAATTAGCCCACGATTAGTGCTTAACATAGAACAAAAACGAAAGGGGCCTTTCAAATTGCTAATCGTATATCATTCAACAGCCTGTCTCGCCACCTTCAAAATAAATATATTCAAGACAACATTCCTAAGGAAGGTGATCATTAAAGCCGTTGGTACGCAGAGAAGGGTCGGGGTGATGATTCCTAAAGCTCAGCTGTTCGGGCATCATCACAAGCAAAAGCCAATATCTGCCAGTGGAAATCGCACGACAACTCTTTCGGCCGATCACTCCCATCAGAAGCACATTATCTTCCCGTTGAGCTTCGTTTTAGGGTTATAACATTTTGGGTAACGACTTTCATAGTAAATGCCCTTTAAATGTGGAATTCACTGAGTCACGACCTGATGAAAGAAACAGACCTAATCTCTTTCCGCAAACCTGAAACCATTTCTCTTCCGAGAATATTTTTGACTGTGATCGAGCGCTTTTGAACATTGTATTCTCAGTGGAAAGCTAAAGTGCTGACCTAACTTCATTCATTCGATTGTTTCTGATACAATAATAATCAATAGAACGACATTGTTGATGGTTTGGTAGCAATGTCATGACAGTCACCTTAATATACACTTATGTGTTGATATATTATCTAATAACAATGTGTTTCAAATTTGCACTTGCCTCCCATAATTTTCGTCCGTAAGCTGTGTTGTGACTCGCGTAAGCGGTATTTCCCTTGGCACGAGTGTCAATGTCGAAAAATCGAATTCCAAAATCCAATTGGGCTGTGAAAGTGTAATCTTGGTTCCTGTATAAGCAGGACAAAGCGGGAATACCACTACCGTACTTCATGACCCTATTCGACCCTGTAAAATAAGCAAAATAGGCAGATCTGTTCACAGTATAAGAAGAGCTGGTTCACCCGAATCCTAAAAATCGTTAGTTGTTATTCGTATTTAGAAAGCAAGCCGAACTAAAGCAAAACCATCGATATTCTTCCCTATTTGATTGGCAGGCAGGTTTATATTAGAATGATGATTTTATAATGGGTGAGTTGTAATGGTGCGTGTGATGGTGAAGTTGAGATTAATGTTCAGAGACTTCAGCATTAGAGGGTGATGAACTTGAGTGTGATGTGATATTGTACAATGATAATAACAACTATAAAACCGCCAAAGGCCACTACTAACTGTCCTCACCGTATAGATATTAGCTGAAAATTTATGCTGGTTAAGAAACGTGCAATTAGTTTATAGCCAAAGGGAAGTGTTATGCCATTAAACCCGCGTGACCTCGAAAAGTAGCGACCATATCAAAAACCCATGCAACACAAACATCGTGGTGGTTAGATGTACCCATGATATCAGATTGGTGGTAAGCGGGCAAGTAGTCAGGCGCGCAATTATTACCTTTTAATTTTTTTCTCAAATCTGGCCGCCTAGTGGCCAAGTGGTGAATCAAATCGAATCAAACTTTTGGCTCTGAGTTGACCTGACTAGATTGGGTACATGTGTACCAAATGTGAGATCACTGGTCACTGTACTTTAGAAATGTGCCATAATTTTAAAAGCATAACGACCAATTTATGCCATTTGAACTCTGTGACCTTTAAAGTAGGTCTAATCAAAAACATTTTAAACTTATGATGTAGCTTGGAGTAGATGCCATAAAAATTTTATCAAAAACAAATTACCGTTAAGTGAGATATTGCACGTTTTACCTTTTCAGTTTTGCCCTCTGGTGGTCAATTTGAAAATCAGATCGGACCGAAATTGGGTGTCAGGGGTTATCTTACATATGGGGTCATTTGCACCAAGCTTCAAGTTCATACCTTTGTGGTTAAGAAATGTGCCATAGTTAGACATAGACGGTCAATTTAAACCATTTGCCCTCCGTAACCTTGAAAAGTAGGTCTGATCGAAAACTCATACGATATGTGATGTATCCTAGCAAGAAGTAGGCCTACCTTTTTTATCAAAAATGAATCACTAATAAGCAAAATATCGCACTTAGTTTGTTTTCACGTATCGCCCCCTGTTGGCAACAGATTGAGTCCGATCAACACCCCAAGGGTGTTGTTCACATATTAGCGGAGGAGTACCAAACATGTACCAATAATTTGTGATGATACGGTAAGATGACATTTAACTATATTAGTGTAAAACAGAAAATAACGAAACTGATGATACTTGGGTTTGCAAAGACTTTTGCTGAATTAGTCAACATATCACTACATTAATTCTACGGTTGTATTATTAGGTTGGCCTCGAAAAACAATATTTTCTTTCGTTTGCTGATTTCGATGCTGTGAATTTCTTTTATCATAATTTGAAATCTCGAATTCGGAAACTCTACCCTTATGATAATAAGTTTTTGCTTTATATTACAAATAAGTTTATAATGTTGTTATAACCACTTTGTTTAAACATACAAAATATGTTTAGTATCATCAGTGCAGTGCCCTAGTAAGCGCGCAGCGCCTTTAGGTTGGGGGAAACCGCCCCTAACCCCCTGGTTGGGAACCAGCTTTAGTTTCTTCCGGCAATTTTATGTTTTGATAAGCGGTTTTCTCCGTTTAGGCTATCTCTTCAGCAGTAACTCAACTGCATCATCACAATAGTCAAATGACGGTGTAGAAATGGAACATGTCCCCTGGAAAGGTGTCCGGACTATCGTAGTCTGGCACTCTGACAGATTCATACGTAAAGTGCAAGCTCTAGTAAACTCACGCAGCTGTTGGCATGGGGAAGACCCCCCGAACTCCGCCTTCTGACATGTTTTAGCCAGTGCATTGGGTGGAATCCCCCCCCCCCAACCCCCATTGGCCTCTCAATAAGTTCACCCGACTGATGATCAGAGAACACGAGAAACAAGCAGTCTTTAAAAAAGACTGAAGGGGTGGTTCGAATTGTGGGCAGGGCGGAGACTGAGGTTTTTGCGCATATGATGGGGGCAATCTGGGCAGGAGTTGTTGAAATGTGATGTGGTATCATCAAAGGAACCTGTCATAGATTTTTTCATTGTAAATCTATATAGGTAGCAGCGTTCAGGAGAAATTACCGACACACATACTGTATGCATTGAATTAGCTGGCCACCACCAGGAGATCAAAATAGGCCTATATTCATCATTATACATGTTCTAGGGTGACTGGGGAAATAGACGCATGATCAGTCCCATAGGAATTTGTCCGCATTCAGTAGGCCTATGAAGCTTAGGAATGCAATTGCGAATTGATCTATGATGGCTTATTGCTTGAACATGTATAATGATGAATATAGCCCTATTTTGATCTTCTGGTGGTGGCCAGCTAAATGCATACAGTACTGTATTTACCGTAGTTCAACTGTGTGGCGCACTAAATCAGGTGATTCGAAATTCCCGCCACGCTTACTCGCGAACTCAACTGGCTATCGATAGGCGCCAGCACCATCAATTTAGACGGCGCGGATTTTTTGGCGACTGAATGTTGAATATCTGCAAAAATCAACTTGCTAATCCACCAAATCAGGGTAAAAGGTGAATATCACTGTTAATGTGATGCTGCTGTGAAAAAGTGTAGCATTTGATGGCGCCAGCAAGCTAAAATGTGTACATTCACATCGCATATTGACAGCTTGACCTCCACAAGCAGACAACCGACTCAATATAAGATTACTACGCTATACATCGACGATGTATGGAACAAAATGGGTATTAAATAAATCAATTATTCAGCAGGTTATAGCGGCTATTAGTAAATTCAAGTGTGCGAATCAAGCTGAGATTAATCTGAGGGATCTAGGCAGAATAGCATTGTCTTTTTGGACGTTACAAACATGAGAACTAATTTGTTCACGCAGATGCATACATGGGACTATAGAGGAGTAAAAACGAAAAACCAAGCACAGATGGTGGTTCGCAATCGGACCACCAAAAAATAACTCTCTTTATATCTGGGAGCATAAAAAGCCTGCTAGCGAATATTGATAATATTGGAAAAATAAGAATGCAAGACTAATGGTATCCCATAAAAACATCTATTCCTCCATAATGTGTCTTCGGGGTCCCACCACGGCCGATTTGGATTCGTTCAGAAGGTTAATCGAAATCTCTAAAAAAAAATGTTTTTTTGAAACGCCTGCCCCGTGTTTTCTTGATCAATTCGGGATTATATCCGTTTTAAGTGTCTTTTGGATATTACTGAAGTTTCAAAAACCAAAACACATATGTCGGGGGGGGGACCACCGAATCCCCTTTTGATTAAAAAACAGTGTGCATATTCATGTGGTTCTCTCTCGGAGCTCGTAACAGTCGAGTTGCTTCATTCACTAACCACATTTGATAGTTTCAGTCCGTATTTGGTGCATATCCGAAAGGGTTCGGCAAACGCCTCGTCACCCTTTGACACTATCTGTCCCACTTTATTGTTTAAGTGACTTACCTGAGTTGTGAGTTCCAGGAAATGTTACTTTGTTAAATTTGAGTTTGCAGAGTCCCGCGTGGCCGTTGCACCTCTCTTAAATGTTAAAAAGTAAACAAATACGTGTCAGATCACTGTTGCCAATGTTATTTCTCTTAATTCTAGTTCTTGGCCACAAATAAAGACTCGCCGGTATCTATCGTGGCTTGTGAAATGGAGGGGAGAAATGAACTGAAAGGGAGTGCATTTGACACCTTTTTTACAAAGGATTCCGACGAGTTGTTGTGGAATCAGCCTCGAAAATACAGCAGATACTTAATTGGTTTTCAATGTTAGGAAAATAAGTCAAATATTATACCATCTTATCACATCGAATACCGGCTATCTACCAAATACTGACGTTATAACAAGAAAACAAAACATTTGATTTTCAGGCTACTGGAACACTCGCTTGGGTCTTGCGATCAAGCCAGTGCTACCAACTCCGCGATTTTCGCAATTGCCTTTTTTATTGTGATGTTTAGTATTATCATCATATCAAATTACAAAAAGTTGCAACTGTCAGTTAATCTTTTAATGCCTCCATTGGTAATGTTATCAAAAAGTATTTTAGATTAATAAAATCTTTACGCAGATGACGACGTAACACACGAGTGATCATTTAAATGATGATCTGGTGAATACATTGGATTGGGCTGGATTCTGTCCGCTCACTAAATGGGGCTACTTTGAATCTGTTCTCGTTCTTCTCAGATTTGTCCTAAATATGGAAAAGAAACTACCCTCATTTTTATTAGCTAGTTTGTTACGAATTATTTACGTTATGTACTCAAACACTATAAAAAGATGCAATGCCGTATTCTTTAGCATAGCCCGAAAGTTTACATACACTTCAAAATTTGAATAAATTCAAAAATTCTCACCAAGACTACTTTATTTACAAAAGGTTGCATGCCGTGCCTCTTCTTTCTGTGGCTACATTCAAAAATTCACATCGCGAGCAAAATAACATGAATCCGCAATATCAAAATATCAAAATAGCACGAAAGATCATATTTTTTTTAAAACTTACCGTTGTACCGTTCTGTACAAAAACTTACCGTTGGGGGCAGGATTCACTTGACGTGAAGTAACAAAAAAAACACAATATAGATGAGGTATTATAATGATAGGCCAATAAAAACATGTACGAGTCTCGGAGGACACTTTCAACTCCAAGGCTTCTACTGCGGGGTTGAAACTGGATGCGACATAAATGCTATCATAAACTGGGGAGACGTTTACAGTCCTCAAAAAGACTACCAACCCTGATTACAGTGATCCGGTCGTCCTTTGAGAAGGCCTATCTTCATTTTCTGACACTTTAGTTCACCTGTGAATATTCGACTTATAACAGTGGAAATCATAAAGAGTATACACGTGTTACAAATACCATTGGACTCGTGAGAATATTTATTTATAGTGTTAACGTGGGACCAACCAAAAATGTGCAACAGACGTCTTGTCGCCCGGTCTTTGGGATAATATCGGCGTATAAAATTGACCGGGCACTTTTTAATTCTTTCAATTTTTAGAGTCGCAAATAGACAGATTTCTTCGAATCCTTTTACAGTAAGTCATGATCAAAACGTCAAAGAACGGACCACAATATGATTATGTTCTCTCTGAATACTGATAACTGCAGGGTTTAAAAAAGGTAATATTTTCGTGATATTTTGTTGTCTGGATATTTTCATGCAATCATTTAATTAAAGAAAACTGGAATTGCATTCACCCTTTATTAAATAAAGTAGCTTTGGTAAGAATTGAAGATTTTATTCAGAATTTTCAAGTGTATGTAAACTTCCGGGCACGACTGTCCAATGGAAGGCTAAACACAATTTGGTAATTTGATAAAATGCAAAACTTACCAGTCTTATCAAAGAAGTGATTGGATGGATCCGCAGTGTTTGTATTTGTACAGCTTTTACTCTTGATGTAGCAGTGACTGGCTTCATTCCACAGGAAGGCCGCACAGGAGCTGGTTACCTTACACTTGTCACTGCAGGCCTGCAGGTTCAACACTTGAAAGCTAATGTCATTTCCTGGACAGTCGCCAGGACGATAGCCGAGGCCATTTGTACAGGCAAATGCTTGGTAAGTGGTGGCTGAAAGTACACGGTAACGACTGTTAATAGTCTGATGAATCCAGTTATCGGATACTGCCGGTGTGACAGTATTGTGAGACATCGTCATTCGCCCGGGTTATGATTATATATGAGACTCCAGGGCGGCTCAAGGAGAAGTGCAGAGAAGTGACCGTTTCCAAATAGGAGTTCAATTTTAGGAAATAATATCAGTATTAATAGGTCTAATACAGGCTATCTATCAAATACTGGCGTCATAAGATAACAACAAGATGTTTGAAATTCAAACTTGAAATCTCGCTTGTGTCGCGCGATCAGGCCAGTGCTCGACGATGAGTTCGAGACTAACACCTCGTTGTCCGCAAATCTCTTCATCCGGGCCGAGCCTACTTGATTGGCAATTCAAAATGGCTGCACTAGACCCTGGTAACACCTCTGCATCAAATGCCGCGTCACCTCCAGAATCTGGGGGTACCTAAGTATGTTTGACCTATCTGTGTGTTTTATGTGTACATTGTGTAGTGATGAGTCGTGTTATACATCTAAGGTACATCTAAGAGGACAGAGAGACGTAATCAGGAATGCATTGAGAGCAATTAGAACCAGAGCTGAAGTTTGTGTTGAATGGAATCAGGGGCATGTCGAAGGACACTGGGGTTAGGTTGAGACAGGAATAAGCACCGAAATGTGAAATCATTGAATAAAAATTTTGCTAGGGGCCCACTGGTCTTCCTTTTTTGTCGGAGTTCCGCTGCGGTAAATCTGTTGCAAGAACAGTTCTGATATGGTTGATTGAACTGCTTCGTTCTCAGTCACCTGTGACAGTAAATTGGATTGCATGGTGTCATAAGAAAGAGGGCATCATTAAGTAATAAATGGTGGTTGCAAATATCCAAAATATTTAGCCATGTCCAGGAAATTAACAAATCAATCTCGGTTTCCTTTTTTTGAAACAGCCTTTATAGACATTATGAACGAGATATAGTAATATCATTATTAGTAATACCTAATAACCTTGTATATGGATGTGATGCCAATGTGCAATAATCGTTGAAAATGGGGTTACTGTGAATCTGTTCTCGTTCTTCTCAGATCTTTCCTAATAATATGACAAAGAATATTTCCTTAATTTATGATGGCTTGTTTGTTATAAATTATTTACGTTCTCTTCTCAAAACACCATAAAAAGATTCAATGCCGTATTCTTCAGCATTGCCCAAAGGTTTACATACACTTGAACATTTTGAATAAATCCCACAATTCTCACCACAACTACCTGTTTTAATAACTGCTGCATGCCATACCTATTCTTGGTATGGTAACAGGCAAAAATTGGCATTGGCATTTAGATCCTGCAGTTAATAATCTTGAAATATACAGCAGAATCGTACTCTGGTGTATCCATTCTCAGACTTTCTGTGAAGATTGACTTTTGGTGTAGAAAATTCGTAACAGAAATCTGTCCTAGCTCATTCTTACATTGCAAAATATATAACATATTAGATTTTCAATTTTAGAAAACTTTCATGAATTGTTTTTTTCTTTTGATACCCTTATGGCACAATCTTTTGTGATAATTTGTGTTGACGTTAGTGGGATCTTTTAAAGGTTCAGAAATCGTCTGTGTTGTCGTAGAATTTGGCCATTTTTTATTTTGAGATTCGCGATATCATCGAGTGGACAGAATTCTTTTCGGTCCGTTTTTAGAAAATCAAAGAATGGATTATAAAATCGAATATGATTCTGTTCCATCTGAATACTGATAATTTCAGGATTTAAAAAGGTAATATTTCTTGATATTTGGCTGTCTGGATATTTTCATGATGTTTGCATGCAATCATATAATATAATTCAAGAAAACAGGTATGGCATACACCCTTTATCAAATAAAGTAGCTTTGGTACGAAATTGATGATTTTAATCAGAATTTTCAAGTGTATGTAAACTTCCGGGCACGACTGTTCAATGGAAGGCTAAACACAATTTGGTAATTTGATAAAATGCAAAACTTACCAGTCTTATCAAAGAAATGATTGGCTGGATTCGCAGTGTTTGTATTTGTACAGCTTTTACTCTTGATGTAGCAGTTACTGGCTTCATTCCACAGGAAGGCCGCGCAGGAACTGGTTACCTTACACTTGTCACTGCAGGCCTGCAGGTTCAACACTTGAAAGCTAATGTCATTTCCTGGACAGTCGCCAGTGCGATAGCCGAGGCCATTTGCACAGGCAAATTCTTGGTAGATGTTGGCTGAAAGTACACGGTAACGCTGTGAGTCTGATGAATTCAGTTATCGGATACTGCCGGTGTGACAGTATTGTGAGACATAGTCAGTGGCCCGGGTTATCACTGTGTACACGACTCTAGGGTGCATGGATCAAGGGGAATTGCAGAGAAACGACCGTCCCCGCCGCACCACTTATTCGAATTAATCTTTGGAATTTAAGCACTAACCATGAGCTGGGGTAAATTGAATCTAACAAGAAAGGTGTTAAAAAAACACAGGGCGTGGTGTGGACGTGTATCATTACTGGGATAAAGGTTATTCAGGACTGGGAATAAAGCAACGTCATGTCATTGCCATTTGTAAGGGTCATCTATTTGATAATGGTCAAATATTGGTCCTTGGTAATTAGTCGAAGAATGATTCCGGCTTGGCAGTCAGGTATGCAGACAATTCAATAATTGTCATTGTCAATTTGGCGATGGAAGATATCGTGTAGCGCCAAATGAATGCGTTACAAATTGACAGTCCTTTCGGTCCTTAGTTCCTATTGTTTGGGAACTACTGTACAAATCCCGTCCCAATGTTATTTTCGTATGTGAAACACCAGCCTCCCATGCGCAATGGTGAAACACATGTAAAATTGACGTACAATATGGTGTTGGTGAGGTTTTTAAATGATACACCACTTCTAGGCACGTCAAAACACCTTTTGCGCGGATAAGATCGCTTTTTTCTGTGGTTGAGATCGGAGTTAACATGATATAATTAAGTGGTGAGAGGTGGCTAAACACTGCGACCCTTCGTGTCATTAATACAAGGCACGATAATCTTCAGGCGGGCAAAAATGGCGGCTCTCAAATTCCGCAATGCACTAATACACTGAGCAATGTGAACAGCGCAGCCCTGAAACAAACTCATACACACAGGATGATGACGTGTTAAGTAGAATATCACTAGTTCTGATGTCGTACTATGTGATTTTGTTGAGAAAATTTTACTGGCCAAGAACAGAGGGCGTCAGTAATTCTGTAGTTCATTATCTGTAAGTTCAGACTCTGAACGCCCTAAAAATCACCTCTTTCTTATGGGTGCCCATCGACCTTTTTTCAGACTCCATGATCTCCTTCCTCCGGTCTTTGTAGTACGAGGGCGGATCAATAAGTCTTGACAACAGGGCATTCATTTCAAAAGGAATTATCACAGACATTTGACAACACGTTTACTCCAAATATGCATCTTTCATGAGCACATGTTTGTAAAATTGTCCTCATACTTCTACAAAATTGAAGCCTGTTTAAAAGAGATCGGTACATGCCACAGAATTTGCTGGTTTTATCATGACGTTGAGCATGAAAAAGCGTCATAAAATAGATGCGAATATTTTTTAAAGGCAAAGAGTTGGGTTGGTAAGTTTAACCAATCATCTAATCATAAAGTACGGTGAAAATCTGGAAAAATCTATCGGTCACAAACGGGATGCTTGTCAAAACCACCTATCCTTGTCTAACGTTAATATATAAGACCATTTTAAAATATTGCAATATTTCTGTAATTATTAAAAGAACGGTGCTCTGGTATGTTGATAAATATGTCTTCAGAGAAAATGTAGTTGTCATTTCGAATTCTGGAAATATGTATATCAAGTATGTTGTCGAAAAGCCAAATGCTGACAGAATTATATTTTACTTTTTTTCATAGTTAAATTGCCCTTCAACGGTTAACGGATAACGATTAAACCCCGACTTTTATGTGTAAGCTGCCAAAGAGTGGTATCAACAATGTGCTGAGATTTCAGCATGACGCAACTTCTAGTTTTTCCGCAGAAAGTGTCAAAACTTATTGATTCGCCCACGTATATTACATGCATTAGATGTTTTTCTATAGGCATTTGAACACTTCTGCAGCCGAGCAAGTTTTAAATATTTTGGTGGGATTGGTTACCGATCAATCTCTCAGACCCAAGAAAGAACCTAGCCATGATCGCTTTGATGTTCTGTGTAACATGGAAGTTTTCTTATCTTTTGTCAGATGAATCAAGACAGCCATAGCCATGATCGCCACCAACAGAAATTAAAAAAACAAGGGATGCATTGGCACTCTCCCGTGGTTTGGTAGCTTTATCACAGCCCATTTCACCAAGTTAATTATGCTTGCGTGCTTAAGTGTCGAAAATGTAATTGTCTATTATATACACTAATAATGCAGGTACTGAAATCGAACAAATTTGAAAGAAGTATCTCTAGCTACACGTTGGCGGAATTCGGTAAATTCACGATTCACATTATGGGAGTATTTTAAGTATGTAATGTTGTTCATCTTAAGCAGGTCGAGTAAGTCGAAAGATGTCTTACCTTGTGTTGCCGCCAACTGCATCAGCCCAATCAAGGTGAGAATCAGGGGAAGTTTTACCATGTCTGAAACTAACAATCGGGTTCAGGCCTTATAGCGTTAATACCCATCATCGGGCATCTATCATGTCGTGAAAAACTCACAAAAATACGAGGTGGGTTGCAAGCTTAATTTACTTACCAATATTGCCTTTGGTTCCAAGTGCAAGTCTTCGGGTGAATGGTGATTGTGCCTACCTTCCCCGGCTCTTATATAGATGGATATCTGATGACGTCACAAAAACGTGTTTTTGCGTTCCGCGCGCACTCCAGGTGCTCTTCAACGGTGTTTGCGGAATCGGATGGCCAGGCAGTACGCAATGGTGGTTTAGTTATTGTAGATGGCTCTGCAGTATAGCAAGACAGTACGCGAGGGAGGATTAGGGATAGGGGTAAGGGTAGCACTATATAATGATAAGGATCAGTGGATATTCGGAAGAAAATGTCGTTTGTGGCCAGCTGCCTCAGTGGCCTAATGCCCCTGCCTATCACTCTGACGACCCGGGTACGATTCCCACTCGATCCGCTTACTATTTTTCACTTGTGCAACTTTATATATACTCTAAGTTTTACTGTCGTACCGCCTGGTTATCCGATTTAGCACCTACCAAAAATTCTTTTTGGCTAATATCATAGGGCACCAAGTGTGGCGCTAAGGCAGCCACTACTAACCGTTTTTTCTTGTGGGCTGAGATCACTATTAACTGTTTAGTGCTATCAAATAATAATAAAGTGCCTAAAAAGTCATATCATGCCTAACTACCACCGGGAATGTTAGTTATTTGGTTTGCAAACATAACTTTTGGCTTTCTGATTGTAAATAATATCAACTAACAGAATTCAGGTCGATTTTGAAATATGAACTCCTTTTTTGGAGTTTACTGGGTCGGAAAGATATTCTCTCACTGGCAGTAGCCATGGCCACGTATCGTGTTAACTTCTGACATAGCTCTTGAAACCGCTACTAAAACTATTTAGAATCATTGGAACTTTTTCAAATTCATTTATGGCATTGACAAAATATAGGACTACGTTTCTGCAAATGTTGATGAGAATCCCAGCATGGATTTTTTTTGAAATCACGAAAATGTATGTATATATAATGTACACGGACCCTATTGCAGATATAATTGGGGATGTGTACTGAGCCCTTGTGTTATCCGCGACAGGATTATGTCGTCGCACGATCTTCTGATAAGTTTTGAATGTTCTGTACGACTCGAAAAAGTTGCTAACTCTTAGTTTCTCATATGAATTTTCTGATAATTATTTCATGATAAGAAAGTGGACGATCATACGCTGTAATATTTGTTGTCCTTTCCGATAGGTGGCCAATGTGCAACTACTGTTAGCAAATCCCAAGCTGACTCACAAATGTAATGCATGAGTCTGCACGTGACAGACTAACATCATTTTCGTTGGGAAAAGCTTCACCAAATCGGCATTCTGTAGATATTTCTCTCGATAACATTATGATGTTTCATGCACACCCCGTGGAAACAGCTGCAACCTCTCCCACCTCTTTGAGTGCTGGCTAAAACCTCTCAAAACGTTTCAAATCCAGCAAATTTTCAAAATACCACTTATGATTCTACATGTACGCCGTGCATTTCCTACATAACATGTATCTAAACAGTCTTGCAGTCTAAAACAGTCTAAACAGTCTGCTATAGGCGCACTGTGGTTTGATACGTTTACAATAAAAATATGTATAGTTGACAATGTGAACATTATTTCTCTCGTCTTTCTAAAGTCGCTAACTTAGCTACATTGCAACACACAACTCTTAATAATTTTCTAATATCAATCATTCGCGTTCGAAGTACCATTCCGGTACACTTTTAAGAGTTGACTTACCTCACAACAACTTTGACATCATGTCTAAATCAATATCGTCAATAATATCGTTTAGATGGGGCCTATCGCAATTTTATCAGGTCCAAGATGTAGTTGGATATCTGTCATTCAAATCCCCCCCCCCCCAACCGCTTTCCACATTGATGAGTCCATTAAATACAGATGATTCAACGCCAAATCTACAAAAAGGATACAGGAGGTGTATAACAGTCAGTATGTTTTTTTGGGGGGCAACGCTAGGTCATACTTTATAGTGTGACGGACAATAGAGTAACCAGCCTCTATGGACGGTACTAAGGCCTGCGCATCAAATCATTGGGATTGTCCCGTCTAATTAATTAATTCCATTTGGTGGAACGTGGTGCAGCTGGGAGGAGGGGGGGGGGGGGTGGCGGTGGCGGAGGCAGTAAACATCGTAGGTGTTAGTATTCGTTATCCAAACAAGAGTCGAAAAAAGGCGCGATTTGGATGCGAATACATCCAGTAGGGGGCTTTTTCCGACTTATTAGTGGTTTCTCTAACTTTTTCCTGATTTTTCCGACATTGTCCGAATTTTCTCCAACTTTGCCAAAAAGGTCGGATTTTCAGAGAAGATGTAAAAAATAATAGGGCTTCCTCAAACTGGCCATTAAAGATCAAAGGCCTTAGTGAAAGAATAAGTGGATTATAGCCACACTGCTTTTCATTACAATTTAAAACGACCCAGAAACTTCTGAGCGGATATTAGGACGTGTATGACTACTATGGGCCCATTTATGCTTGGCTGGCCATTCCCATGGTTAAAAGAGCGATTCAAGACATGTGACGTCGTTGTGAACTATGTTTCCAAAGAGGTGGAGCGGGTCATGTTGAAGGTGTTGGCGCTTAATAAACTGATAATCTGGTAAGACATGTAATTCATGTACGTATTCAAAATGCACCAGGGATACACCTGCATAGAGTCGGAGTGTCACGTAGTATTACGTCGTGTTTGAAATGAACATGCTGTGCTGGATTTCCTATCACCTGATTGTCGAATGAAGGTCTCTTAGTTCTGTTATTTTAGTTTGAAAATACTTAATTTAAACCAACACAATGATCCTTGTCAACATAATTATAGAAATTCGCCGAAATATCGCGCGTTTGTATGGCGAGCTGTAATTGGCCACAAGGCACTGGTGGAGTTCAATCTGCATTCATGTTACATTATTGAGCCCTCTGAAGGGCTTTAAGGATCTTAAAGCCCGCAGCACACTAGCTGCCAACTTTGGCGACAAGAAGCGTTCAGCTGACGCCTCTCGACGCCGAAGTTGGCGGCCAGTGGATCCGGTCAGAGCACACCTGCCAAGAATCGGCGTCCAGTAGCGTATTTTCCGCCACTTTAGGCTGCCATTTTGAAATCATGTGACATCAAGACGCATACTTATTGGCCATAGCCTCGCCGCCGACGCCAATTCAGGCGGCCATCCGTAGCACACCTGGCTTCTTCTTGCGTTCAAACGCGGCGACACGCGTCAAAAATCAAACATGTTAGATATTTGACGTTTAGTTGCGGCAAGTGGCGTCAAGTCGCGTTCGCCAACGCCGTTCGTATAGCAGACTAGGGATTTTTCAGGCGTTCAGGACTCTTGCGGCAAAAAACGCCTGTGAACGCCGAAGTTGGCGGCTAATGTGCTACGGGCTTAACACATAAAAAAGACCGTAATGAAAAAAGCATATACCGAGAACCTTTCCAAATCGTTCCACCCTTACTCGAGAGGAAAGAAAAATTCCGGCACTCAAAATCAAATTGTGAAAGAAATATACAGTTGATCAACTTGCTTGACCGCCATGTTTGCCGAAACATTGGCTTTCCAACGTAAATACCAATGCTGGCAGGGAGAATATGCTTGAATATCAATTGAATATCATCAAATTTCGACACTGTGCGGGTTTGGAGAATGCATTGTACTGGGCAGCTCTAAATTTCAGTTTTTTGGTAAAATATTATTTCTCCTACTTTTGGGGGTTTAGAGTGAGACAAAAGAAAATTATTTGGTCAAATTCAATCCATTATTTACCATGATTAATGACTTAGACCATGGAGCCATCCATGCAAGTATGAAAAATTCACCATGGTAGTTTTGCATACAATCACAATCCAAGGGATGGATCCTTAAGCAATCATCCCCTTTAATCGTATTACCTTGTACGCCTATGTTTATTATGCGATCTAGATTTTGACTACTAAGTTTGATCGAGCGTGCAAACGTTTTACCAACATAATAGACCGGGCTCTTTCATGTTGAAGCGATGAATATTCTGCAATTCAATTTGTTATTTATTTGTAAAAACATGCTAAATACTTTCGAAACAGATGTGAAAATTTTTCTACTGATATTTGAAGCAAATTTGCATTGATAACGTGACATACACACTAATACCATACTAAATCTAAAGAAATCACCAGAAACAAAAAAACGCTTTGATTATACGCTTGCAAAATACGTGTACATGTACATCTTGTTTATAGAACTTCAATTGTTAGATTTGATCAAATAGATTTTCGTGTGCGAAAGTATTCTGCTGACGACAGCTATTACGGGTCAAGCTTCTACTTGGCATGTCTAAAGACGTCAAGATAATTATCGTGGGTTCTTGATTACAATGCTAGAGAAGACTTCTTTATATTTACAGTAGCTGTTTCCTTTGTACAGATAGTGCTATACGATTACATTGTACAGTATCAATAACTGGTTAACTAATTTCAACACAATTATACTATCAAGAAAGATTTTTCACATTGTTTTCATCCAAGTATATTTAAAATGTTTGATCAGATGAAAGCACCTTCTCCATCCATCATGACAATAACAGATATTTTACCGGCTTTGCAACAGATGCATCATCACTTCTCTTAACCAGATGTTGATTAGATAAAAACACAGGGTAATATGCTTGAATATCAATTGAATATCATCAAATTTCGTGACTGTACGGGTTTGGAGAATGCATTGCACTGGGCAGCTCTAAATTGCGGAATTGACTACAGGAACGAAAGCCAACTCTTTGGCCTTTTTCCAATTCACTGAAACTAACCAGATTCCAAAGCAAACTGACATTGACAATGATATATGATTAAAATTTGTTACAAAACATTTGACACCAAATTTTCCACGCTTGTTATCACATCATAATTTTTTTTAAATTTTGCAATACGGGAAGAGCAAGGTGACACATGAACGAGGCCAAAAGAGGACATGTGAATCGTGAATCGTGAAACGTGAAAACCACGTTTAACAGTGACAACGAACACTCTGTATAAACCTCAGTTGTTTTGGTAAAATGGTATTGAGATCGTAAACAACCTCTTAAGTCAAATTATATTTTCACTTTCTTTGAGAAGGGTGTCGCAGCAATTTCAATGTATAATATCATTGTAAAATATTATTTCTCCTACTTTTGGGGGTTTAGAGCGAGACAAAAGAAAATTATTTGGTCAAATTCAATCCATTATTTACCATGATTAATGACTTAGACCATGGTGCCATCCATGCAAGTATGAAAGATTCACCATGGTAGTTTTACATACAATCTCAATCCAAGGGATGGATCCTTAAGCACTCATCCCCTTTAATCGTATCATGTTTATTATGCGATCTAGATTTTGACTACTAAGTTTGATCGAGCGTGCAAACGTTTACCAACATAATAGACCGGGCTCTTTCATGTTGAAGTGATGGATATTCTGCATTTAAATTTGTTATCTATTTGTTGACACATGCAAAATACTTTCGAAACAGATGTTGATTAGATAAAAACTCTTTCACCATTCAGCATACACGGCAGCCATAGGTAGTTTGAACTACACGTATCATCATTTTGTCGTACTTAAATAACTTTAATGCATTCTTGATAGTCACTTTAGTTCTGAAATCATTTCGTCCTCCGTCACAGATAAAAATAACCCTATCTCGCCATAAGTGTTTACATGGGTAGTTTTTCTGGATACGTCGTTATTGGCAGCAATTTTGTAAGTGCCTCAGTTTTACAATTCGTTGTAGACCCTTGATCGACCAGCGTCATCACACTGGATAATGGCGGCATGATTCTCTTCTGTTTGAACTGGAATTCGGCCACGGGACTAACGTCCAAACTAACGTGCGCCGCACACGATCCCTTTATGTTGTACAAAATGTTGGTACGATCTTTCGTTAAATTATAATGAAAGAAAGTATCGCGTTTCCCGCCCTAAACGATCGAATTTATTTCTTCGTCAATATACTCTATCTGGACTCACCTATCTAAGACCGTTCTTGAATATGCAAGCCAAGCCCCATGTCATAATTTTGTATCTCGTGCGCCTCGAGTTGTTGTGAGCCAATCAGAACGCTGCTTTAAAAATTGTGGATTTTTCATTAATGAGTCATTTATTTATTCTCGCCTCCAGTCTTGGCATGCTGCCAGTATACACTTTCGACACAGCGTTTTTGAACGTAGAAGACCAGAAGCGAGGTTGTTTAGATCGTGATCAAAGTGCGCTCTTGTTACAGGCCTTCTGATTGGTTAATATCAGCGGTAGCGTGCGATCTAGTGAGGAATAACAGAACCAACTTATACTGGCAAATTGCGTCAAGGGCTGGTGTAGCGGAGTCTGGGACAGCGGACCGGAATAGATCCAAGGGTGTTCACGGTCATAAAATTTTGAGGGTTGCTCAAAATCTGTGACAGTCAAACACGTGACAAAAAAGTAATGCTGAGGGTCAATTATTCAAACATTTTACACTTGAAATCTGTTTTTTAGTGTTTTCTAATGCTCTTAATATAATTTCAGAGGGGCTATACACAATTCCTAAAATTGACCTGCCGCCTATTATCAGTTCTGTAACTAGGAGGAAGTGACGTAGATAGAGGCAGCCTACATAATGACCATAACACAATGTGTACTTGGAAGAGCATTATGAAGAGGGAAAAATGGTATTAATTAGTTGAATAGGCACACTAAACATGCCAGGAACTGGAAACTGAGTGAAGGTAAAGTTTTAGTGTTGATATTGGGCTTCTTTATGCATATCATGTGAGTTAAGCCACCATAAACACAGTCATAAACAACACAACAGCAATGGACTGTGTGTTGTGTTGTACATCTGCATTGTACATGTAGTATCAAGTATGCTGCATGGCTCTGCCACTAATCATGAATATGTACATGTAGGCCTGGCATAGTATATTTTCTGTGTTGTGGTGGTAGGCCTATGGCTAATATACTATAGGCTATGTACTGTGTGCATAATGCCATTATTGTATTTAATGAAAACATGAAGCCTTATGATCATGATGCAATGGCAGGCAGCTAGCTACATGTAGGCTACTCTTTCTTGGGCCATGGTCCATGGCCATTGGCCTGCAGGGAGACTAATGATAGCCAGATATCACAGCCACAGCACATGAGGCATGAGAAGCTGACCACATTTGTCATGTCTGCATGGAAAATGTTTGGGCAAGTCAATTAGTCATAATTTTAAAAATTAACAAGACAAAATGATGTCAATTGCCTATTTCAAGTTTTATCATTAGATGATATCCAAATGCCGTCATATCACATGCAACATACATCCATGGCATAGTATTTTTGTTAGTAATTCTTTTCACAAAGTACCTGTTTCACTCAAAATGATACGATCATGTTTCAGTTTGGAACAACCGCTGTCTAACGTTACAAACAAGTGACCACGAATAAACCAGATTTGCCGAAATGAATATGGATAATACATCAACAAACTCAAGATCACAGCTATTCCAATCCAGCAGGAAATGTTATGAAGGTACATTTGTAATACAGTCAATATTCAGCAGTATACTACCCAAACTACTAGTACTATATCTGTACTATTTACTTATAATATTGTCAAGATATCAAATGCATTTCAAAGAGCGCTGATTGTATATATCAATATCTTTGAAATGCATTTTATTGAGAGGAGCTAAATGAAATACTGAGTCCTCTTGGCGTAAATTACAGAAACAAACCATGTAATCTAATGTTTCTTTGAACAAGTAAGTTCACACAATTTCTTGTTTTGCCAAGAATCTTAACAGTTTGACGAAAATTATTAAGATTGTTATTAACTGGGGATTATTCTTGTCTTCAGCAACCTCCCAAGAGTCGCAGATACTGCTGTGTACCTCACTGCACCAGTCGTGGTTACAACAAAGATGATCAGCATGGTGAAAAATTGCACCACTTCAGATTTCCAGATTTTTTGGTGCAAATACTAGTTGTACAACTGTATCGATGCTTTCTCTTTTTCTGTATCTATTATCCTTGAAAATACATACTCATTGGCATCAAAATAGTTTTGTAACTTTTTTACCTAAAACTAATCCATTACTTCCATTTGGAACTGTAGCTCCTCTGATGAGTCGAACTCTATCAAGTCCTCTGACATCACGGTTGTCATCCATGACAAGCATTCCCTGTCATGACAAGACATTGGACGTCGACATTTGTAGCACTTCTGGCAATCAGACTCTGGTGACATGGTCCCATCATTCATGATCTTACGAAAAAGGATCACCAGCATCATCCAGCAATGAGGGATCAATGCACTCACAATCAGATTCAGCTACTGGCATGACTGGTATTATGTCGCTGCATGCAGGGCTTACGGATGGTACTGGTGGTGCATCAGGCCTAGGGGTACTTGTCCTTGGTGGCGGTGGAATCCCACGGTCAATCCCGATTGGTGATGATGGTGGCAGTGTGGTGTCATCACTGTGGACACTTGAGTCCATCTTCTAGCCTGCAATTAAGATAAACGTGTATTTAGTTTGTTGCAGCATTGGTGTTTGGAATGTTGCACTTTCGTGACTTTTTTTAAATTATGCAATAATTGAACATTGCAACTAAAAGGTCCAAGACTCCCAGGCCTACACTCCGGCAATGCAAATAAAACTAGGCCTAGGTTCACAAAAAACCCCACCATAACCAAGCAAAATCATAGTGGGTTTGGGTAACACAAAGTCAAAGGCATCTCCTACATATTTCTGGCCCAAACTGATAAGGCCTAGCCAGCCTAGAATAGAAACAACTACAGAGGCCTTCTAGAATTGAATTGGATTAAATTCATCATGTCCATGTCAGAATCCAATGCATGCAATGCATGACTTCAGCCAGGTTCCTCATCACATGGCCCAAACATCATCAGACTGTTTTATTGCCCTCATTATTTAATTGGTCAATTATTATCACTTATCATGTTCACTGACATGAAACCCATTAATTCCCCTACTTACTGTGGCAAGACATACACAATAGAGTTATTTGGATCAATTTCAGTGATAGCTATTGTTCAATTCAATACTCTAAACGCTCTACACAATGCAGGTTGCTGACCTACCTGCCTCACTCTGCGTCACTTCCTGTGGTTCTGCCACTAGATGGCAGTGTATTTTAGGAATTGTGTATAGGAAATTAATTTGATAGATTTGGAATCCACAACAACTGTACGGAGTGCTTAAAATCTGAAATTATGAAATTTCAGAATATGTGGCAAGGGAAACATAACCGACTGTTAAATCGCAATGGATGGACCCAATTAATAGTTTAATACGTGTACCTCAAAATGTTAAGCATAGCTGCCTCTGATAAAACCGTAAAGCCTGGTCTACACTAGCAAACATTCGCCAACAATTGTTGGCCAAAATGAGCCAACATCATGTTGGCGAATGTTTGGGGACCCGTCCACACTATCAAACACAGGAAAACATTGCCAAACAAGTTTGACTAAGTTTGGCCGTGTTTGGCATGAATTTGAGGGCAATTTGGAGGGAAAATCAGTCATTTCTCTTCATTTTTTCTCTAAAACAATGGAGAACCACAGGAAGAAAGCATGCCTAGGTGCTTCAGCAGCAATTCTTTCAGTTGTGATTAACCCCCGTCGCCGCCGCAACTGACAAAAGCCATACTTGTGGAAAAAGCATGCATGGGGCCTATCACTGCCTCCTTCAAGAGTTAATGGCCTCAGACTTCAAAAGCCTCAATAATTTCCTGCGGATGGATGAATCTTTTCGTATTCCGAAATTTGAGACAAGACCACTAATGAATATTCATAGGTTGGAGGGTCGAGGCCTATCAATTAGACGAGTACATGTTTTTAACTCTCAAGTACATATTGGGAGAGGTATTGAAAAAATATTTGTTGTGGCAAGGATTTTGTTCTTTTTATCAAAAGTTAAGGTATCAAAGCTGCATCCTACCTTGAGTTTTTTTCATGGGGAGCGATTTTGTATGAAATTGGCATAGTTCAGAAATGGGTGTGGTCGCCCATCATCCATAATCCGGGACCCTCTTTCTCCTTGCAGAGTAGCCCAAGGAACTTACCCATATTTATTGTTAAGAGACACCTCCTTATTGAAAACGGCCAGAAATTTCATGGGCAGGCCATTCTGCCCTTAGTTACGGTCAAATATATGGGCTGCACAATTCACACTTTTGGGTAATTCAGGTGACGCTAACGTCAATTAAACAGAAGCATGTGCCCATAATTTTTATTATTGAAAATGGTACACCTTGGCCATGGTTGTGCCCTACAAATGTTGAAACCATGGAATGACAGCTCTGTTCATCAAAAAGAAATGCAATCGAAATGCTAAGGTTGTAAAATGACCAAAACGTTCGTGTGGCCAACTTCGTAGGGGAGATTGTTGTACATTTAACATATTTACAGTACCGGTATTTTTCGTTTCAATCGTTTCGTTCGCGTCACCGCGATACTCAGAGGTCCCAGTACAGACAACTGGAGTTACGGGCATCATTGATCCCCTCCTTTCGGTCCGGCGTACCGGCAAACTTCTGGTAATCCCGCGGAATTTTCCGTATGGCTGATCAGACCATCTCAAATCTTGGGTTCCCATTTCACCTCCCCGAGAAATCGACCTGTTCGTGACATCAGAGGAGAGCTCTCTTGCTCTGTACTCCATGTATGTCCGCTGGACAGTCGCCGATTCCCTGGTGAGTAACTTAGTTTCATCTTTCGTGTGTTTCTGAGGCTCTTCTTGTTCGTCCTCATCGCTGATATTCTTCTCATCTTTACTTACATTGGCATCACGTCTTCCAGTTGTCCCTTTGTTAGGTTTTTCACATCCTATATGATAGGACTGAACACTATTCAGTGTTGACATTAAGGCAATGGTCTTTCCAGCTTCCAACACGATTGAATCTTCTGACATGTTGATAACTGGTATCGGGACTAATTTCGCTTCTGCATCGACGATGGATCGTCCAATCATTGGCTGGCTTTGATTGGGATGCTGTTTTCATGGTCTGGACTGGTTCGGTTGCAGCCCATTTTCCTCTCTGACCAGAGCCTTTCTTTGTTGTTAAAACCACCTGTCTACTCAACGGTGGCACGACGGTTGTACACGTCATTAATAGTCGGCAACATTTCCCGTCTCTAGGTCGTTCTCTGTATTGTTGTACATTGCCGCAGATGATCTGTTCTCCACGGCACATCAGTGTCTTTGAGGCAGGATATAATTCACAATCAAAATATCGAATAAAGTCAATACCAAGAAGACCCTCAGTGGAAATGTCGGCGACTATTACAGTAAATGGAGTCTCCGAATTCCGTAAGATTCCAATTTTCACATCGCATTGTCCATACACATATAATGGACTGTCGTCAGCTGTCAAAAGGTTTAAATCGGACTCTTCTAAACGTGGTCTTAGTTTAAGATCCATGGCTTGATATCTCTCATTTCATTAATATCTGGTGTTTTTGGTAAAAAGTCGTTTCTTTCTTGTTTATCGTTGTTTGAAGGAGGATCGGACTTCACTGACGAAAGAGGTGAAGTGAGACTCGTACTAGAAATGTTTATGACCGGCGGGCGCCCCTTGTCGCCGGCCTCTGATCGTTTCCCTGGTAACGGGGTTCAGTGCACTCGGAGCTAGAATGTCCCACTTGGGAGCAATTGAAACAGGTAATGTCACTCTTGGGTCTCTTCCTCTTTTGGTTTTGGTTGATTGTCAACTGCGTCATAGCTTCTTGTATATCTTCTGCAAATGTTCTGTATTAGTCTTCAAAAGTCGAGGCATAGATGTTTCTTCATTTTCAACATTCACATTGCGAACTGAAGACTTTGTTTTCCCTTCTGTCTCTCCTGCCCACTTGCAATAGCCAGCATTCTCTTCAGCTAGGCCGACGGCTTCCTCCAGGTTAGATGGTCTCCCTTGTAGAATCATGACTTTCAGGTGCGAGTCAGGAATCGCGGCTATAAAGTCAGCTTTCGCCAAGCGCTCCCTAGTTTCGTATGGACTGGTGTCATAGGCCAATGCGCTGGGTCTCTTGTTAGCACGACCAAGTTCTCTGAAGCTTTCGTCGGGTCGTTTCTTTCTGTTCCGGATTTCTGCTATATGGAGTTCGGCTTGACGCACTGGGCCGAACTGGCACTCCAAAGTGTGCACCAAGTTATCATAATGCTCTAGTTCATGGTCGGGGAGTCCATAGGTGACTTCTAAGACAGGGCCTCTCAGTAGGGAGAACAATTGGTTAGCTTTCTCTTCATCCCATCGGTTAATACTGGCGATCCTTTCGAACATACGATGCCACACTCTCCACGGTTGTTGTTTGTCTCCGCTAAAGTTATCGATCTTAATTGGCCTCTCCCAGGCCTTGTGTTGCAAAGGACTAGGACCAGGACCATCGCCTGCCGCGCGACGAAACGGTGGAGTAGGTCGGTGACTAGGAAACGTTATCTCCTCGTCGTCGCTTTCTGGGAGACCAGGGGTAAGACTATCGCCTTCAGCCATGATAATTACCTTAAATTTCTATTGCTCTGTTACCACCAAAATCAGTACGTCGTCGGGGTAGTATATCACGATTATCTCTGGAATCTCTTGCATGGATCTGTAGGAAAAATTGTAGAATTATTCTTTCTTCATCTTGTCATCATCACGAACGTCGTCCTCAACCGCTCGAACCATCTTGGATATTTTCTGAAAAACGTGACTAAGTAAAAAGGCATGGACAGTGACTTGGCATGGACAGAGTCGCGCCAGTTCAACTTGGGGGTCGTCCTTCCTTCTTGGTGAGTGGCAGGGTGAAAATTGGCATGGACAGGGTCGCGCCAAAGAGATCGCGAAATAAGGAAATGCAAGCTCAGTACCATAAGGATGTTCACCAACTATCCCCTTCGTAACGACAAGTGACTAAATCCGTGACTAGTGACCTTATGTTAGTCCGTCAGGGCACGCCACAAAGCTTGTAGGTAATAATATCAACGAAGTCAAATGTATAAAATATCCCGAGATTTGTTTAATAGGTGCTCATGCGCACAATCGATATCATTCATGAAAATGAAGTATGATATATAAATATGTATATAATTTTGATTTCGACGACAGCAGAACTGATGAAGAGGCGACGTTTAAGTTCAGTTTCCAGTTAAACTAAAAGATAGTGATATTAGGATTAACTTCTAGTCAGTATCTTAATCTTAAGACAGGACGGTTCTTTGATAAATCAACGTATCAGCCATCCAGGCTAAGTGAAGCGAGGAGTGGTCTGATTACGAAGCACTTGTAGGAATTTAGATGTAAATGAATTTTGAACGGATTTAAATATTTGACTGTACGTGGTCTAAAATGCATTAGGATCTGCCCGCGCTGACATAATGGGAAGCATGGGGCAGACAAGCGCACAGTAACACATAGGAATAGAAAAAGGAATTCCGAAATTGAGTGCCAATTCCGTAATTCAGACTAAAATTCCATGTATTATGTACATTCCTAATACAAAAGCATGGACCTACTCGCAGGCAAGCCTACGAGGGTCTCGCTTAAATTTTTAGGATTTTAACCTTACAAGTGGAGTCCAAAATTGAAACTGCCAAACTGTTCAGAAATGACGCCTTTTATACATTTTAGACTTCAAAAACATGACGTCACAACAGCGATTGACCAATAGGAAACGTCGAAATTTGGATTATGATGACGTATAATTCCGTCTAAAAATGTCTAACATTTACATTTCAAACTCACAAATAATTCTTTTACAAGTTGTCGCAAAGAAATCATACACACGTGATAGAGTAAGGGTATATCTATCTTGACGAGGAAGTTTATAGAAATCCGCTCACAAAGAATTATTTGTCAGACGAATGAAAAAGCCGAATTTTCCCGACAAAATAATTTTAACGTTAATTCCCTTTAAAGAGGGCGGAAGACCGAGACCAGATTTGGCATTTTGATCGACAAATAATTTTTTTACAAGACAAGACTTAACAATTGTACATACGGTATAGAATAGGAACTTATCTACCGGGGAGAGGAAGTTTACGGAAATTCCTCCACAAACAATTATTTGAGAACCAATTTCTCACAGAAATTTGAAAGAAACATTTACCAAAAAGGCGGTCTTGCGCCTTCATTCATGCAAAACGGGACCACCGTCACGCAAAGTATTTCTAACTAGAAATAATTCTTTTAGCGACTTTCTGCTAAAAATGACGTAGACGACCAAAATAGATGATTCAACTACAAGTTGTGAAAGATTCATCCAAAATCCTACATAAAGAATTATTTACAAACAGAATTTGTACTGATAATTGACTCGTAAACAATACGACAAAAACGGGTTACGCGGTTTCGCTAAACTCAGACGACGTTTACATCAAGTTTACAATTTGTTGCAGAAAATAATTCTCTTACCGATTCACTACTCGAATTTACATACCTAAGATAGAATAAGGTTTCATCTTTAAAAGGATGAAATTCCAAGAAGAAATGTTGGTTCAGAATTATTCTAGAGGGAAATTAGTATCGAAATTCGGCCCAAAAAAATTGGTATAATTTTGTGCATAAAGACAGGGTGCGGAATGGCCGAACTCCGAAATCAAAGTCGCAATAAAACGCTTCCAGAACCAACACGGGGTCGTTTCCTTCTGAATTTTAACTCAAAGCGTGAGAAACGTGGATAAAAATACATGGATATAGGTTTTAGAGAGTTTAGACGGTTATATATTCGTCACACGACGACTCGGGGACGGTGTTACAGTAGAAAAATGTGGTTGTAAACCACGTGATGACGGACCGAAAATAGCAGACGACAGAAATCGCAATACGAATTCAAAGGTTTCGCAAATAATTCTGACATGAATATCAAGAATGTGATTGCTCGATTAAATGGAACATATATCTAATTTTGAGATTCTAAAGTTTTAAAACAATTCACAAAGTTAAAAGTACCATGTGAACTCGGAATCTGGGTGCGAAACCCGGTGTCGTCACCCAAAGGGCATACGCCATGTACGAACACGAGATGAAAATCGCTCCGTATGAAAGTTCACAAACGGGTCAAAATGTGTCGATTTTTACGGATGAAAATGTCACAAGAGAGGTACGATTTGCGAAAGGTGTTACCCAAGATCACTTTTACCAAGCTACATGAAAGTTGACAGAGGTGAGAGTCAGTTCTGAGTGATTTTCTAGAATAGTAAAAATAACAGGGAGACGTCAGCGCCATGTTGGCTGTTCGACGGAACCTGTGAAGAAGTTATCCCAAATGAAACTTGAATAAAATGCGGCAATTGTGGTCTAACACCACGACTTAATCGTGAAACGATATAAAAATGCCGAGAGATTATGAATTTTGAGGGATGAGATAAATGGAACTTGATAGATTGATGAAAGTACACTCCGAAGTCGACTCTGACATCTGTCAAAACGCATGCAGAATAACATGTATAAACACAGTACACCAAGTACACGGTAAACTACACACAGGGTGTACACGAAACTTGAAAGTGCAAAACACTACAATGCATAGGGAATTGAAATAGGGGAGGGGCTGTGATTTTGACTTAAATTGCGGTAAATACGAATCTGACATACAAGGTTCCAGTCAGATTGCATTACAAGACACATAGCTAGAAGTATTCCACAAAATTTACTTAAATAGGTGATCTATTCTACTGAGTCGAAAATCGGAGGGGGCCATAAAATATGATAAAGTAGCAGGTAGATACCTAAGTTTCTCTACACAGGTTTCAAGGAAAGATGGAAGAGGGCCAGGGTGTTTAATGGAGGGTCCACTAAAGATGGGTAAACAAAAAGATGGGGAAATATGGAAATTTACCTGACAGGAATTCCACACTCCAATAAAGCTGAAATCTTGGGAATATAATCCTTAGAGTTAAATCAACCTCGTCTGAAGTCGGGAGTTTGTATCAAATGTATAGTTTCGGAGCTA
Organism: Lineus longissimus; assembly: GCF_910592395.1. NCBI lineage: Eukaryota > Metazoa > Nemertea > Pilidiophora > Heteronemertea > Lineidae > Lineus > Lineus longissimus. The sequence continues at coordinate 10,951,454 of NC_088310.1, forward strand.
GCGCAGCTAGAAAAGCCCCCATAACCCAATTTCTCAGGAATTTACACTACGGGCTATGAGTGAAGCATTACAGATTTACCAACATTTTCAACCTATAGATGGACCCATCGAATTTCCATCCAAATCACTCCAAATTTTGCCAGTAAATACCTAGACATATATAGAATTGTGTCAGAAGTCGGGAGTTGGGATTATTTTAACACCCCGCCCAAAAAGCCAACCTTATTGATATTTCCTATGCATTTTCCATTAGGCTTGCCAGGACCAATAAAGCAGGTGCACTAATTGGCTTGATTAGCTAGGTCCGCAATAGCTGGTAATGAATCCAATTGATCCAATTCGCGACCTCAGTGCGATGCACTTTGCACAGTCATTCACGTTGTCGGGTACGTTTGGTGCAATAAGGAGTTTTCCCAAAGCCTGCGAAATGTACACGTGAATCAGGAGGTCGAGCAATGAGATTGGCGTCCACATTTGTGTTTCGGGGGATTTTCGAACACAACCTATTATGAAGAGATGTCGGCCGTGGGCTAAATCCAAAGAAATGTCATTCGTGGCATCATTTTGGTGACAAAGTAACTATATATTATAATTATGATCTTCTCATGATGAGTTGTGTGATAACATCGCATGATTATAAAAATCCCACGCAAATAGTTGCACGATTATACCGAGAATACGGACTTTAAACCACACGAATAATCAATGTTCAGTGCACTTACTTTAGTTCGTCATTTTACTTCTAGGTGGCAGAACCTGCTTCCTTTAGCTATGTTTAGTCATGAACTAAATTGTCCCTTCATTTAGGAGATGTTGAAATAACTATCTGGTAACCAATATCAATAGATCTGGTTAAGGAGCAACTATTTTTGTCAGAATGTAAGCGTTTTGTTTTCCATAAACCTATATTTTATGATAAAAATACTGGTTTTTCAACACAAAACCTACATTTTATCACCTAAAATGTAAGTTTTTGCACCGAATCGTACATTTATTGAATAAAACTTGGTTTTATAGGAGAAAATATAGGTTGTTTTAAAAAAACAATACTTCTTTCAAATAATTTAGTTGATCAGCAATAAAACCAAGTTGCATTGAAGAAACATAGGTTGTTTGAATAACTAGACACTCCGCTTGCCATAACTGCTTACCATAGATGGCATGTTATGGAAAATACAAGTTTTATTGAAGAAATATATGTTGTTTTAAATACTGGACACTCTGCTTGCCATACACATGCCGTTTATCCAGTTACTCAAAAAAACTTTATTTTTACAACAAAACCAGGTTTATCTGCAAAATTGGGCTAATTGACAAACACGTACTTCAAGTGCTGTGGAGGTTTCTTATCATTTTTTTAGACTCTTTCTCGTTTGTCGATGGTTCTCGAGTGCTGTATTAGAAAGGCAACGTTGTGTTGCTCCTGATACGGAAAGAAAGTTGTTTGGAATGCAGGAAAGGATGAGAAATTGGCCCAAACTTGAAGGGAAGCGGGCAATTCTTCCACCGCCACTGCCACCGCCATTTTTTTCTCCAACTGGCGTCATTGATGACGCGGTTATGTTAATTCGCCTCTGCTGTGCATGCAACCAACTTGTTCCTGCGTACACAGCAGTCTACTATGTACATTAAAAACTCTATATTTTTACAATAAAACTAGGTTTATTTGCAAAATAACTAACTTTTTTTCTATAAAACTAATTTTAAAAAAAAACTATTTCTTTCAAATAAAATCAGTTTATCAGCCATAAAACAAAGTTTCATAGAAGAAATATAGGTTGTTTGAATAACTAAACACTCCGCGTGCCATAACTGCTTACCATAGATGGCATGTTATGGAAAATACGGGGCTGCTCTCTTATTAGGCGGCAGTTATTCCTATCCAACCAAAGCAATACTAACGCAGTGAACATGTAAATGCAGAAGTGAAATACAATTTTGTATACAAAACACAGTTTTATTCCTTTTGTTTGATACACGTACTAGTCCATTTCAACCTGCCTGAACCACAGATATAATGCCAGCTATTATAATTATCGTAGTTTTTATAATTAATAAGTGATGTGGATAAAATTACTCCGATTTCGACAACAAGTTTCAAATGTCAAAGTATTTTTACGAAATAACCTTCATGATTGGCAGTGCTTTTAGCTTCTAAGGCGCTAATGGTAACAGCTTATGTCGAGTTTTACAATGGTCGCTTGGATATCATCTTGAATAAAATGCTTAAAACAACGACTTCTACATTCGAGTGGGTTTCATTTAAAACGACCCTGTGACCAATTAATGACAGCAGGTCGCCACATACAGTCAGCCTGTGGTTCAGGAATAGACGACATTGCTAAATATCGTTACTCGTCACAGATTCTCTACGGGATTTAGTCGCAATCAACTTGAAACTTCTTCATTGATCGCGAAGTAACCAGCAATTTACTGCAGTTCCCACAGCACCATTGAAAACGATGGCAATCGCCTCGGCCTACTCTGAGGCAGTTGGAGACGAAGTCGAAAACGAGCTGTTTGTGCTCCAGGTCGTCTACCTCATAGCGACGAAATACTCTTGGATCGTTATTGTGTTGGTGGGTCTCTTCGGAAACGGGATGTCTTTTATCATAACACTGCAGAGGGACAACAAACGAATTTCGACCTGTAATTACATGACGGCTCTCGCTTTGGCGGATTCGACAGTCCTCATTGAGCTAGCTTGGGGAATGGTTTGGTTATTCTGGGAAACTGATCATCTTCCCTCCGAGTTTGCTATGCAGTGAGTATGTCATACATGTCAATGCATGTGAAAATTAATACCCTTCTCAAATGTACCATATTTCGCATCTATACTATAATGCGCGTTGTGGCTGCTAAATAGGAGGCGATTTTTGTTTCTTGGGCCTCGAAAATGCGTCGAATTCTTGCAACTTTTGGTTTCGTAGGTGTGGATCATAAGTAAGAGTGTCACTGAGGGTGTCATACGTCGAATATCTTGGTGGTTTTGGAATAAAAAACAACTTTGTGGAGATGCCGTCAACTGGAGAGCTCCAAGTAATCTCTTCGCCGAGAAGTCCATCAGTTATCTCTCTGCATTATTACCGTCACGAAAATTGCCGAGCCACCTCCCACCTCCGCTATCAACCAATCAGATGTCCTGTTCAAATGGTCCCTTCCATGCGCGCATCATCCACCAATCACAATCGACGTCACTGACGCCAGCATGCAAGATGGCGGCGCCCATATCTGAAGGAAAAATGCTGCTTTTCCACCTCGAGACGGCCATTTATTCACAAATAGCTCATCTTAGGACACAATGTACACAACGGGAGACAACATTTACGCACACACCGGTAACTTAAACCATTCAGGCGCTAATCGCTGGCTGATATCGAGTACATCACCAGTCTACACCATCTTGGTTTTCCGAGAATTGGTTTAGCATTGTGGACGCCTGTACATCATGTACATGGTTACATAGTTCCGTTTTCAAGAAGTATTACACTCATGAAAAAAAGTGTTACTCACAAACCAGCACCCCATTTACACCAAACCCACAACATACCAGCACCCACACAATCCGATTTTTATACCTCGAACAGCCCGCGCCTCGGGTATATTATGCTAGTCTTATGAATGGCATGTTCATATATGCAGCATTCTCTATCGCTTTCTGAACTGAATATCAGTCCAAATTTATTTGAAAATTCAATACTTCACAGACAACATCAGCTTTATTAGCTACCAAATTTTGATCCATCAGGTGAGTAGACCAGAAGCCATATTCTCATCCCTTTTTATTTACCTTTGCAGTTATTTTCTGACTTAATTAGAGTAACTGCTTTTTACAGTATACTGCAAACACCATCTTATATGTTTGCTGAACTGACTAAGTTCAGGCAGGGAGGTTTAATACAGCAACAACCAGTTACCTTAATGGTTAGCGATTGATTGTGACTTTGTCAGTTTAGGTAGTGGGTGGCCTTTTCAGTAATAATGTGTTCCTATTCCATAGGCCTATTCTTTCAGACAACTGAAGTTCGATTTGCTGACGATAAAAATGCCCCATCTTCACGCAGGCTTACTTAACTAATGAATACAGCCATTTAGAGGATACTAGTATTAAGCATATTATTAGTAGGTCTAAGTGCTTGCTTCCCATTTTGTAACGCAAGATAATTAGATGCATGATGCAATGCTACAGGCTCCCGACTTAGATGCTATCAAGAATCACCTTGTACAGAGTCATTGCATTATACACGGTACAATGGGTTGAGTATAACCAAGGTTTTGTCATGTTGTTGTCATGTTTTCATCCAGGCTCGAATAAGGACAGATGATACCTCCAACCAATTTGAACAAAACATTTTCTAAACATAATCATTTATTTCAGAAGAAGTGGCCACCGGAGACGAAATTTGGACTGATGGTTATGATGACACCACTCTTACCCACATCTTCGAAGAATTGACATCAAATGAAACAAGCCACGCCAATCAGGATCCAAGTAGTCGTATTGATAAGCCTGAAATGCAATCATCAGACAACCCAGCTGATGAGAATATTCATGCTGTCAGTAACGCTGACAAGGTGGCCCACAAAGACCAAAGTTCAAGGACAGATGATACCACCGATCATGCTGTCCATAACGCTGACGAGATGGCCCACAAAGACCAAAGTTCAAGGACAGATGGTACCTCCGATCATGCTGCCCATAACGCTCCATGTGAAATTGGCACTTGTCTCTTGACCCATATTCGTTCACTTCCATCTGTGAAAAAGCATGTTTGCCTTTATTCAGATTGTTGCTCTGGGCAGAACAGAAACCAGTTCATCGCAGCTGCTCTTCTCCATGAGGTTCAGGTGAATGACAGTGTAGAAGTAATCGACCAAAAGTTTCTTGAAACTGGCCACACCCATATGGAATGCGACTCCATGCATTCAGCTGTTGAGACCATGAAGAAGCACGTCAACATCCAGGTGCCCAGTCAGTGGGATAACATAACACGACTGGCAAGAAGAAAGAATCCCTTTCACGTTTTGCCCCTCAACCATACGACATTCTTTGCCTTGAAGAAATTAACTCAAGAGTCATGCAAGAACATGAAGACTGACACAGAAGGAAATCGTGTGAACTGGCTGAAGATCCGTCAACTGAGGTTTATGAAGAGTGAGCCTTCAACTATCTTCTTCAAATATGGCTTTGACGAAGAAGGGTTCCACTCCATCAAAGTTGCGGGGAGAAGAAGGAAGCAGACCACACCGCCAGCACTTGAGAAGCTGTACCAAGAGAAGTGCACGATTTCTGCGCCAAGAAGAAGGATCTACTTGCCCTATGTAAATCCTTAATTGTAGAACCAGAACACCATGCCTTTTACTCAAATATTAAAGCTGACAATGAGAAGGTTGACCGACTTCCTGAACCAGAAGCCAGACATCGAATAACTGATTGCTTTGGTGATAAGAGTGTCATCGCCATACAGTGCTACTTTAGAAAGGCCTCGGACACCTTTTGCACAGAGTTTCCATTCATTAGACTAAAATCCTAAAATGACCCCTCATTAACCATGTTAACCAAGCACTCCCCGACAGTGGTTATTTAGTGAATGTGCCTCCAGACTTAGATCAAGTACCCGGTTTGATATAAACTTAAAAACTCATAGACAATTTGGCTGTAGAAGGATATCCTTCCAATGACAGAGATGCCTGCCTCCTGGCCTCGGCATCTTGAAAACTAACTGCTGGTAACTTAACTCATGGACTTTGTAGTTCTAGTACAAGAACAGGAAGTGTCAAATGTAGGCTTTCTTTGATGCACTCAACTGCCAGTTGGGACAGTGACATGTAACTTCAATTGACAGCACCATTTCACGAATGATCCTGTTGTCTATGCATTGTTATTCAGGCTGAAACCTGGTCTCCAATGTAATACCTAATTGTATCTGATGAGTATTGGCTCATGAGACTTCTTTGTATTAAAATAATCATCTAGAAAACACATTTTATCCCTAGTTTCTTTATTAGAAGTAGTCACTTAGCACCTTTCTGCATAAAGCAAAACATCACTTTTAACGAAATTGCTTTATGCAGAAAGGTGCTAAGTGCAATTTTGGCTCCTATTACGCAATATGCAGTCGCTGACAAAAAATATTGCCCTGAGGAATTTGATACAACCTATAGGTATAAGAGTAGGGTAAAAGTGAGAGTTCTAACTCACTGGTGTTTGACTGACTTTCCTTTCAGTCAAACACCAGTCAACACTTAATTCATTTCCTTTCAGTTAAATCCTAGTCAACACTCCTTTCAGTCAAACACCAGTCAACACATCACACAACTTCTCTAATTTTCATAAATTTTTTTTCCAGTCAAACACCAGTTAAAACCGCTCTTCAATTTTGAAGAGCGAACTCTCAGTCAAACACAGTCAAACACATTTCCTTTCAGTCAAACCGCTCTTCAAAATTGAAGACCCAACTCACAGTCAAACACTAGTCAAACTATTCTACAAACCGCTCGCTTCGCTCGCTGAACAACAATTCTACAATTCTACAAAAGTACACAACTTCTTCAACGACACAAAATACAAAATTAAAAAAAAATTAATAAAAAATATTTTTTGTATATAATAAAGTATGTCCTTCCTCTCCGACGAACAACTTGAATCACGTATCACACGTTCGACAAATTTTCTAAAGTGGAAAGAGCTCCCGTTGAACACATGGTACAAAATCAACGCCTTAAAAGATTTGAGGACTAAAGTGGGTGAGTCAATGTTACTCACGCTGGAAGATTCGAAAGGCGACAATGTCACCGTGTGGTCTACGAGTGTCATTAAGCGAAAAATCACACCTGACCACCAGTATATACGGTCCACAGGTATGAAAGAGTCAATCAATGGTAAGAATTACTACGGGTTTGACCTGGTGGAATAATTTTATAAGCTCTTAAGCCTATAAATTTACACCCACACTACTTTTGTCTGACTCGCTAAAATAGCCCAAACTGATTATCTCAGATGAAAGTCATGTCATTTCGGATACTTTGGGTGCGATAAGCCCTACCTCTATCATTTTCGCTCAAGTGAGGATTATGCTAGAAGCTAAATTTATCATTCAATATTTATCCATAATCTTTTACTTAGTAATATCCTTTGGTAAATTGTGTTTCCAATATTTTTCGTATCGATCACTGTGCCCATTTATTTTAACATTTATTTATTTTTTTTTTCCAATTTTGGATACTAGGATGTAATGATGAGCTCAAATTCACTCGCAGAAATAGTTCCATTGTCAATGACTCTTGAAAGTAAATTATTGACATTATTTAAGCATGCTTTTTTCTTGGTTAAAATATCTAAATGTTTCTTCTCTTTTTTCCTTAACTGAGGGACTACAATTTTTCCAGACAACCCTAACACTGTACAAATGGCGGAAATTGGTATGCTTACTACATTCCCAATCACAGTCGCTGCACCAATCGATGCCACAGTGATGCTGGTGATATACATTCCAATTTCACAACCATGCAAGATTTGACAGCCTTTCTTATATCTGCAATATAATTTTTTTCTTTTCCTAATATTCAGCTCTAATTCAGTAATTTTTTCTTTAATTTTTTCAAGTCTAAATTCTTCAGCCCCAACACCGTCGACGTCATCCATTTATTCTAACAGCAAATCAATTGAAACAGGTGTTAAAAATTCAATAGGCTCTTCATTCTGATCTTTGATTTGAAGTTCAATATATATATGTTTATTCGTACTACTTTCCGTTGTACAGATAACAAAAAATAAGGTGCAATAAGACAATACAGAGTTGGGTGCAAATACAAGTTTACGATAAGGCAAACGAAGTAAAAGGTAAGACTGAGAGTCGAACCCGAAAACCTCTCATTCTTGGAGATGATCCTGAATAAGTTACATTAGTATCTTGAACTATCACAATAAAACTAACACCAAAAACAATACTCCATCAAATCAACCTGTACACAAAAAGTTAATTATCATGTCTATTTCCTCTTTTGTGAGAATATGATTCCCTGCCTCCCGCATTTCAAGCAATTCCCTAACTTGGATGGCAACCCTATTATGCCCCAATCCCCAAAATTCCCTATTGATGTCCCTTAGCATTATACATTCATCAGGCAGCTGATCCCTATTCCAGTTGTACTTTTGTAACACCATAGTTAGACTTTTCCCCACTGATGAGACGCTCCCGGCAAATAATAATCCAACTGTAACCTTTACAAGTGTATTTCCTGATTTCCGCAGTCCTTTGATGAATTTTACGAACCTTTTCTCCAATTGAGTTTGAACGCTACAGTCCTTTATAATGGCTGGTAACAGGTCATTATGAGTGCGATATGGCAAACACAAAATCTGACGAATACATTTACGCCATGCAATATACAATTCTTCCATGTATGGTTTTGAACAATCTAGCAACTGGTAACCATACAGCGGCATACAAAAACTTTTGAATAACTTATATCTGATTTCAAAGTTGGCGTACCTAAACTGAGCCATGAGCATGTTGGTCCGTTTGTACAGATCATTAACTAAAACCTGAACCCTCCTCCGACGAACATCAGGACCAAGAAGAATGCCCAAATGAATTTCTTCATTAGAAATTTGAACCCTTGTACCCTCAAATACAATCTCCCCTGGCGGGTCATGTGACCCGAAGACTAAATATCTACTCTTAGATGCGTTGAAGGATATTCTGAATTCAATAGAAAATTGACGAGCCGTGTTTAGCATCTTATTTAACCCATAGAACGATGGTGCTAAGAGAATAACATCATCGGCATATGCAAATACACCGCAAAAAATGTTGCCAACATGGCAGCCGAAACCGTCAGTTTTTATACTCGTAATAAGCTCATCCAGATAAATTCCAAAAAGAACGGGGGAGAGCACCCCACCCTGCTTAACTCCATTGGATACAGTAAATTCACCAGACATATGCTTCCCCCACTGAACCTGTACACGTTGTTGTGTGTAGATGTTGGCTAATAGCCTAGCCGCTAATGGACATAGCCCTTTTTTGATCAAAATTCGAAATAGCTTCACAAAATGAACACAATCAAATGCTTTGCTTGCATCAAGCATTACGCAATACACTGCGGTGTTGCAACCGTTATAATAATTAATTACTTCATTTATAGCCGTGCTACACGTAGCTGTGGAGAGACCTGCCTTGAACCCAAACTGGGCATCAGATGTACTTAGCTCATTCTCGTACTTTTTTAGGAATATATTATCCATTATTTTGCCAATAACGCTACTTAGCGAAATACCTCTATAATTATAATATAAGTATGGTCATACTGCACGATCTTTACTTTTTGCAGGGAGGTATATTCATACATATCTCCATAATATTTACCTTTGGGAACAAATGTAGTAATAAGATCACTACGCTTTCCATTCACTAAATCTTTACTCGTATCGACAATATTACAAGAAATTCTGTACTCATGATGAGGTAAAAATTGACAAGGTTTATCACCTGTAATTTCAGAGCTTAGAAAGACATTGTTTTCAAAAGTTATTCCTAATAATTCACCTAGTTCTTTATGGAGAACTACAGCAAATGGAGGCTCGACTTTAATTTTAATTTTACCTTCATTAGGTAAATAAGTTAACTCAAATTTATCAGAATGTCCTTTTTCACTCAGCGCTTCTTGTACTGCTTTATTGTAGGTAACTGGTGTATAAAATCCGTTGGGAATAGTGATCGAGTCTTGATTTGTATAGGCCCCATCAACAACAGTCGCAAATCGTAGATAGTGATTTTTTAATTCCCTTGAAAAATTATAGTAAGTCATAGGGATAAAAGCCTTTTCAACTTTTACCGTTTTAAATGGTTGAATGCTCTCAGAGAGTTCACATCTTAATGTGTTGTGGAACCTAATGTTCATTTATTTTAGAAGTAATTTTATTTGCTCTTTGTTTAATGACCCCCATATTGTTTGTCAATACTTGAACAATGACAAGAATAGTGACAGCGACAGCTATAATCAAATGCTCTGCTAAAAATCCTACTACACCAGCAGCTGCTTTCAAGAGAGTGGACACAATGGCTCCTAGAATTCCGGGGAGTGCTGCTAGAGCTTTAGAACCTAAGGAAAGTAACCAATTTTTAAATTTTATCAAACCTTGCGTAATTTTACTAGGATGACCAGGTGTGCTAGGTCCTATAGGTTTACTAGGTCTATCAGGTCTTCCAGGTGTATCGGGTTTTCCTGACTCAGAAGGTGCACTTGGTTTTACTAAAGAGCCTACACCATACACGAAACTTGAACCAATGGCAGACAACGCTAAAATAACTGCACTGACAATGGTGGCAAGTTTAAAGCCCTTCAATTTGAACAAAGCGCTAAGTCTGTCCCCTAAGGATTCTCTTGCATCATTGACTGTATCTCGTAAATTCATAGCTAATTGTTTAAAAGCTCCCTTGCTTCTTTCAATCAAATTAGTCGTTTCATCTGCTTCTGCTTCATTAGCCTCCTTTAAATTTTGTTCTTCAGGCTCAATTAAAGGCTGCATTTCAATATCGTCACTTTGTCTCAATGTGTTTATTTTATCTTTTAGTCTGTCACGTGTTCGACTATATTTTTCTTTAATAGCTTTATTCTGACGCCTGAAGTAGTCAATGACCTCATCTAATTTAGAATTCTTTGTTTTCATAGGTTCGTTTGAATTCAAAGTGGCATCTTGGAGGTTGTCTACATCATTAGTGTCAATTTCAACAAGATTTGTTTCACCTGTATCAATATTGGTGTCTTGTACAAGGCCGTAGTCAGTATTAGTAACAATAACTTCAGGCTCCAGTGGAATTACGTCCCTTATGTTATCTGAAGAACTAGATCTTGCTCCATCTTCGTAGGTCAATTGTTTTCTCACTTGCTTTTTTTTCTCCAACATTTTCAAGTATTGGCGTTTCCCCATCATTATTTGGTCTAAAATATGACATGAGTTCTGATCTTCTTTTTACAGAACTAAGCAAATAAGGCTCTTTATTATTTCTTGTTAGCCTAATGCTCTCCCCACTTGAGTTGCGAAAAAATATTTCATTGATTTCATTAATTGTCAGTCTGTTACGCAGTTCGTTCATGTCTCCGCTTAATTTTAACTTATTTCTACGCATAAATTTCTCTAAAAATCTTTCTTTTGCATCAATGATGACCTCTTCGTTCATTAAACTAGCTCTTGCAGGTCGTGGTACATCTACAGCCAAAACATTCATAAGAATATCATTATTCGCCCCTTGTTGATCTAAGACATCTTCCGCATCCTCAAATGCGGGCTCTTCTTCAAAGACAGGATTTTCAATTTCCATGACATTCTCCATTTATTTTAAATAAATTTTGATAACACCGCAGATCCAATGACACTGCCCGCAATATACATTTGTTCATACTTTTTCTGAGATTCACTAGGTGTATAGAAATGCTTTAAAGTAGGTTCAGGGTGGATGCTGTCATACTGTCGAATGGAGTCTTTCATGTCTAACATGTCTGATTGTGCCTGATGTTTTTTCTGACGTTGTTCTGCAAGGAAGTCAAGATGTTTAATTCTATTCTGTGACCACGTCGCAGATTGTTTTTGTAATTTTTCTAATGCTAGGTCATGGCGCTTACGTTCAACTGCTGCATTCTGTTTACCAAATGCGTGAAAGAGTGCAGAACCTCCTACGAAAGCAGTCGCATTTGCTACTGCTCCAAAAATTGTCGTAAGTATCATTCCGGCCATTTATTATAGAAGAAATTCAGTTCATTAGTGATGTTCTTTGGTAATCCTTGCTTTTCCAGATATCCTTTCGTAATAATAGCAAGCGACACTGCACCAGTGAGCTTAACAGCTTCCATTAGGTCAGGTTTACTAGGGTCTCCAATGTTTGACTTCAGTAGTTTCTTTGCAGCCATACCATAGCCAACAACAAGTGCTGCTAAAACTGCAGAATGGTAAATTGTATTACTGATTGTTTTTGTGTCAATGGTAGTGTCCATTTATTTATATGAAAAACAAAAAAATATATTTCTAGCTTTGTATTACCGCGTTGAGCGTCTACATTTGTCTTTGCGTTACTCGATGAGTTTCTAGTACTCACCACGCTCACTTCACTCGCTGCTGAGCTGTAATACCACACAAATGCAGCTACACCAATACCTCCTGCCACAATTAAAGGATAGTAGTTCATAGCTTGATGGTGTCTTGTTGTACAGGCTTCTTCTTTCCTTTATTCAACTGACCTAATTTCTTACCCCATTCAACTCTCTTAGGGTTCTTTGGCTTTTCTTCAGTTGTTGTAATCTCTTTAGCTTGTACATCCGTCATTTTATTTATATGAAAAAATATTAATGACTATTAGCGACTATTGGTGACTATTAAAGTCATTATTAAAGTGACTATTGGTGACTATTAGCGACTATTAAAGTCATTATTAAAGTGACTATTAAAGTGACTTATATTTAATTATTCTTCTACTATGAATAAAATGAGACCAGGTATTAATTTTGACACATTTGATGAAATTTATGATAAAGTTGTTGAAGCACTGGCAGAAAATCCAATAGAACTTACACTGTATCAAAATGAAATTTCAGACGCTACACATCTTAAAGAACAGCTCGAAATAGCAAAAAAATATGTGAACTTGTATTGCAAACATTGGATTTGTCAAGATTGTTATTCAACTGATCATGCTATACTAGATCATGAAGTAGTTTGCTATGATTGTGGAACGGTAGACAATGCGTATGATCCACTCAATCATACGCTGGATTTATGGTCAAATGCGATTCAAACAACAGACCTTATTCAGGGGTTAAACTATGGTATGGAAAGAACACACGTTATTGTGCCATCTAAATTTTCAAAATTTAAAGCCCAATATAAAGACGAGCTATTGTTCAAAACAATGGACTATCATATGATTGAAAAAGATTTTAAAACACTCGAAGCATTGTTTGATGAGAAGAAAGATGAAATAAATAGGAAGAACTTCTTCACTAATAAATTTATACTGCAAAAATTACTTGAACACTACTTCTTGATTGAACAACCAAAAAAATTAACTCCATCATTAAAAAAGGTGTATGCTGAATTTAAACAGTTAAACTGGCCTTAATTTTATAGGTTGTGTTAGACCTTATAAAATTATTGACACTCGCTCGCTTCGCTCGCTGCTACACTTCTCGTTGGTGCAGGTGCTTCCAATGCAGTTTCTGCAGTATTTGCTACAATTGTACCTGCAGCTAAAAGTGTTGGATTCATATATTGACCCAGTTGTTTCTTTATTTCATTGTTGACTATAACATTGTCATTTAATTTTGCATGAAGTTTTTTCTGGTCTAAATTTGGGAACATCACTCCCACAGCTTGCGTATATCCAAAAATTAAATTAGATACTAAATCGTCAGCAATCTGTGTATTATAGCGCACTTTATATTCATTGAACATTTTTTCAAGGTTTTTCCCACTCGCCTTTTTGATAGTCGCTTCACTCGCTTTCATGCCTAATTTTGTTAAAAGTCCGCTTTGGTATTGTGCTAAAAGTTCTGACCGCATATCCGTTACAGAATCACATGAGTTGTCCACACACACGTCTACGCTTGTCTCCATTTATATATTACAAAATTTTACGAACACAGTGAGTACTCAAATGGAATCTTTCTGCGTAGTAAAAGTCGCTTACCTGCATCAATCTGCGCAAGCACTCTATCCTTTTCGCTATTAGGAATACAGCGATTTTCTTTAAACACTTGGTCCAGTGAACATTGATCATTCAACGTATGTATGACCATATGTTTACAATTTTCACCGAAGTCTTTTACGACTGCATTATATTTTTGAGTTAAAAGCCATACAGAAATACCAAAGTGTCGCCCAGAGAAAGCTAGTTCAGTTAATTTAGTGCATTTATTCTTTGCTTCCCATAAATTAGCACAATCATCAACGGTAAATAGTGATTGATGATCTTGACTTTTTAGTACATTAACAGCATCTTCTAAGCATGCATTTAAATCGCTTAACACTAACTTAGATGGGTAAATATGTATATTTTTGTCTTGTGTAATCCATGCTCTATCTTGATAAGTTTTGTTCATGTCAATCGTAGGACAAAATATCACGATGTCATCGAATTTTTTCTGAAATTCTTGTTCTAGTAAGTCAAGTATAAAATAGGTTTTCCCGCAATCAGTCATGCCAACAACTAACATGTTGAAAGGTACATCACAATAATGAAATGTTTCCATTTATTTTAACAACAAGCGCTCGCTTCGCTCGCTAGCAGTGCTAGTGTACAATGCCCTTCACTTTCTTATTCTCAAGTCCTACTAGTCCATCTGCTACAATATAGACTAGCATGTCATATTCTGTGTCAGAACTTCTGGTAAGCTCAAGTTGTAGACCGTGTTTGATATTGCTCATAGCGGTTCCTGATCCATGCACAGTGTTATCTTCAGTACTTCTAAGATCAATCCACAGCGCATATTTATGTTTGTCGTAGAATTTTTCGACATCCATCATACAGTCTTCAGTGTGCTTAAGGTCTTCTGACATATAAAGTCGTTTGACTTCATCAAATTGATTATAGGCTTTCAATCCGGCAGGCGGTATTTGCACCACGCCACCACGGGCACCACGCGACCACCACGCCACCACGCGAACAGGCGGAGCGATCATAATGACGATATCAAAACAGACCATCAGACCACAGACACTTGAGAGTTGTGGTTACACCTACCAATTATAGATGGCATGTTGGTATACTGCGTTGTTGCCTGACGGGATTTACGAGTATTTATTACTTGTTAATGGCATTCGCAAAAAGCAGGGCTATTATTAAGCCGCTATACATCCGTGTCCAACCGTGAATCACCTTCCCTAAAGAATGCATAAGATTCGAGACATGTCCATTAAAGGGGCACTATAGGCAGCATCTTGGTAGGCAACATAAAGTTACACAAAGTAGCCAGTGAGTCTCTCACCTCTCACAGTTTGTCCTAACCTAGTCACGCCTGTAACAGGGATACAGTCAGTGATGAATCAAATAAGACCTAATGCCCTTACTCTGTTTATAAGTCAGCTAAAGTTGGCCAATTTGACCCCCTGCTCCTACATAGTCCCCCTTTAATGGGAAACTATAGGCAACAGCTAGGTAGGCAAGATAAAGTTACACAAAGTCGCCAATAAGGGTCTCTCACACAACAGTATGTTGAAACTATGCACACGTGTTCGAGTGAGTGATAAATCTAACTCCCCCCCCCCCCCAAACCCACCCCACCCAAACGAACGGCCACCCATTTAAAGGGAGACTATATAACCCACTCGTACTCGTATGGTTTTTGCAGGTCAGTCGTCAGTTGGAGTAGGTCTAGTTACTCAACGGTAATTCAGTACGTATTTCCGTAGTTGGCGTACGCCTTTATTCCAATAATCCCAAGAACGGGCATCAGAGAAGCTAGGATAGCAGCCAACGCCATCTATAATTGTTCCAAGAAACCATGATCCAATGAATCGACCGCTATTTTGATATCGTCATTATGATCGCTCGGCCTGTTCGCGTGGTGGCGTGGTGGTCGCGTGGTGCCCGTGGTGGCGTGGTGCAAATACCGCCTGCCTTTCAATCCCGACTTGTATATACAGTGAGAAATTCCTTCTGAAGTAATGCTCACATTAGTGATGTCTGGATTTTGAAAACTTGTATTTTCTGCATCATACTCACTGACATTTTTCTGGAAAAATATTAGGATGCCCTTTGTAGAAGCGCGATTGACATCTACATTGATATTCATTCGCTTATTCTTTCCAATTGACTCTGTTCTCAAAAGATGCACATCTTCATACATCCATCTCATCTGAGAGTTATACACAGATTCAATGGTTTCAGCCAGGACATCAGAGGTGATTGTTTCATATTCAAGCTGAATATCAGTCACAGCATATGTCTTTGAGGATGCTGTTCCAGCGACAACATACTTTGCATCATTGAATTTGATATCATACTCAATGGACTCCAAAATAGCTGCTGGGTAAAAGGGTGCATGTGTATCAAATAGTTCTGATTCAATAGGAATGCAGTAACGATCCTCAAAAGCTGTTTTAATGCCATCTTTTCGCTGATCTTTCACAATTCCTTGTTGTACTCGATTCTTTCGCTGTTTCTCAGTGAGCCAAAAGTCCTTGAAGGTGTTGTAGATGAAGGCTTTATTCACCTCACTCATGGGTTGACCTCCCAAGCTTGTGGTGATTCTTTCTACAATATTTCGACCTACATTAGCCACAAATGTAGCCACAAATGTAGCATTGGCTGCATTACTTGCTTTTGATGAGGTAGAAAGTTTAAACGTGAGCTTCATGCTTTCAGGGACAATCACTTGTCCTTTCTCAAGCTTGGGAATCTTCACATAAAGTGTTTCACCCGGATTCACAGAATTAGGATTATGTGTAATGACCTCAAAATTTCTTTTGGCTTTTAAGCCTCTCGATTCTTTATTTGTACGATAAGGATCTAAGTATTTACCGTAGGACATGTCCATTTATTTATATAAAAAATAAAATGTTAAAATAAATGAGTGACATGTGCACGATTAAGTTCAATGCTGAACAAGATGATCAAGCAGCAGCTATTGAGAATATAAAAGAAGACATCCTCAAGGTTAAAAACAGGTTTAAATTAGATCAGTTGGATGCTGGCGTTATGACAGTGACTAATGTCAATCTTAAAGTGGATCAACTTGAGACATCAGTAAATGACAGTTTCACCAAATTAGAAACATGGTGGGCTATTATTGGCACTTATTTAGACTATATGTTGACCCGTAGAAGATGGAAAGATGTACCAAAAGAAATGAACCGTGAGTCAATAATATTTTCAGGATCTAAGCCTTCTTTGTGTTTAATTGTTGACTCAATTTTAGCTTCTTTTTTAACGCGATCAACCTCTGAAGAAACAGACTCAAAATCTTTAGCGTTAGCGACGAGTGTAATTTTTTGTAAGTGATCAAGTCTAACTCTAGAATCATCATTCAATATTGCATGAACACCCTCAATATTTTTTACAGTGTAAGTTCTATTGGACCATATTTGTTTGTAACCTTTAGTAAATATAGGTCTTTTTAACTTCTTTCTAACACTTTCACCTATTTTAAATTTGTATTCAACTGGCATAGACTTTCCTAAATTGTGTTCAACTAATTCAGTCTCTATTCTATCACGCTCGCTTTGCTCGCTAGCAGTGCTATTCACTTCAACACTAGCTTCATTAGGGGCATAGTTTAAAATTCCTCTATGTGGCCTACTATTGTACGCAGTAATGTACTCTTGCAAATGATCAACCCATTTAACTGAATTTCGTTCTGTAAAGTCCTTGAATATCATATCTTTAATGGTTCTAGATAGTCTGTCAATAAGTCCTAGTGCATGATGATCTCCTATGTCCACTGTATCATGCTTGATGTTTAACTCTTTGAATAGGTCTTGTACTGGCTTATTCAGGAATTCATTGCCTGAGTCTGTAATAATAAGTGTGATTGGGCTCGCAAGTGTGTAAATTTTTTCAAAGCCGTTTTTCACTTCAAATTTTGTCTTATTTTTTAAAGCTTCAGCATAGGCTTTTCTAGTAAATGTATCTATAGCAAGAAGTATCCATTTGTAACCTTTATTTTGTCTTGAGTAATTTGACATGTCTAAAAGATCCATAAACCATAGAGCATTCTCACGATAGGCTATAATGTGGCCCTGAATCTTTTGTGGCTGCTTTTTGTGAAGCTGATAACTTTTTTGCTGCTTTACAAATGCATCAATTCCATCAAATTTTATGCTAGGATCTTTCTTCTTCATGATCTTATAAAATTTTAAAGCAGATGGATAGTAGTACTTCGCATATTCTTCTTGCATTACAGATGACATATTTATTTTAGAGAATATTTTGAACTAAAAGACCTACAGTAATTAATCCTATTGTAAATGGTAGATGACTGCTCTCACTAACGCTCGCTTCGCTCGCTGTGCTCACTGTAGCTGATTCACTCACTGAACTCACAGTACTTGCCACACGCCCTGCTTGTGAGGGTGAACTTGGTGAACGTGGTGAACTTGGTGGAGCGAGCGAAGCGAGCGTTGTGCTCGCTTGTCGCTTTTTTCTGACATTGATATGTGAGTTGATGCCAAAATTTGTATTTTCTGTAGCAGTTAACAGAGAGTTATTATACCCTTCAATCGTACCAATATGTAAACGCATATGACTCGGTACAAGTTGTAATCCTAAACCTACAGCAAAGTCTAATCGTGAACCAACTTTTTCTAAGGCGTTCGCATACGATTGTTTAGACCGGATTAAAATACTAGCCGTCTGAAATGTTTTGATGGAATCGACTAACGTTTGACCTTGAATCGCATCTTCCACTAAAATTCCAAACTGCTTTTGCGCATCTAAGGAGTCTAAAATATCTTGCCTGATCATGGTTTGTGCACCCAGGATGCAATACACATACGTCCTAATCGACTCATTGATTCTACTCATGCCTGCTTTAGTCAATCCTTGACTGTCTAAAGTGATAAAATTTGTCCAATCGTCTGAGTAAATGAAAGATAATGTGTCAATATAGAGCCTGCGATGATCAGCATACACATACCCCTTTTTGTCTGCATTAAACGGAAACTTACTTGGGCCACTTAAGTAATAGTTACCATTGTCCATTACGATGTCTAATGCTTGCATTTTGCCTTTGTGAAAGTAGTTGAAGTCTACACTACCAAATTCAAGCTTTAAAATTTCATATGCTTGTGTGTGATAGGGGTTCTTCTTTGAATTAAAGTCAGGATTTCCTGGTAAAGGAATTTTTAGCTGGTGTAAAATTTTTCGTAGTGTAAAGTACACATGGAATCTAAAGATACTCTGTACTAAAGGGTCAGCATGGTTAACATGATTGTGCCATGACACACCACAGCCAGACGTCGCACAAAATAAAGCAAATTTAAATTGGTTGTCCCAGTTATCCATGGTCGCTTTTATTAAATACTCTTGTACTTGTGCATAACTTGAAAATTTTCGGGGAGGCGATTTATCTGGGAAAATATCAATTGTATTGAATTCAAAGCTTTGATGTGGTGCTACTTGAATGTGATGATGAATGAAAGGATCTTTGGTTAAATAATTATTCTTGTGAGTGACAGGATAATTTGCATCAGAGTTAAATTTTAGATATGAAGGAAATGTTTCCATTTATTCATGTTAATTTTTTACGACACAGAGAGTGAACGCTAGTAGCCACTTGTTGTTCAGCGAGCGAAGCGAGCGGTTTGTAGGACTCTTCTTCACTTTGTTCAACACACTCTTCAATGTGAGCGCTAGTAGTCGTATAATGTCCTAGAGCCAATGTACTTATTCCATCAGGTAATATATGTCTTTTATCATCTGCGTGGTCAAGCGCTACTTTGGTGACTTGCTCTGTGTAAAGTTGATGGTTTCTACTTCTAAACACATTCATCCTTTTCTCGATTGGGACTTTACCCAAGAGCACGGACTTGTAGTCTTCGAAGGTGACTTCACTTTTCACAACTTGGCGCTTAATTCCTTTACACTTTTTCACTTCATCATCTTTGCCAGTTGTATAGCTGTACAGCTTAGCCCTCAAAGCGATGAACTCAGTGATCACTTTGCCAGCCTCTTCATCTTTGAATTTGCCAGTGATCTTCTTGTTCGTTTCATCAAACAATGAATGATCTTTAGGAAAATTAGAGAAGTCATACAAGTGTGCATCTTTCTGCATGTCTTTGTAGATATCATCAGTCTGAATGTTATAGACTAGTGAATCTGTATCAGTGTAAAGTAGTTGTGCTACTTCAGGATACTTCTTTAACATGTGATTGTAGTGGAAGTCAAACATATGCTCTTTAGAGAGGTCTAAAATCGCTTGCCCCATAAATATTGGCTTATTGAGATAGACTTCTGCTTTTTGACGTTTAACCATCACTAGATCTTTACAGAAGATTTTGTGTGATGTATAGTTGTTACTATTGACTAATTTTCGAAGCTGATCGGCAGTTGTAGCTAAAGTAATGTCTTTTCTACGCCTGACTGACTCCATGGTTTTGCCAAATATCGAATTATTCATCAATTTGAAGAAGTCTTTTTCGAAGTCATTTTTGGCATTTGCGCGTTGACTTGTGTTGAAGTCAATGTATTCTTTCAAGAAGTTAGACTCTTCGTATGAGATGCCTCTGTGAATCTTTGTCAATATGAGACCTTGACTCAAATAGAACTTCAAGGCCTTGTGGTGCACAATATAATTTTTCTTGTCTTGCAAGTTAGGAATGAGCTTATCATTCTTGTGCTCAGGGGCAAGAGGATAGTCATTGTGCAAGTTGTGTAAATGCTTAGGATATTCTAAGTCAACTTCAAGTGTGCACGGGATGTCTTGCCAATTTTTTAAGTCAGTTTGAGACATCCATTTGAAATTTCTAACTGGTAAATTTTGACCCATCGCTACACCGTAAAGGTTGTTGGCATCGACAAAGGTGATATAACTTGTAGGTTTTTCTGAGTCAAAATTTTCTAAATAAGGATTGTTTGCCTGTGCATATCTGTGACTTGCTTGACATACTCCTCCACGAATACCTAATTCGAAGAAGTTATACATGTCCACATCTGTGAGGAGTTCGATATCAACTTTTGTCATTTTTAGCATCGCTTGCCATGACAAACCTGGTGATGTGTAGAAGAATGTGGGATCTAAATTATAGATATCCATGCAGGTCTGTCTAAAATTTTCAATAATGTCAGCGAGTAGCAGAACATCAGTTTCAAGGTATAACTTGTGGTAATCTTGAAAGGTTTGACAGTTGAACTTATCCCACACATGTTGGGCATGTAGGTACTTTTCTTGTGAAATTTTGGTATTGTTAAACTTTGAGTCAAATGCTTCAATTGGAGGTAATTGTTGACTCTGAAATTTTTCGTATGAGTCAACCCATTCATAAGGATAAACACCTTTTCTTGTTAAGAGGTCAAAGTGTTCACCATTAAACATTGTAGCTAAATTTTCCTTTTGCTGATTAGGTAAATTCTTAGCTAGATTTGCTAGTGAAGACTGCATTAACCTGTAAGAGTCAAGGAATCTAAATCAATTTGATCATCATTGATAGGTAACACCTTGCTGAAAGATATGTAATTTTCAGAGTTTGAGGCGATGACATTCAGTCTACCTTTTAAATTTTTCACAAACAGATGTCCATCATAGCCCGACAGATTGTGAAAGTATACAGGTATGAACTTTGGGGAGCTAAAGAGTAAATTACAATTTCTATGTGCTGCTCCTCTGTATTCGCCTGTGAAATGATTGTGATCACGCACTTTGAAATTTTGTGCTGTGAACATTTTGTCACAGAGATAACAGTTTCTAGCAAAATTGTAACTAGTTTGCTGCTCGTGAGTCAAAGCATCCATTTGCTTAGGGTTGAGTAGAAATTTTTTTCCCAAGTTGTTCACAGATAGAAGTGATTGTATCAACAAAGTGTTCGCCAATGTCTTCATCTTCTGACTGTTGAATGTATGTAAACATTTTATTCCTCTTTGCTATTTGTGCTTGATCATATTGGATATAGATCGAATAGCTGTTTGGAATATGTTCTTGTGTTTGAAGTGTTTTTTTGCCAAGATTTTGACCCACTTTCTTTAACGAACATTCAAAGTCAGCGATGATCACAACTGGATGTTTTTGTTGTGCTCTTAAGTTAGTGAATAGCAAGGTGTTCTTTCTATCTGAAGGCATCCTAACTTTTACACATTCAAATTGTATGCAGTTATCAAGATGTTCATGGTATCTTTTATCGAGGAGTTCACTCGTTGATGCTGATATAACTTTCAAGCATCTAAAGCAAACTTTGACTTGTCCATTGTGTTTTGACTGAGATGCACTAACAAGCCTTGAGAAATTTTTGATCCATGCATAGTGATAATTGGCATTATCTTTGACATCTTCTATTTTTTCACTCTCAACGAACTCGTCGAACTCGTCGAAAGCGTTAGGGTTGTCTATCATGCTGTCATCTTCTTTGTAGTGTAGAAGGTTGATGTACTTGTCTTCTGTTAAAATTCTCTCAGAAATTCTAGCTGGGAAAATTGGGTAAATGGTAGATTCTTCTCCATTTTTAATCACTACTTGTCTAGGAATAAATGTAAACACATTAACCCCAATGTCAGGGTTGTTGTTCTCAAATTTGTCTATATCTTTGAGGGTAACTGGGTATTCCAGACCTTTGAACATGTGATCAAATTCAGATTTGTTGTAATTTGTCACCCTCTCTGTGTTCTTTGAGATATTTAACAACGCAGCTTCAACAGAATATCTGAAGCAAAGCTGATCAGTATTTTGTACATTGATCACTGCTTTTTTCCTTTGGATCTGCTGAGGTAAAGGAATATAAGAAGATCCCGAAAGTGGTTGATATTTTACAGTGTGTAACTCAATCTTGGTTACTTCTATAAATTTCCATCCAGAACCTTTCTGAATGAGATTCTTCAATTCTTTAAGCATATCTTCGATGAGAGTGTCATAATTAAGTTCTTGACTCACGTAAAGGATGTGCCTAGATCGAAGTTGAAACTCTTGAACTTCAGTCTTCCTTTGCATTGAAATATATAAGACAATGCTAATTTTTAAACTGTTGTGCTGAGTTTCAGCTTTAATTTTATCTTGTAAGGCTGTTTTAACTTTCTCAAGGAAGGGCTGTATTCCAATTTTGGGCAGTCCTTGCATTCTGAAATGGTTAACATAACCTTTGAAAGCAGAGTTGACTTTTACGAAGGAGGTTGATTCAGTATGTTGTTTGATCAACTCCTGGATGAATTTTTTAGTCATTGAACTTTTGACATTGATGTCAAGCTCTTTCGCTTGTTTGAAAAGATCAGATTTTAGTAATCTTTTGACTGGTTCTTTGGTCAAGAGTTCTTTCAACTTCTCAATGTTGAGATAGATTCTGAAAATTTTTATGACCAAGAGCCTTAACTTGCTGTAAAAGTGGCTTTCTGATAGAAATTTTTGCTTTCACAGCTTTTGGTTTAATGTCAGACAAATTCACATGCTGAATTTTGTCTTCTAAAATTGAGTCCAGCTGTTCTTTTTTGAATTTTCTAGCATTGACTCCGAGTCTTTGCGCAAGAACACGTTTCTCAATTTGAGACAAGTCAGAAACTGGCTTGTCAATTTTCACTTCAACATCGTTGAAACTATTCGGAATTTGTTGAAGTTGTTCAAGTAACTTTTCTCTTGAAAGTGATCCGTATTTTTTAACTTTGTGTCTAAAGGCGAGTATTTTCAACTCATCGGTCGAAAGTCCCTCAGTTGGGTAAGTGTCGTGGATTTTATATGAGGTTGTCATATTTATTTATACAAAAAAATAATTTTATATTAGATCTACGTTTGGAAAGGGAATTCCCCTTTTTAGTTTCGGTTTTGGTTACGGTAAGTCATTTTATAGTCAAGTTTTTTTACTATAAAATGAAATGTTCTCATATAAAAACCATACGCTTACCCAACTGAGGGACTTTCGACAGATGAACTTGTTTGTGAATTTTAGTATCCTATATAATCACCACTTGGTCGAAAATGTAGGATTCAGGGCTCACCACACCCATGATGATTTTGACGCAAGCGACGAAAATCATCATGGGGGTGTTCATTTATATACAGAGTAAAAATTTTAAATTTCTTCAAGAAATTCTGATGCTAAGGATACATTTTGATAGTAAAGTTCATAATCGATTTTATTCCATTTCTTCCTGTTTTCTTCTTTCGTAATAGGTCGTAAATTTCTCCAATTCCAGCATAGCATAAGTTCTTCTTCATTAAGATGATTGAAATGTGATTTTGGAAGAATATGATCAATGTGCCAATAGTCACCATAGTTTTCCCATGCCATACTGTCATCAAATTGATATTCAATCCACTTGTACAAGCCATCTAGAGAACAACCAATAACTTTTTCAAGTTTGGATTTTTTATATTTTTCATGAAGACATGTGGATAATGATGATGAAAGATTACTTGATATTTTAAAAGATTCGTCAGTCGATCTTTTGTCTTTGTCATATTTTGTTTGATATTTTGTTTAATATTTGTTTGAACATGTTTTACATCTGTAATTTCTTCCACATTTACATTTTTTATTTTTTTCAAAATCGTCCAATAATTTTTCTTCGAAACATTTTTTACAATCGCGTACAAGATATTCCATTTTATTGTACACAAAATAATAATTTTATATTAGATCTACGTTTGGAAAGGGGATTCCCCTTTTTAGTTTCGGTTTTGACTTTAGTCCTCAAATCTTTTAAGGCGTTGATTTTGTACCATGTGTTCAACGGGAGCTCTTTCCACTTAAGATAATTTGTCGAACGTGTGATACGTGATTCAAGTTGTTCGTCGGAGAGGAAGGACATACTTTATTATATACAAAAAATATTTTTTATTAATTTGTTTAAAATTTTGTATTTTGTGTCGTTGAAGAAGTTGTGTACTTTTGTAGAATTGTAGAATTGTTGTTCAGCGAGCGAAGCAGGCGGTTTGTAGAATAGTTTGACTAGTGTTTGACTGCAACGTACTCTCTACTATACAACAGTAGAGCATTTCACTGTTGTCGATATCGCATAAAACAGTGAACATTCTACTGTGCGTTTACTTTTGCGCACATTCTCTGCGCAACGAAGAATACCATTATTGAATATTATATAAATATTGCATGTCAAGCCATAGAATAGTCAAAATTATTTGTCAGGTAAAAAATTATTTCACGAGGCTTTGCGAGTGACCCAAACCACTGTCAAAGTGATTTTTAATCGGCGGATACGCAAATCATGTATGGAGCCAAGATGTGTACATTATGTACTGTAGACAGTGTGTGTTTTACATCAGCAGACGATGTTTGTTTGAAGCGAGTCCAGGCCCAACTTGAATGCCTTGTACTTTCTGTTCGTGGATGTAACAGTCCCACCCAATGCAACCTACCTACTTTGTGGGTGTAATTCAAGACCATGACAGTATCACTGTGCAACTTCCTGGCTTAAAACGCCGTAAATATGCTGTTTTTTATCGCCGATTTCGCCGAAGTCTTAATGGCCGCCATTTGCAATATCGCGTCATCGATGACGTCAGCCGTGGAAAAATGCCGTGGAACAGTCATAATTATCGCATGGCACGTGGTCGTGAATGACGCGACGTGATTGGCTCACATACTAATGAGGTATGATAATCTGGAATATTGTTGAATGACCACGTGTTTTTAATTTGTTCTATATATAGTTTTTGACTGTAGCCGAATAGACAATTTGAACTTGAAATTTTGACTCTTTTATTTCATTTTAGCAGTGAGGGTGGGCGGCTACAGGCGGTATCATTTCCAACAACATGTCACAATAAGATACCTTTTTCCCCTATGTGCCAGGAGTATGAGGGGTTGGGGCGGTTAGGTCCTGTCATTCCAAGCCGCCAGTCACAATCTGGTAACTTTCCGTCTCACGTATGAAATTTGTCTCACATATAAAGTTTGGCAGTGATCATGGGTCGGGGTCCTATCGTTCCCAGCCACGAGTCACAATCTGGTAACTTTTTGTCTCACGTATGAAGTTTGGCAGTGATCATGGGTCGGGGTCCTATCATTCACAGCCACGAGTCACAATCTGGTAACTTTTTGTCTCACATATAAAGTTTGGCAGTGATCATGGTTCGGGGTCTTATCATTAACAGCCACGAGTCACAATCTGGAACTTTTTGTCTCACGTATGAAGTTTGACAGTGATCATGGGTCGGGGTCCTATCATTCACAGCCACGAGTCACAATCTGGTAACTTTTTGTCTCACGTATAAAGTTTGGCAGTGATCATGGTTCAGGGTCCTATCATTCCCAGCCACGAGTCACAATCTGGTAACTTTTTGTCTCACATATGAAGTTTGGCAGTGATCATGGTTCAGGGTCCTATCATTCCCAGCCACGAGTCACAATCTGGTAACTTTTTGTCTCACATATGAAGTTTGGCAGTGATCATGGTTCAGGGTCCTATCATTCCCAGCCACGAGTCATCATCTGGTAACTTTTTGTCTCATGTATGAAGTTGGGCAGTGATCATGGGTCGGGGTCCTATCATTCACAGCCACGAGTCACAATCTGGTAACTTTTTGTCTCACATATAAAGTTTGGCAGTGGTCATGGGTCGGGGTCCCATCATTCCCAGCCGTAAGTCACAATCAGGTAACTTTTTGTCTCACATATAAAGTTTGGCAGTGATCAGGGTTCAGGGTCCTATCATTCACAGCCACGAGTCACAATCTGGTAACTTTTTGTCTCACGTATGGGCCCACTCATTGTTAGTTCAAGAAGCGGATAATAGACGGCGAATGCATCTGGCCAACTGTGAACTGTCCACTGTGTAAGCGGAAAATGGAGACAGTGAAGAGTTCACTGTTTTGTGCGGAGCATGCTCTGTTGACTGTGAGTTGGGTCTTCAATTTTGAAGAGCGGTTTGACTGGCGTTTGACTGAAAGGAAATGTGTTTGACTGTGTTTGACTGAGAGTTCGCTCTTCAAAATTGAAGAGCGGTTTTAACTGGTGTTTGACTGGAAAAAAAATTTATGAAAATTAGAGAAGTTGTGTGATGTGTTGACTGGTGTTTGACTGAAAGGAGTGTTGACTAGGAGTTAACTGAAAGGAAATGAATTAAGTGTTGACTGGTGTTTGACTGAAAGGAAAGTCAGTCAAACACCAGTGAGTTAGAACTCTCACTTTTACCCTACTTATAAGTATACGTATAAGTTTTCCTATAAGTTGCGGATCGCAAACTCACTACAGTCTTCATTCTTTATACCAATCTTTTGAACAGTGCACCCGGTTTCAGAAACTCTGCAAGACGGGTCCCAACTCGTACAGGTGCTAGATCATTGCTAGATATAATAGGCAGCAGGAAATTTTTTTTTCGGAAATACGGTTAGGCGGGTGAATCCAGGGAAACTCTTTAAAGGCGCCTATGCTGTATGGTTCTGTCAAATTCGTTCAAAAAAGAATCGGGCAACTACGGAACGAACGGTTTCAACATCAAAGCCACTGCTCGTTCCGAAAACGCGCTGGGACAGAGCTCCTACGGGTCACGCGGTTGCCGTTGCTTAATAGGCCATCTAAGGGTATCATATGGTTCAATGTGTTGTCATCTACATATACTGCATATATGATAGGTTTGACTGACTACAACGAGTTCTATAGCAGGTTAAATTTTGCGTTCGCGATAAATAACGAAAAAAGTATTTGATTACTAGGTCAAAATGGCTGGAACACGGACTCAAGTTACATGTAGATTAATGCTAGAAATAAATATGTTCTACCATCAGTTTAGCAGTGAGAAGAGCGTATTACATCACTGGGGATCTTTGACGCAGCCGGCGAAAGCTTTCTAGATATTTCCGTCATGCGATGGTTGTGGTGTATGGATGAAAGTAGCACCTCTTAATGGCCGACACTGTAGACCTATTAAGTGTTCATTTCATCTTCTTGTGGCGAAGAAATCATTGACAAACATTGCTCCCAAGTGCAGTTAACGCAAATTTCTTGGCCTTGGCATTTCCACAGTACGTAGAACATTTCAGATTCAAGTTCAATTGACAATTTTCAATTTGTGATAGGAACAGAGAAAAAAGGGTTGCTTCCAGTAAGGCCTGGGCCAAATCCAAAGAGTGCATTCCATTTTTAAATTCGGAGCAATATTTTGGAGGCAGAGTAAAAATGTTCTTATGGTGAATATTAAATTGCTTGCGTTCTGGCAAAAACAGTTGCTCTTAAACCAGATCTATTGGTATTGGTTACCATATAATCATTTCAAACCCTTTAAATGAAGGGACAATTTAGTTCATGACTAAACATAACTAAAGGAAGCAGGTTCTGCCACCTAGAAGTAAAATGACGAACTAAAGTAAGTGTGCTGAACATTGATTATTCTTGTGGTTAAAGTCCGTATTCTCGGTATAATCGTCCAACCATTTGCGTGGGATTTTAATAATCATGCGATGTTATCACACAACTCATCATGAGAAGATCATAATATATAGTTACTTTGTCCCCAAAATGATGCCACGAATGACAGCTCTTTGGATTTAGCCCACGGCCGACATCTCTTAATAATAGGGAGTGTTTGCAAATCCCCCGAAACGCAAATGTGGACGCCGATCTCTTTGTTCGATCTCCTTATTCACGTGGGCGTTTCGGAGGCTTTGCGAAAATTCCTTATTTCACCAAACGTACCTGACAAACATGAATGACTGACTGCGCATAGTGTACATCGCACTGAGGTCACGAATTGGATCAATTAGATTTCTACATAATGCTCCTCGAAAAATCATTTCAATCTATCATCGATCGACGTCATAACAATGATGGGCTTGTTATTACATTTGGAACAGAACAGGACAATTGAAATGTCAAGTAAATATTTCATGTCCAGGCCAAAATTGGAAATTATTTGTCAGGTAAAAACAGTATTTCCCGCGCAATTATCATACTGAATACCTGTTTTAATTAATGCAACATAATAAATTCGGTCGAGACGGTAGCATCCAAGTTATTTTCAATCGGCGGACGGACTCACAAATGTATGTAGCCATGACATGTACTCATGTGCTGTACATTTTGTAGTGTTTACAACAGCAGACGAATCTTTGTAGCGAGTCCAGACCCGACTAGAAGGCTTTGTGTTTTCTGTTCGTGGATTAAATAACAACACTTAATGCAACCTACCTGGCATAATTCAAAACACTGACAGCATCACTGTGCAAAATCCTGGCGTAAATCGCCGTATAAATGTTGTTTTTTATCGCCGATTTCGTCTGCTTAAACTTGATGGCCACCATTTGCAATTTCATGTCATCGATGGCGTCAGTGGTAAATTAATACCATGAAATATTGAAAATTATTTTACTTCACGTGACCCTAAATGACGTGAAGTGATTGGCTCACATACCAATGAGATATGATAAAATAAATATCACCAGGAACACGTAATTTTATTCCCGATAATTATATATTTTTTGCAATAATGCTTTCAAACTTTTATTTTATGTCATAAAGACATTCTTATGCGCCGCCCGAACGAGTGATTTCTATGGCTGTGGCCTGTGACGTAACCATGGCATCATGACGGATAAGGTTGAAATGCAGTCACAGTTTGGTTAAATTGCATGTCTTCGATGACAAACATCTTTGATGATTTGTTACGCTGTCTCATAACTACTTGATGCATTTTTACTTGATATTTCAAAATGATTCTTTCTTTGCAAGAGTTGGTCATTTGTTATGGATACATTACAATGCTTTCTGTGACAAACAGTCAAGATGAAAAAGAATATTAAAGAAAAAAACCTAACCTCAGCTCTGCTCTAGTTTTCCAATTCATTTTCAAACATGGTTATTTCTTACCGCAGGACATGAACTGTCCAAACCTTAGCATTACATCTTGTCTGTATTTCTTACCACCCCCTATGCAATAAAGGTAAAAGTTGACACCCTAATTAAGCTCCCAGCACTGCATCATTATGAAATGCTAGGTAAAGTATCGCAACTGCCAGTACTTATCCGCTAAATTGTAGACATCATTGACCTCATTTATCCCTATAAAAACATCATACAACCTGTAAGGGACCGACGTAAGAACATAAGCAATACTAACTAAAATCAACATCCTTGTCAAATAGGCCGTCTCTCTCTTTCGGGTTTTCCTACTTTCCTCGCTGACACCCATTTTATCACTTCGTTTCGATGCCTTGCGCAACATGATGACGATCCAGACGTTGCAAATGACAATTACACAAAAAGGCAAGACTGTCCCAAATACTAGCTGCGAGGTGTTTCCAAATGTCTCTAATTCCGGTGCGTTTGGGACCAACATCTTTAGAAACCCTACACCTAGATGAGAGAAAGAGCTTGAGTAATGAGACTAGTACACATAGGTCATTGTGGTGTTTTGCATTTGCTTCATTTGTATATATCATATTTCTTAACATATATTTAAAAAAAGTTTTGCCTACAGAGAAGTCTAAACCTTGGCATCTTTACAATCAAATAAAGCTTAAATCGTGCATGTTCAACCAAAACAGTTAAGAAAATTCAGCCTGCTTGATTCCTGATTGGGGAGGTTTTGAAAATGTGCGTCATAGCTGATTTATCAAGATAGGCAACAGTGTCCCGTCATTGTTATTTTACGCTGCAATGCACTCAAACAAGCTGCAAAAATGATAAAGAGATCAAGGTAATTAAATCGAACGATAAGCGACAGTGGTATCGACAATGACGCCATGTTGTCGTTCATCTCGGGGGAAATAACGTTACATTAATACACCTGCGGTAAACGCAAAAGATTTAGAAAATACTTGTATAGTGTTCTTTTGGCTTGCAGCCAACTGACTGCCAACTTGAAGTGGCGTCCAGAGGAGTTTTTGCTGTCAGTGCCTGTACGACAGAAAAATTCCAAGTAAGCTGTCACTGAAGTCAGAATTCTAACTCGTTCGACATCGGACGCCATTGAACGCCCCTGAATGTCTAAAGCAGCCTGGTGTGAGCAGGTGCGCTCATCGGGAACCTCCTATCAATTCTGGAGGTGTGGGGCGTTCCGAGCAATTAGTTGAGATGAAGTTGCTGCAATGACAACTTCATGACATGACATTTGGGAGATGCTCTGTTGTACGTGTTGTCCTTTTGACCTCACTTCGGCTGTGGCCCTCGATATTACCTAAATTACAGTGGTAGAATACTCACTTACTGAGTATAAGTTAGGCGTTTTGCAAGCGCCGATTTGGTGTAATTGATTTGTAAACCAATGGTCAATGCTAGTTAGGCACTTTGCCCTAGTCTGAAGCGTCCCGCAGACAGAGAAGAACTCGCTTGTTCCTTGGGGTATTATCAGGTGCATATGGCAAGAATCGGTTATCGCTACATTTTATACGACCTGAGCTGAACAGATATCAAACATTCAACCGCAGACAAGCCATGTTTTTATTGTTCATCGCAGGCTCCTCTCATCCCTATCGCATGGATGTGGGCCGCACAAGTTTAGAACTCTCACCTGTCTTTTCATTTTGGACGTATCGAAAAGTAAAGAAAATGTAGAGATTTAGGCCACAAATCACAATAAATGTCAGGAATATGGTGACACAGGCCCGGCGTGTTGTACAGAGTCTGGGAGCAGCCATTGGGAATCTTACTACAATTAATCTATCAATAGTCATCTCGGCAAGGAAGAAACCAGAGAGGATGCCGAAAGCATAGGCCTGGTACCACATCACCCTGAAATGAATGGACACACAAGCCAGGTTGAATATGTAGAGCACGGAGCCAGCGATTTAAGAAGATGTTTCACTCAAAAAGGCGCAGTGGAGATGCTGTGTTCATATAAAAGAGAATATCATATCGTGTAATCCTAATTTTTTCAAAAGGTCATGCAAAGGCTGGTGTTAAATATGCGAGGATGCTTCCTTTAAATCTTTATTGGTCGGCAATTAAAATGATGCGAAATATGGTACATTTGAGAAGGGTATTAATTGTTCACATGCATTGACGTGTATGACATACTCACTGCATAGCAAACTCGGAGGGAAGATTATCAGTTTCCCAGAATAACCAAACCATTCCCCAAGCTAACTCAATGAGGACTGTCGAATCCGCCAAAGCGAGAGCCGTCATGTAATTACAGGTCGAAATTCGTCTGTTGTCCCTCTGCAGTGTTATGATAAAAGACATCCCGTTTCCGAAGAGACCCACCAACACAATAACGATCCAAGAGTATTTCGTCGCTATGAGGTAGACGATCTGGAGCACAAACAGCTCGTTTTCGACTTCGTCTTTAACTGCCTTAGAGGAAGCCGAGGCGATCGCCATCGTTTTCAATGGTGCTGTGGGAACTGCAGTAAATTGCTGGTTACTTCGCGATCAATGAAGAAGTATCAAGTTGATTGCGACTAAATCCCGTAGAGAATCTGTGACGAGTAACGATATTTAGCAATGTCGTCTATTCCTGAACCACAGGCTGACTGTATGTGGCGACCTTCTGTCATTAATTGGTCACAGGGTCGTTTTAAATGAAACCCACTCGTATGTAGAAGTCGTTGTTTTAAGCATTTTATTCAAGATGATATCCAAGCGACCATTGTAAAACTCGACATAAGCTGTTACCATTAGCGCCTTAGAAGCTAAAAGCACTGCCAATCATGAAGGTTATCCCGTAAAAATACGTTGACATTTGAAACTTGTTGTCGAAATCGGAGTAATTTTATCCACATAACGTATTTATTATAAAAACTACGATAATCATAATAGCTGGCATTATATCTGTGGTTCAGGCAGGTTGAAATGGACTAGTACGTGTATCAAACAAAAGGAATAAAACTGTGTTTTGCATACAAAATTTTATTTCACTTCTGCATTTACATGTTCACTGCGTTAGTGTTGCTTTGGTTGGATAGGAATAACTGCCGTCTAATAAGAGAGCAGCCCCGTATTTTCCGTAACATGCCATCTATGGTAAGCAGTTACGGCAAGCGGAGTGTTTAATTGTTCAAACAACCTATCTTTCTTCAATGAACTATTGTTTTATGGCAGATAAACTGATTTTATTTGAAAAAAATATAGTTTTTTTTAAAAATAAGCTGTATTTTCTCCTAATAAGCCAGGTGGTTTAAATAAAACCTAGTCTATAAAAGTAATGGTTCAGAAAGAAACCATATTTATGCCCTAAAACATAAGTTTTTCAACCATCGGTAATAAACTTGGTTGTTTTGGAAAAAAATATTGTTTTTTTAGCAATAACTGGACAAATGGCGGAGAAACCTATATTCTAGGGTAAAAAAACTAGTTTTATTGAAAAAAAGTTAGTTATTTTGCAAATAAACCTAGTTTTATTGTAAAAATATAGAGTTTTTAATGTACATAGTAGACTGCTGTGTACGCAGGAACAAGTTGGTTGCATGCACAGCAGAGGCGAATTAACATAACCGCGTCATCAATGACGCCAGTTGGAGAAAAAATGGCGGTGGCAGTGGCGGTGGAAGAATTCCCCGCTTCCCTTCAAGTTTGGGCCAATTTCTCATCCTTTCCCGCTTTCCAAACAGCTCTGTTTCGGTATCAGGAGCAACACAACGTTGCCTTTCTAATACAGCACTCGAGAACCATCGACAAACGAGAAAGAGTCTAAAAAAATGATGGGAAACCTCCACAGCACTTGAAGTACGTGTATGTCAATTAGCCCAATTTTGCAGATAAACCTGGTTTTGTTGTAAAAATAAAGTTTTTTTTGAGTAACTGGATAAACGGCATGTCTATGGCAAGCAGAGTATCCAGTATTTAAAACAACATATATTTCTTCAATAAAACTTGTATTTTCCATAACATGCCATCTATGGTAAGCAGTTATGGCAAGCGGAGTGTCCAGTTATTCAAACAACCTATGTTTCTTCAATGCAACTTGGTTTTATTGCTGATCAACTAAATTTATTTGAAAGAAGCATTGTTTTTTTAAAACAACCTACATTTTCTCCTATAAAACCAAGTTTTATTCAATACATGAACGATTCGGTGCGAAAACTTATATTTTAGCTGATAAAATACAGGTTTTGTGTTGAAAAACCAGTATTTTTATCATAAAATATAGGTTTATGGAAAAAAAAATGCTTACATTCTGACAAAAATAGTTGCTCCTAAACCAGATCTATTGACATTGGTTACCAGATAGTTATTTCAACATCTCCTAAATGAAGGGACAATTTAGTTCATGACTAAACATAACTAAAGGAAGCAGGTTCTGCCACCTAGAAGTAAAATGACGAACTAAAGTAAGTGCACTGAACATCGATTATTCTTGTGGTTAAAGTCCGTATTCTCGGTATAATCGTGCAACTATTTGCGTGGGATTTTAATAATCATGCGATGTTATCACACAACTCATCATGAGAATATCATAGTTATAATATATAGTTACTTTGTCACCAAAATGATGCCACGAATGACATTTCTTTGTATTTAGCCCATGGCCGACATCTCTTCATAATAGGTGGTGTTCGAAAATCCCCCGAAACACAAATGTGGACGCCAATCTCATTGCTCAACCTCCTGATTCACGTGTACATTTCGCAGGCTTTGGGAAAACTCCTTTTTTTCACCAAACGTACCCGACAAACGTGAATGACTGTGCAAAGTGCATCGCACTGAGGTCGCGAATTGGATCAATTGGATTTCTACATAATGCTCCTCGAAAAATCTTTTCAATCCATCATCGATCGACGTCATAACAATGATGGGCTTGTAAATATATTTTGAAGAAAACATGACAATTGAAATATTAAGTAAAT
This sequence comes from Lineus longissimus, assembly GCF_910592395.1. NCBI lineage: Eukaryota > Metazoa > Nemertea > Pilidiophora > Heteronemertea > Lineidae > Lineus > Lineus longissimus. The sequence goes on from NC_088310.1 coordinate 10,985,822, forward strand.
ATTTCACGTCCAGGCATAAAATATTGGCAATTATTTGTCAGGTAAAAACAGTATTTCCCTCGCAATTATCATACTGAATACCTGTTTTGATTAATGCAATATAATAAATTCGGTCGAGACGGTAGCATCCTAGTTATTTTCAATCGGCGGATGGACTAGCAAACGTATATAGCCATGCAAAAACTGCAGGCAAAGAAAAAGGCGGCCAAGCTACGAAAAAGGTTTCAAGCTACTGGGAACATGTCCTCCGACAATGGTGACGACGACGATGACGATGATGACGATGACGATGATGTAACTCATTTAACTGAAATAGAGGAACGGATAGTCGGGCTTCTTGGGATCGAGCTTATCAATGGAATTGATGGTGGCATCGATACTGCCATTCCGAAGGTGAGACTTGTATAAAATTACCTTACAGATATCGTATGAAGTAGGCGTTGATATTATAATAAGTGCAAGACTGTACAATGTAGCCTTGGCTATCAGTTAGTCCTCATAAAATGCGATTTCAACTTTCGCATCAATTTGTAGGCCCAAAGTAATTCGTCAATATGTATTACAAAAACCGAGCGCTTTTCTTTCAGAGAGTAAAAACGCCATCAGCATCCACCACATCGATTTGTCAGGATCCCTATGATTCGCCGCCGATAAGGAGCCCGAGCCCACCGTTGCGACCAGCTGGCAGTCCTACGTTACCGAGTCCATGGCGAGGTTGTAATCTATATGATTCGCCGAGGAGCCCACCAATCCCTACAAGAAGGCGAACGCCGATTCGATCTCGATCTCGTTATAATCCATACGATTCTCCAATAAGGAGCCCAACACCACCACCACGGCCTAGGTCCAAAGGGAAGTCCATAAACAGGTAATACTCGCCGCACAAAGAAACTGTGCAAAGGAAAAATGCGCCCAAATCTAAAAGAAGTTATTAATTTTGCCGACATGTGATGACTGATATGTAAAATCCCTATAGCTGCAGTAGGATCCCAGACTCATTCAAATCACGGATCTATAAACATAATAGCGTTTATGGATCCCTTGAAAGCGTCATAGGTTGCAATTAACCTTCAAATTGGCAAATAAAGGCATCTTGTATCAACAGAGTGATGATGCTTTCCCGCCAGAACATTTTATGATGAGGTTTTTCTTTCTGTAAAATATCTAAAATGCCGAGTAAGCCGGTTACGCAGAAGGCGACCGAAAGTCAAATGGGAACTGTTGCATCCAACACATTGAAGTCAGCAACGGCATCGAGTAGTTCTGCGCCATCTGCCGAATTGGTAAAGATAGAGGGTTAACGTCTTGAGATAGACAAGCAGCGGCTTAAACTGGAAGAGCAGAGGACCCGCTTCACAGAGAGAACGGTTGAGTTACTCGAAACGTTGGTGTCATCACTCGTGCCTGCTGAGTAGGATGAGCGCTCCGTCGTTCCACCTGCGCAAAACAGCAATACCATTCCTGCTTCCGTCGATAAATCAACGTGGGATACTTCCTTTAACATATTTACTGCACTAAAAAAGGCCATACCAAAGAAGTAAACTAACAATTTGGTTTTGCTACTCTTGCTTGCCATTATATTTTCTAAAACGTGCCTTAATACATCCGCAGGCCTACATCTATAGGAGGTTACCTCTGGTCATTTGATTGTTAAAATTCTGGAGACGTTTTGCATCAAATGACGCCACTTGATCTGTTTAAGAGATTTATGCATCGGTTTGTACTGTGCTTAGTTCATTTCTGATTAAATTCCAAGAATTCGGTAATTAATCGTTTCTTCACATGTTTTAATCAAACCCAAAAGTTCTCTCTTATAACTCTTGCTCTAGCCCTTTCCCCGTCTTCATCATCGACCAGTTGTAGAGGTGGATTGGTGTCATTGTCCGGATTGTCATCATTATTTAAAGGCACACCTGGTGGAAGAGGTACACCGCGTTCTTCACAAATGCTGTGTAACACGGCCCTTGCCACCACAACCTTGCAACGCTTCGCAGGCAATAATCGAAGGACTCCCTCTGAAATTACAATTATATAAACATGTAAATTATGAAAGTCATTGTAAATCTCCAATGTGATTTCAAACCCAACAATATTTTATTCGACGTTATCATAATATTCACACAAATTGAAGCAGAGGGGTTATGGGTGATGGACTTGGCTGATCAACTACAAAAGAAATGTACGCGATTAAAAATTGTCAATTACCTTCTTTGTTAAGGCATAACCATCTCGACTTCCAACGGCCAAATGTCCTTTCGATAATCGAACGTGTTCGCCTATGATGGACGTTGTACCGCAGTTCGGCGTGATCTTGTGGATTTCGAACAGGAGTCATCAGCCAAGGTTTTAGTCCATATGCGGAGTCGCCGAGCAAATACGCACCATTACCAATTCCGTGTTCCATGTCTTCGCTAAGTCGACAATTAGACCAAATGAATGCGTCGTGGGTAGCTCCGGACCAACGAGCAATGATATTTGAGAACTTCATATCATGGGTGCATACACCCTGTATATTTAAAGAATGAAATGTCTTTCTGCAGACATATGCTGGTTCATTTTGCGTTGGAGCCTTGATGGGAACCAAACTTCCATCCACACATCCAATGACGTTTGGAATTCTATGTCTTTCAGTATAAAAACCATCGGATATACTGTAAAATCTGACTAAAAACATCACTACTGGGACCAGAACGTCCAGCCCACTTTGGCAAGGTGGGGGTGGTTAACCTATTGAATATGCGTGCTTTTATCCAATCATTGTTAAAGACCATGCATAAACAGATGGAGCTTAGTTGACTAGGCATTAGTATGATCCTGTAGGCCTGATCGTGATAACTTTTCATGAAATGGATTGTACGCTGATACCAATGTAGACCAATTTCTATAAGGGGTGTCACAAAAAAAAAGATGACTGAAATTGATTCAGTGCTTTATGAAAGCCGGTTTTTTCTTAGGCTTTTTTGGGTGTTGGCTGTTTTGGCCTATAAAATGCTTGGTTTCAGTAGGCTTCGTTTGCACACACGTCTATTATACCGCCAGTAGGATGAATCCTGAAAGACGCTTGAATGCCAGGAAACGCTCTTATACCGTCTCTGAAAAAATCAAGTACCTCCGAGACTTTGAAGAAGCTTTGCTAAATGGTGATGTCACCTCTATGAAGGAGTTTGCAGAGCACTATAAGATATCCATCCACACGTTCCGCCAGTGGAACCTACAGAGGCTAGAAGACCAAGAAACGGAGCATCATGGCAAGAAGAGGAAGGTCCGAGAGCCAAGCAATGGATGGTGACCTGAGGTGGAGGATCAGCTCCGCGTATGGATCCAGCAGCACATCCCTGGGGCAGCCGTTAGACCTTACGGTGATGAAGTCTTTTAAATCCAACGCGCGAACGGCATGGAAGGCATGGAAAACGGCGAACACTGATCAGGAGGGCGGATGTGATAAGATTGGACTTGCGGACGTTATACGCATTGTGAACGATGCATGGGAGGCTGTTAGTCCGCAGGTCATCATAAATGGATTTGAAGCGGCATTTCGTGCTGTCCATGTTGATGCTGGGCCACATCAAGTCGTCGATGAAGATGCTGAAGAGGATGGCCTAAAATTCAGGCATCTTCTCGCAGATGAAGTGGAAGGTTAGATTCCTTGATGAGGGTGTAACCTACAAAACTGTGGCTAACTTTCATCTTCTCCGTTATGGACTCGATAGAACAATCCTTCAGACTGTTGGATCAGGGGCTCATTTGTAAAACGGTATCAGGACATTTGCAACCCGGACTTTTGCCACCCAGACATTTGCCACCCGGAAAAGGGTGAGGGTTAGGGTTAGTTTTAGGTGCAAAAATCTTGTAAAACATCAAAGAAAAGCATGTGTACTCAGCAAAGCCTTATCCTGTAAAAAAATTGAAAAATAAAAAGAGTCTAGAGTTCATTTTTTTGAGACAACCTGTACAGCTGTTTGATTCACGGCCCATTGGCCTAATGCAATGAATGCCTTGATTCACAAATGACCTGAACTGATTACCACTATTCCATTTCACAATAGGCCTCCTGCTAATGTCACATTACTGCCTATTTGTGTTGGGAAACCAACCAGAAAGCAGCTTGTATAATGTGTAGCCATGTGACCGTGATAGTAATAAAGTGGGCTGATCTGTAGAAGTGATGTTTTAAGTCCGATTGTACAGTAATTTCTTGGGTGGCTGGGTTACGGGGGAAACATATGAATTGCTCTGCTTTCCTGGCCAGTGCTTCTGATACTCTTGTGACGATTCGCGATACCGTAGGTTGACTGAGATGAACCATATCCGAATTGCTCATTTGAAGACACCCTGTTGCATAAAATCGAATTGCTGTAAGGACTTGCAGTGTGCAAGGCACAGCATGAGATCTCATTTTTGGATGTGCAACATCGTCATGCAAGAGATCAATCACCTCCAGAATCACTGGTCTAGGCATTCTATATCGTCGGAAGAGCTGTGCATCATTGAATGTATCCAAAGGGTGGACCCGATCTCTAAAAATACGCTCTCGACGAAATGCGCGTTCATTTTCTTCCTCAAGTGCGACTAGAGCGGCAGCCATTTCAGCGAAGTGAACTTTACGTGCACCAGAAGGCTGACGTAGACTTGCGCGCATGTTACGCATTGACGTAACTCTGTGAATACCACGAACTGTCTAAATGGCTGATAAGTCATGGATTATGCCCGCCGTTCACGATCAAATTTTTTGGTCAAATCTGTTGGTCAAACTTTTGTGTCAAATTTTCTAGTTTAGCCGCCCGTCGTGCACGATGGATTTATTTCATCAAATCTTTTCCAATATGGCTCCCGTGCAATCAAGACTGATTGCGGCAGCTGCTGCATGTGCAGCCGTAATTGCAATTGCTGCAGCTATGGTATTGCAAAAAAAGAAGAGGCGCCGTCGAAAAAAGATTTGGGTCAAGAAGTGGATCCTTCGAAGACCGACAAAAGGATCGTATGCCATGCTGGTAGACGAACTGAGATTAGAAGATCCTGCCTCTTATAAGAATTATCTTTGGATGAATGAGGATAATTTCATGGAGCTAGTGGACCGAGTTACTCCGTATATGAAGAAGATGGACACAAATATGCGTATGGCCATCACTCCAGCCGAACGTCTCGCCATTACCCTTCGTTTCCTTGCGACTGGTGAAACGTTCCAGAGCCTACAATTTTCGACGCGGATCGGTGCCAGAACAATGAGCGACATCATACCAGAGATGTGCAGTGTCATCTTCGAGACTCTAAAGACAGATTTCATTAAGGCAAGCTATACATGGTGGGTGTGGGCACGATTGTTGCTGGAGGCTGACGAATTAGTAACGAGCAACACATATCATGTCAAATTATTTGGACAATTTATTCTGGTCTATAGGCATAATTAATAATGTGCCCTGCTAGATATAAATGTATGATGATTGCTCTATTTATTAGTACAGTGTTTCATACATAGCATTAGCCAGGATGTCTGAGGTAGCCGCATCTCGGGCTGATGGAACAACTACTTTGTGAACAGTGGTGGCTCTGGGTGTAACATCTGCAGGCCTACTGCTTGTAGGTACAAATTTCTGTGGGCAGAAAGTATTAGGAGTACCAACAGTGAGTGGCAAATATGTGCCTTCAGAAATGCGAGTATTATTAGAGATTGCAGAGCCCATTGAGTGTTTTTGGTTCTTCCTCATCAACTCTGACTCCTGCCCTTCTAGCAGAGCCAGCATTATTTTCCTTTTTGTACTTTGTCGAAAATCTGGAGATTGAATTTGACGCATTTCGGAAGCCACATATTTTCCAAATACATCAAATGCGTCATCAGCCTTGTCGGTTGTGTTCGAAGCAAGTGCAGCATCCTTCAACTCCGTCATAACATTTGTGGCAGTGTGAAAAATGGAGGATTCGGCAGACATCCTTTTTTTTCCTTTTCTTTTTGGTTTCCAATCAGCTACTTCGTAGTTGGACTTTTTTGTTGCAGTTGATGATCCTGTTTCTTCCAGATCTTGGGAATCGGCCGCAAACTCATCGAGCGAGATGTCGTCATCTGACAAACCCTGGAAAAAAGTAATAATTAAATAATCTGAAAAAAATATGTTATTTTTTCAGTTGCCCTCGACTGAACAGGAATGGCGAATGGTGGCCGAAGAATTTGAGAAGAAGTGGAATTTACCCCACTGTTTAGGGCAATGGATGGCAAACATGTTGTCTTTCGGTCACCTCTATGATTAGGGTCATACTTCTACAACTATAGGGTACCCATAGTTTAGTTCTCTTTGCACTGGTCGATGCAGATTATAAATTCTTGATGGTTGACGCTGGAACGAATGGTCGTGTGGGAGATGGAGGCGTCTTTAGAAAGAGTGACCTGAACAAAGCCATGAACGATGGAACAATTAATTTCCCAAAGGATGAACTCCTACAAAGTTGCAATACACCCATCCCCTACTTTTTCGTAGCGGACGATGCCTTCCCTCTCCAGAGGGACATCATGAAGCCGTATCCGTTCCGGAATCTTGATGCAGGGCCAGACGTGTTGTCGAGAATGCGTTTGGTATTCTTGCGAACCGTTTCAGAGTGTTCCTCTCCCCCATATTGCTGTCTCCTGAGAAGGTTCAGCTGATAATTCTTGCAGCTTGTGCCCTACACAACCTTCTTCGAGTCACGAATACCAACCGGTATTTCCCTCCGAGTTCTGTTGACAGGGAGGACATGAACCTCGGAGTTATAGTCAAGGGCGATTGGAGAGATGTTAAGAAATCAGAGGAGGCCTACGAAGACATTACATGTCAAGCTGGCAACAGGTATGCCAAAGATCCTCAGGCCCAAAGAAACGAATTATGCCGTTATGTGAATGGTGTCGGCAAAGTGCCATGGCAAGATAAATTTTTGTAGATGGTATAGGATACGATGCCAACTGTTCGCTTGTTGGAAAGTCAACGGACTTGTTGAAATGTCTTATTTCTTCATGTCGGTAGGAAACCTCGGTAGGAAACCTCGCAAAAAAAATGTGGAGCATCCCATAATAAAATTATATTCTTTAAACGTCCGTAGTATTAGGAATCCTTATAAGGAATAACAGGATAGTTAAGATTTCCATATTAACAGGCTATATGCTAATGACGTCACTCATTACTTCTTGAGAGGTTTCCTTTAAGTTGTTCAAGAATAGGGCTCTGGCCTACATGTACCATTCGTACCCGGTATCGTATTAACGGGTTCAGATAGCGCAGTATGCTGTACATCTTGTTTCTTAAAGCGAACTGGAACCGCCGAGCGATTTATTCAACTTTTCGACTTTCACCGCCCGAGAAAGTCGAACTTCCAACTTCATATTCGAGTTCAAATTTGTAGCTCCGCCCCCAGTGCCCGAGCATGCGCAGTTCAATTTGTTATCATTGAGAATCATGTGAGAATCACGTGAGTCATGCGATCTTTCATTCATGAGTTTTTGTAGTAAATTCCATAGTAGTGACGTCATTCAATGATTGACAGCTAGGCGCCATGTTTCATTCATGCCTCGTTCTGATCACCCGATACGCGGGAAATGAAAACGAGGTCATACGAACTGGCTCGGCGGTTCCAGTTCGCTTTAATTAAGTAAATCATGTTAATATCAATTACCCTGTATGTTCCTACTTCAGCTGCAGTGCTTTTGGTCATGGAGGATGTCCTCGATCGAGGCTCAATGTGATCTTTCAGAAAAAGCATTTTTTCGAACCACCACACTGACGGCTTGTATGCATCGTTGGCACCAGCTCCGCTTTTGTTGTTTTTCTTCACTTTGTCGATCTCCCTGGCAAAGTGACTTCGCAGTCCATTAATCTTTTTCTTTACGATGTCGACAGTGATTCTTGACATTTCATTTGACAGGGCATCAGTGATGCCTTGATAGCCCAGTTCCTTCTTCACTCTGTTGTGGTACAATGGATCTTTCGTATTGTAGAGTATAGGGCGAGCCCTATACTCTTCGATCAACGCATCTACAGTATTTTGTGTCCAAACCATCTTGGTACAAGCCTGCGTTTCGACCGAGTGCGCAGGTTTGGTGCAAGTTGCTTGTATAAAGTGTACCTGAATTATTTCTTGGCGCATAATACTCATTATATAACTATTAACTGTCTTTGTCGCTGTCCCGGCTCACAAAGGATCGGTACAGTATATGAATAGGCATACCTATTTGGACAGCTCGGATAGTGAAAGACCATGCTTTAATTGTTACTAAAAACACCTGAAAAAAAACCCCATCTAATTGATGTGTTCATTGATTGATGGCCCGATAATATTGAAATGGCTACTGTGACTCAAACGGTTAATCGTAGAGAAAAAAATCCAATCCCGCCGCTCACGATCCAATATTTCCGAATCGTACTAAATAAATAGGACCGGTTCTATCCACAACAATTTTTATCCTAGGAACATATTTCATCCAATTTCCCGTCGTTCACGATCAAACTTTTTGGTCATAATTTTTTGGTCAAATTAAATTTGATCGTGAACGGCGGGCATAAGTCACCTTTACGTTTGCGTAATTTGTTAAGTGAACATTGTGAATCAGGATCATGTAGACGTAAGACAACGTTGCGCAATTGCGCAGTTTAAGTGAGCATTGTGAATAGAACTTAGCTAGTTAAGTGACCTTTACGTTTGCGTAAACTGCTAAGTGAGCTTTGTGAATCAGGTCCCTGGTGTAAATTGCCGTAAATATGTTGTGTTTTATCGCCGATTTCGTCAGCTTGAACTTGATGGCCACCATTTGCAATTTCACATCATCGATGACGTCAGAGGTAAAAATAATGCCATGAAATATTGAAAATTATTTCACCTTAGTTATCCCCCTAAATGACGTGACATGACTGGCTCACATTCGAATGAGGTATGATAAAAATAAATATCACCAGGAATACGTAATTTTATTCTCGATTATTATATATTTTTTGCAATGCTTTCAAGCTTTTACTGTATGTCATAAAGTCATTCTTATGCGCCGCCTGAACGAGTGATTTCTATGACTGTGGCCTGTGACGTAACTAACCATGGCATCTTGGCGGATAAGGTTGAAATGCAGGCATAGTTTGAAAAGAATGTTAAAGAAACGACCTAACCTCAGCTCTGCTCTAGTTTTTCAATTCAATTTCAAACATGGTTATTTCTTACCGCAAGAAATGAACTGTCCCAACCTTAGCCTTACATCTTGTCTGTATTTCCTACCACCCCCTATGCAATAAAGGTAAAAGTTGATACCGTAATTAAGCTCCCAGCACTGCAACATTATGAAATGCTGGGTAAAGTATCGCAACTGCCAGTACTTATCCGCTAAATTGTAGAAATCATTGACCTCATTCATCCCTATAAAAACATCATACAACCTGTAAGGGACCGACGTAAGAACATAAGCAATACTAACTAGAATCAACATCCTTGTCAAATAGGCCGTCTCTCTCTTTCGGGTTTTCCTACTTTCCTCGCTGACACCCATTTTATCACTTCGTTTCGATGCCTTGCGCAACACGATGACGATCCAGACGTTGCAAATGACAATTACGCAAAAAGGCAAGACTGTCCCAAATACTAGCTGCGAGGTGTTTCCAAATGTCTCCAATTCCGGTGCGTTTGGGACCAACATCTTTAGAAACCCTACACCTAGATGAGAGAAAGAGCTTGAGTAATGAGACTAGCACACATAGGTCGTTGTGGCGTTTTGCATTTGCTTCATTTGTATATATCATATTCCTTAACATATATTTTAAAATCGTTTTGCCTACAGAGAAGTCTAAACCTTGGCTTCTTAACAATCGAATAAAGCGTAAATCGTGCATGTTCAACCAAAACAGTTAAGAAAATTCAGCCTGCTTGATTTCTGATTTGGGAGGTTTTGAAAATGTGCGTCATAGCTGATTCATCAAGATAGGTAACAGTGTCCCGTCATTGTTATTTTACGCTGCAATGCACTCAAACAAGCTACAAAAATGATAAAGAGAGATCAAGGTAATTAAATCGAACGATAAGCGACAATGGTAACGACAATGACGTTATGTTGTCGTTCATCTCGGGGGAAATAACGTTACATTAATACACCTGCGGTAAACGCAAAGGATTTAGAAAATACTTGTATAGTGTTCTTTTGGCTTGGAGCCAACTGACTGCCAACTTGAGTGGCGTCCAGAGGAGTTTTTGCTGTCAGTGCCTGTACGACAGAAAAATTCCAAGTAAGCTGTCACTGAAGTCAGAATTCTAACTCGTTCGACATCGGACGCCATTGAACGCCTCCGAATGTCTAAAGCAGCCTGGTGTGAGCAGGTGCGCTCATCGGGAACCTCCTATCAATTCTGGAGGTGTGGGGCGTTCCGATCAATTAGTTGAGATGAAGTTGCTGCAATGACAACTTCATGACATGACATTTGGGAGATGCTCTGTTGTACGTGTTGTCCTTTTGACCTCACTTCGGCTGTGGCCCTCGATATTACCTAAATTACAGTGGTAGAATACTCACTTAATGAGTATAAGTTAGGCGTTTTGCAAGCGCCGATTTGGTGTAATTGATTTGTAAATCAATGGTCAATGCTAGTCGGGCACTTTGCCCTAGTCTGAAGCGTCCCGCAGACAGAGAAGAACTCGCTTGTTCCTTAGGGCATTATCAGGTGCATATGGCAAGAATCGGTTATCGCTACATTTTATACGACCTGAGCTGAACAGATATCAAACATTCAACCGCAGACAAGCCATGTTTTTATTGTTCATCGCAGGCCCCTCTCATCCCTATCGCATGGATGTGGGCCGCACAAGTTTAGAACTCTCACCTGTCTTTTCATTTTGGACGTATCGAAAAGTAAAGAATATGTAGAGATTTAGGCCACAAATCACAATAAATGTCAGGAATATGGTGACACAGGCCCGGCGTGTTGTACAGAGTCTGGGAGCAGCCATTGGGAATCTTACTACAATTAATCTATCAATAGTCATCTCGGCAAGGAAGAAACCAGAGAGGATGCCGAAAGCATAGGCCTGGTACCACATCACCCTGAAATGAATGGACACAAAAGCCAGGTTGAATATGTAGAGCACGGAGCCAGAGATTTAAGAAGATGTTTCACTCAAAAAGGCGCAGTGGAGATGATGTGTTCATGTAAAAGAGAATATCATATCGTGTAATCCTAATTTTCTCAAAAGGTCATACAAAGGCTTGTGTTAAATATGCGAGGATGTTTCCTTTAAATCTTTATTGGTCGGCAATTAAAATGATGCGAAATATGGAACATTTAAGAAGGGTATTAATTGTTCACATGCATTGACATGTATGACATACTCACTGCATAGCAAACTCGGAGGGAAGATGATCAGTTTCCCAGAATAACCAAACCATTCCCCAAGCTAGCTCAATGAGGACTGTCGAATCCGCCAAAGCGAGAGCCGTCATGTAATTACAGGTCGAAATTCGTCTGTTGTCCCTCTGCAGTGTTATGATAAAAGACATCCCGTTTCCGAAGAGACCCACCAACACAATAACGATCCAAGAGTATTTCGTCGCTATGAGGTAGACGATCTGGAGCACAAACAGCTCGTTTACGACTTCGTCTCTAACTGCCTTAGAGGAAGCCGAGGCGATCGCCATCGTTTTCAATGGTGCTGTGGGAACTGCAGTAAATTGCTGGTTACTTCGCGATCAATGAAGAAGTGTCAAGGTGATTGCGACTAAATCCCGTAGAGAATCTGTGACGAGTAACGATATTTAGCAATGTCGTCTATTCCTGAACCACAGGCTGACTGTATGTGGCGACCTTCTGTCATTAATTGGTCACAGGGTCGTTTTAAATGAAACCCACTCGTATGTAGAAGTCGTTGTTTTAAGCATTTTATTCAAGATGATATCCAAGCGACCATTGTAAAACTCGACATCAGCTGTTACCATTAGCGCCTTAGAAGCTAAAAGCACTGCCAATGATGAAGGTTATCCCGTAAAAATACGTTGACATTTGAAACTTGTTGTCGAAATCGGAGTAATTTTATCCACATCACTTATTTATTATAAAAACTACGATAATTATAATAGCTGGCATTATATAGTGGTCCAGGCAGGTTGAAATGGACTAGTACGTGTATCAAACAAAAGGAATAAAACTGTGTTTTGCACACAAAATTTTATTTCACTTCTGCATTTACATGTTCACTGCGTTAGTGTTGCTTTGGTTGGATAGGTACAACTGCCGCCTAATAAGAGGGCAGCCCCGTATTTTCCATAACATGCCATCTATGGTAAGCAGTTATGGCAAGCGGAGTGTTAAGTTATTCAAACAACCTATATTTCTTCAATGAACTTTTGTTTTATGGCAGATAAACTGATTTTATTTGAAAGAAATATAGTTTTTTTTAAAAAACAAGCTGTATTTTCTCCTAATAAGCCAGGTGGTTTAAATAAAACCTAGTCTATAAAAGTAATGGTTCAGAAAGAAACCATATTTATGCCCTAAAACATAAGTTTTTCACCCATCGGTAATAAACTTGGTTGTTTTGGAAAAAAATATTGGTTTTTTAGCAATAACTGGACAGATGGCGGAAAAACCTATATTCTAGGCTAAAAAAACTAGTTTTATTGAAAAAAAGTTAGTTATTTTGCAAATAAACCTAGTTTTATTGTAAAAATATAGAGTTTTTAATGTACACAGTAGACTGCTGTGTACGCAGGAACAAGTTGGTTGCATGCACAGCAGAGGCGAATTAACATAACCGCGTCATCAATGACGCCAGTTGGAGAAAAAATGGCGGTGGCAGTGGCGGTAGGGAATTCCCCGCTTCCCTTCAAGTTTGGGCCAATTTCTCATCCTTTCCCGCATTCCAAACAGCTCTCTTTCGATATCAGGAGCAACACAACGTTGCCTTTCTAATACAGCACTCGAGAACCATCGACAAACGAGAAAGAGTCTAAAATGAAACGGCCAGGGGCCATTGTGCTCACCGTATACATCTTTTAGTAGGCAGGATCATGCTTAGTTGAGAGGTGAATATGGTGAACACAATCAGGCATGAAGACTTTTTTTAGATGTGTATTGATGTCAAGTAATAAGACAGGGCAGTATATATAAGTCTATGATCCAACCAATAATTGTCTATGACATCAACAAGATCAATATCAAGAGGTTATCTGATGTAGGGGGTTATATGCACCAAGTTTCAAGTTCATAGCTTTAGTGGTTAAGAAACGTGCCACAGTTTACACTCTAACGGTCAATTTACGCCATATGACCTCTGTGACCTTGAAAAGTTGAAAACCCGTAAGATTTGTGATGTATTCTTCCTAAGAGTACATACAATAAAAATTTTATCGAAAACAAGTCACTTATAAGCGAGATATCACACTTTTTAGATTTCCACTTTTGGCCCCCTGGTGGCAAAGTTGAGGATCAGATCAAACTGAAATTCAGCACCAGAGGCTATGTGATATAGGGGGTTATATGTACCAAGTTTCAAGTTCATAGCTTTATTGGTTAAGAAACGTGCCATAGTTTACACTCTAACGGCCAATTTACGGCCATATGACCTCTGTGACCTTGAAAAGTAGGTCAAATTAAAAACCCTATAATATAAGATGTATATTTGCTATGAGTACCTACAACAAAAGTTTCATCGAAAACAAGTCACTAATAAGCGAGATATCACACTTTTTAGATATCGACATTTGGCCCCCTGGTGGCCAAGTTGAGAATCAGATCGAACGGAAATTCAGTGTCAGAGGTCACCTGACCTAGGGGGTGCTGTGTACAAAGTTTCAAGTTCATAGCCCTAGCGATTAAGAAACGTGCCACTGTTTCTGAAACAGGATACGACGGACGACTACGACGACGCCGCCGACGACGCAACGCCGCCGCCGACGGACACAGCGCTATCGTATAGACTCCCCTTACGTTGAGCCAAAAATGATGGGAAACCTCCACAGCACTTGAAGTACGTGTATGTCAATTAGCCCAATTTTGCAGATAAACCTGGTTTTGTTGTAAAAATAAAGTTTTTTTGAATAACTTGATAAACGGCATGTGTATGGCAAGCAGAGTATCCAGTATTTAAAACAACATATATTTCTTCAATAAAACTTGTATTTTCCATAACATGCCATCTGTAGTAAGCAGTTTCGGGGGTGACGGTGGAAACACAACCTCAGACGTGTCCGTCCCAATGACTGAGACTCTGTCATCGTTCACGGTGACAACTGCTGCTGAGATCAAGGAAATTGTCCTTCGGTCTCCTTCGAAATCATGTACATTGGACCCTGTGCCAACGTGGCTGCTAAAACTGTGCATTGATGAACTCGCACCGACAATTGCAAGCATTGTTAATGCATCATTTGACAATAGCACCGTTCCCTCGGCCTTCAAACATGCTCACATCCGACCTCTCCAGAAGAAACTCAGACTGGATATAGATACATTGAAGAACTATAGACCTGTCTCAAACTTACCATTTGTATCAAAGGTATTGGAGAAGGTTGTGGACAGGCGCCTCGAGCGTCACCTCCTGGCCAATGATCTGCATGAGGTTCACCAATCGGCCTATAGAAAGTTGCACTCAACCGAAACGGCCCTGTTGAAGGTGCAAAGTGATATCCTCAGATCCTTGGACAGGGGTGATGCAGTTGTGCTTGTAATGATCGACCTATCCGCTGCTTTTGATGCAATCGATCACAGCATCTTGCTGCAGCGGTTTCATGGCATCTTTGGTATCAATGGGTCTGCACTTCAGTGGATAGCATCATATTTGACGGATATGTATCAAACGGTACTGATTGACCAAGTGAAGTCCACCCCTATGCTGCTTAAGTATGGTGTTCCCCAGGGGTCAGTGCTGGGCCCGAAAATGTACACCATGTATACAAAGCCACTCGGAGATCTGCTGGGGGAGCATGGCCCAGATTACCATTTCTATGCTGATGACACGCAGCTGTATAGGTCTGTGAGCGTAAGCAACCCACAGGATGCGATTGCTTGCGCTGAAACGAGCCTTGCGGCTGCTGGTACCTGGCTTGCTGACAACATGCTAAGCAAGAACGATAGCAAAACAGAGGTGATGCTTTTTGCTTCCCCACACATGCTTAGAAGCCTTGATCACGTTCACATAAATGTTGGTGATTGCCTGGTCAGGTCCTCATCAAGTGTCAGAAATATTGGTGTAGTATTTGACACCACTTTGAGCATGGAGAAGCAGGTTACAAGCGTCTGTCAGTCGGCCTTCGCCCAGCTGAGAAACATTGGCCATGTTAGGAGGTACCTTACCGATCGTGCGGCTATATCTCTCACCAACGGTCTAGTGTCATCCAGGCTGGACTATTGTAATTCGCTCCTCAACAGGCTGCCAGGGACTGTCATCGGGAGACTGCAGCGGGTTCAGAATGCTGCGGCCCGCGTTGTCACACGCACATCCAGGCGGGAACACATCACACCTGTCCTGAGACAGTTACATTGGCTGCCTGTGGAGCAGCGAATTAGATTTAAAACATTGGTGCTCGTCTGGAAGTGCCTGCACGGTCGGGCCCCTCAGTACCTCGCTGAGATGATCAATGTCTATGAGCCAGAAAGGCACCTGCGGTCAGCACACGACCTATCACTTGTAGTTCCGCGTGCAAAAAGAACATACGGCGAGCGGGCATTTGGCCACTCGGCCCCCACGCTCTGGAACCGGCTGCCGACCAACATCCGGGCAGCCGCGACCCTTAAGGAATTTCGCGGATTGTTGAAGACAGAGCTGTTTAGTCAGGTGTGATCTTTTTATCTGTAAGGCGCCCGTGAACGAGCATTTTGCTTGAAACGGGCGCTATAGAAATATGGTATTTACATTACATTACATTATGGCCAGCGGAGTGTCCAGTTATTCAAACAACATATGTTTCTTCAATACAACTTGGTTTTATTGCTGATCAACTAAATTTATTTGAAAGAACTATTGTTTTTTTTAAACAACCTATATTTTCTCCTGACAAACCAAGTTTTATTCAATAAATGTACGATTCGGTGCGAAAACTTACATTTTAGGTGATAAAATACAGGTTTTGTGTTGAAAAACCAGTATTTTTATCATGAAATATAGGTTTATGGAAAAAAAAGTGCTTACGTTCTGACAAAAATAGTTGCTCCTAAACCAGATCTATTGACATTGGTTACCAGATAGTTATTTCAGCATCTCCTAAATGAAGGGACAATTTAGTAACTAAAGGAAGCAGGTTCTGCCACCTAGAAGTAAAATGACGAACTAAAGTAAGTGCACTGAACATTGATTATTCTTGTGGTTAAAGTCCGTATTCTCGGTATAATCGTGCAACTATTTGCGTGGGATTTTTATAATCATGCGATGTTATCACACAACTCATCATGAGAAGATCATAATTTTACTTTGTCACCAAAATGATGCCACGAATGACATTTCTTTGTATTTAGCCCACGGCCGACATCTCTTCATAATAGGTGGTGTTCGAAAATCCCCCGAAACACAAATGTGGACGCCAATCTCATTGCTCGACCTCCTGATTCACGTGGACATATCGCAGGCTTTGGGAAAACTCCTTATTGCACCAAACGTACCCGACAAACGTGAATGACTGTGCAAAGTGCATCGCACTGAGGTCGCGAATTGGATCAATTGGATTCATTACCAGCTATTGCAGACCTAGCTAATCAAGCCAATTAGTGCATCTGCTTTATTGGTCCTGGCAAGCCTAATGGAAAATGCATAGGAAATATCAATAAAGTTGGCTTTTTGGGCGGGCTGTTAAAATAATCCCAACTCTCGACTTCTGACACAATTCTATACATGTCTAGGTATTTACTGGCAAAATTTGGAGTGATTTGGATGGAAATTCGATGGGTCCATCTATAGGTTGAAAATTTTGGTAAATCTGTAATGCTTCACTCATAGCCCGTAGTGTAAATTCCTGAGAAATTGGGTTTTGGGGGCTTTTCTAGCTGCGCTAGCTCCGAAACTATACATTTGCTACAAACTCCCGACTTCAGACGTGGTTGATATAACTCTTAGGATTATATTCCCAAGATTTCAGCTTTATTGGAGTGTGGAATTCCTGTCAGGTAAATTTCCATATTTCCCCATCTTTTTTTACCTATCTTTAGTGGACCCTCCATTAAACACCCTGGCCCTCTTCCATCTTTCCTTGAAACCTGTGTAGAGAAATTTAGGTATCTACCTGTTACTTTTATCATATTTTATGGCCCCCTCCGATTTTCGACTCAGTAGAATAGATCACCTATTTTAGTAAATTTTGTGGAATACTTCTAGCTATGTGTCTTGTAATGCAATCTGACTGGAACCTTGTATGTCAGATTCGTATTTACCGCAATTTAAGTCAAAATCACAGCCCCTCCCCTATTTCAATTCCCTATGCATTGTAGTGTTTTGCACTTTCAAGTTTCGTGTACACCCTGTGTGTAGTTTACCGTGTACTTGGTGTACTGTGTTAAAATACATGTTATTCTGCATGCGTTTTGACAGATGTCAGAGTCAACTTCGGAGTGTATTTTCATCAATCTATCAAGTTCCATTTATCTCATCCCTCAAAATTCATAATCTCTCGGCATTTTTATATCGTTTCACGATTAAGTCGTGGTGTTAGACCACAATTGCCGCATTTTATTCAAGTTTCATTTGGGATGACTTCTTCACAGGTTCCGTCGAACAGCCAACATGGCGCTGACGTCATTCTAGAAAATCACTTAGAACTGACTCTCACCTCTGTCAACTTTCATGTAGCTTGGTAAAAGTGATCTTGGGTAACACCTTTCGCAAATCGTACCTCTCTTGTGATATTTTCATCCGTAAAAATCGACACATTTTGACCTGTTTGTGAACTTTCATACGGAGCGATTTTCATCTCGTGTTCGTACATGGCGTATGCCCTTTGGGTGACGACACCGGGTTTCGCACCCAGATTCCGAGTTCACATGGTACTTTTAACTTTGTGAATTGTTTTAAAACTTTAGAATCTCAAAATTAGATATATGTTCCATTTAATCGAGCAATCTCATTCTTGATATTCATGTCAGAATTATTTGCGAAACCTTTGAATTCGTATTGCGATTTCTTTCGTCTGCTATTTTCGGTCCGTCATCACGTGGTTTACAACCACATTTTTCTACTGTAACACCGGCCCCGAGTCGTCCTGTGACGAATATATAACCGTCTAAACTCTCTAAAACCTATATTCATGTTTTTTTATCCACGTTTCTCACGTTTTGAGTTAAAATTCGGAAGGAAACGACCCCGTGTTGGTTCTGGAAGCGTTTTATTGCGACTTTGATTTCGGAGTTCGGCCATTCCGCACCCTGTCTTTATGCACAAAATTATACCAATTTTTTTGTGCCGAATTTTGATACTAGTTTCCCTCTAGAATAATTCTGAACCAACATTTCTTCTTGAAATTTCATCCTTTTAAAGATGAAACCTTATTCTATCTTAGGTATGTAAATTCGAGTAGTGAATCGGTAAGAGAATTATTTTCTGCAACAAATTGTAAACTTGATGTAAACGTCGTCTGAGTTTAGCGAAACCGCGTAACCTGTTTTTGTCGTATTGTTTACGAGTCAATTATCAGTACAAATTCTGTTTGTAAATTATTCTTTATGTAGGATTTTGGATGAATCTTTCACAACTTGTAGTTGAATCATCTATTTTGGTCGTCTACGTCATTTTTAGCAGAAAGTCGCTAAAAGAATTATTTCTAGTTAGAAATACTTTGCGTGACGGTGGTCCCGTTTTGCATGAATGAAGGCGCAAGACCGCCTTTTTGGTAAATGTTTCTTTCAAATTTCTGTGAGAAATTGGTTCTCAAATAATTGTTTGTGGAGGAATTTCCGTAAACTTCCTCTCCCCGGTAGATAAGTTCCTATTCTATACCGTATGTACAATTGTTAAGTCTTGTCTCGTAAAATAATTATTTGTCGATCAAAATGCCAAATTTGGTCTCGGTCTTCCGCCCTCTTTAAAGGGAATTAACGTTAAAATTATTTTGTCGGGAAAATTCGGCTTTTTCATTCGTCTGACAAATAATTCTTTGTGAGCGGATTTCTATATACTTCCTCGTCAAGATAGATATACCCTTACTCCATCACGTGTGTATGATTTCTTTGCGACAACTTGTAAAAGAATTATTTGTGAGTTTGAAATGTAAATGTTAGACATTTTTAGACGGAATTATACGTCATCAGAATCCAAATTTCGACGTTTCCTATTGGTCAATCGCTGTTGTGACGTCATGTTTTTGACGTCTAAAATGTATAAAAGGCGTCATTTCTGAACAGTTTGGCAGTTTCAATTTTGGACTCCACTTGTAAGGTTAAAATCCTAAAAATTTAAGCGAGACCCTCGTAAGCTTGCCTCCGAGTAGGTCCATGCTTTTGTATCAGGAATGTACATAATACATGGAATTTTAGTCTGAATTACGGAATTGGCACTCAATTTCGTAATTCCTTTTTCTATTCCTATGTGTTACTGTGCGCTTGTCTACCCATGCTTCCCATTATGTCAGCGCGGGCAGATCCTAATGCATTTTAGACCACGTACAGTCAAATATTTAAATCCGTTCAAAATTCATTTACATCTAAATTCCTACAAGTGCTTCGTAATCAGACCACTCCTCGCTTCGCTTAGCCTGGATGGCTGATACGTTGATTTATCAAAGAACCGTCCTGTCTTAAGATTTAAGATACTCATTAGGAGTTAATCCTAACATCAAGAATATATGTATTGTGGTGGTAGGAATATAGGTATTTTGAAGCTATTTTGACAAAAGCCCTTACAGGCCTTTTTGTCTCAAAATAGCTTAGAAACCCCTAAGAACCAGACACCACAATACATATATTCTATCATTCATTAGATTCCCAGTGAAGCGTTGCAATGAAATGGTCAGTGAAATGGTAAGGGAATACTAGAGTTCAATGGGTTAATGTAATCATGACTTACTGTATTCCAACAGAAAGTACACTTCAATAGCTTTCCAAGGATACATCATTGCAAATATCCGTTAAAAAATAGCAGAGAAATGAACCCTTGAAGTTCGCACATCTTGACAGTCCCAGCGTATTCCAATAAATGCTGTAGGCCTACACGACAGCTGATACAGTGATTAATCATTGTTGCTTGAATCTATTGAAAATATTGTTGACAGAGTCTGCATGTACATGGTAACATATGTTACCAAACAATACTCACGTCCCAAAGTATTACAAAGGTCTATTGTTCGTTAATGCGTTTATCCGACAGAATTTCGAGAAATTATTTTAACGACGCAAAAATAATTTTCAGCTCCGAAAATATTTTCGAAAATTCTGTCGGATAAACGCATTAAGACACAATAGGCCTTTTCATGTCTTTGACAAGCAAAAATAATTAATGACTGCAACATCTGATATGGTCATTGTAATTTGCAAGCACAAATAATTAATGACTGCAACATCTGATATGGTCATTGTACAACTGAATATCACTATGGTTTAAAGGCAAATGTTATTCTGTCCATGGAGACATGATGTTAACGTCACACTTTCTCCATCTGGTGAGATTATTCCATTAAAATAAATGGCCTTTTTACTGTCTTCATTAACCAAAATTCAAGGAAAAAATTCAAGTAAATTAAATGTATTATCCAATAGCAAATCAACATAAAAGTAAATTCACCTATGACTTCTTTAATTTAGAAGTAACTGTTAATACTAATAACTTCTTCAGACTACAAGAAACTAAGATAACACCTGGGTTTTTGAGCCTGAAAAATAAGAAAGACTGTCTGCGACTGGAAAAGAATCCATTATCGTTTTATCAGAACCAATTTAACATGGTTGTTTGGTTTGCTACAACAGGTTGTGGTATTTCAATAGACGATCACTTGAATCATAGTGACCCATTGTTAAGGTCAATTTACAGGTTTCATGTTTACTATCAAATATTGAAGATCATGAAGAATCTAGAGATACCAATTCCAGGTGAAAGTGATTTCAATGAGACAAACAATAACATTAACCGTAGGAAACTAGGAGGGTTATTGAGTGAATTTGGTTTAAAAGACGAGTACGATTTCTCGGTGTTTGAAAATAACGGTGGTTGGAGGTCATGGAGTGTACCGGATTACAACCCGAACATAACTGATCCCGGATATTACATCAATGATTCTAAAATCAATTTCTTCCTTATGCAAGTTCATGAAAATAGAATGCCACCGATGTTCAGTAAAGACTGGGATGCTGGAATGGCTAATTTCAAATATCCAGATATTTTCATCAAGGATCATGTCAGGAGACACAAGAATGTATTTGATGTAATTACACAAAATGAATGTCAAACCTATCAACAATTCATGATATTTAAATCAAATGGTTTCTCTAATCCTGGAATAGAGAGGTTGAATGACACAATAAGAACATATGTTTACTGTATTCTGGGTGCTCAGGCGTTGACCAGAACACCAATAATTGGAGTACCGGGTACAGAATTGGATGCTCAGAAGGAATTTAACAAACTATTAAAGGACTCGATTAATCAACATCCTGATATTCCCACTTCAATTCAAAGATACCAAAAAGCAGTGAGTGACACTCATACAAGACTAGATTATGTAATAGCACCAGGATTGTATGTCATAGGATCAAATATGGTACTCGTTATTGGTAAGCTGGATAACTACAATAATAACATTTTAATAGCACCAAAAAATGCTAAACCCGGTAAGAATGACATTAACCACAAAAAGACCTTACCACCACCACTGATGGAAGGAAATAGTTCTAAGAAAATAAGAGTTAAGAGTAGTGTTGGTACTGTCAAGACGGACTTCGTCCTGAGAGCAAAGCTCGAGACCAGTCATAAACCAAAGAGTAATGTTGATTCACCAAAAACAACTGAAACCTCAAAGAATACTCCTACTACTACTAAACTTAACACCAAAGTTGAGAAGGTGGATGATACTCATGAAACAATTAAATTCATGCTTTACTCAGTTGTTGGTACATTGATTGTTTTTATGGTTAGATAAATAAGTAATTATGGCTGAAGGAGGTGAAGATATCCAAATGGGTGAGTTAGATAATTATCGCTTTCGTAATGTGGATGATCCTAATACAGTTGAAACCAATAGAACTTTTCAAGATGACGGCACAACATACAACACAGGAGGTGGAAATTTTACTACTGAAACTTCATTCAGTATACCTCCAGATAGAGTAAGAGGTATTGATCCGCAACTAGAGAAAGAGAAGAGTTGGCTACTAAAAATAGAGGATAAACTTGAAAAAGCATTGAAAAAAAGTGATAAATGGAAATATGACCTAACAAACTAAGTAATCTAGCATCACGTATTTATGTGTACAAAGAAGATCCTTACTTCTTGCCAGCAGATGAAGAACTCGCAAACTTTACAGTACAACAAAAGAAAAATATTGAACTAGACACTGATCCTTTTAATAAAGAGAATAAAAAGTTAATTCCTTTAACTAAGGGTGATGGTAAATTCTATTCTGAACTGACATTAAAGAATAAGTATGGTCTGAGATTTGCTAACATGATTAAAGATATGATTGCACCTGATGAACCAGCACCTATGGAAGGACCTAGAATGGCACCTATGGAAGGCCCAACACCAGTAAGTCAAATTCAATCAATTGCACCTGAAACACAGGCAGTAGTTAATGAGGTAAACAGTTCAAACAAACCAATAGATAAACTGATAGATTCTAATGATGATGAACTTAAATCACTGGGTTTTACTGAAAATGCCTTGAGAGAACTTAGAGGGTTAAAACAGGCTGGTGATAAACTAGCTGCAGTAAAGAGGGATAAGGACATGCAAATAGAGGAATTAGAAAATAAACTTCGTAATTTAACAAGAGACTATGTAAAGTCTGTAGAAGAAGATACTAAAGATAAAGTGGAGTTGAAAAAGCAAATAGATGAACTAAATGACAAATTGCATGAGGAACAGTCAAAGGTATGGAGGTTAGACAATGACAGGGAGTCACAAACTAGAATAATTAAACGTTTAATTGTTGATGTTCTAAAGAAACCAGATTCAACTATTCCTCTAAAGGATAGAATAAAGTTACTTTTTAAGACGTATGGTGTAACTATTAGCGCCATAATAACAGCTGTTGTAATGACATTTACAACTCTAGGTCTTAGTATCAGTAGTGCTTTAAGTGGTGCCACTAAATCTGTAAAACCAACTCCAGGACCAGGACCATCTCCAGGACCAGACCCAACTCCAGGACCTACACCAGAACCTGGACCAGGACCAAAACCATCAATACCAGATAAAGTAAAAGAAGGTCTCAAGAAGTTTGCTGAATGGCTAAAAGAACTAGCCAAGAAATCAGCTGCGGCTTTACCGGGAATCATCGGTTCTATCGTATCATTTCTCCTGAAAACAATTGGTGCAGTTGTTGGCTTTCTAGCTGAACATCTGATCATAGCAGTTATTGCTATTGTGAGCTCCATAATCTATGGTTTAATAGAGGGTGTTAAAGCCTTAAAATCACGTAAAACAGTAAAAAATATAAAAGGTCTTAGGTGACCTTCTATCAAAACAATGTTTAAAAAATAATTATTATGTAAATATGAATAAATACATCTCATTAAAAGACTATTTTAGTAAATGTAGCAATGAAAATCTTACTGGATTCCTTCGTCCTAAGGTTATGGATCGAGCTATGCTCTCAGGACGAAGTCCAAATAGGACAAAGTCCAGAGAGCAAAGCTCGACTCGAGCAGAGCTCTCAGGACGAAGTCCGACTGAGACAGGCAAAGTAGTCCTGCCAAGAATGAAAGAATATGACGTCAGTACCAACACTAATGCTCAATTCTGCCGTAATTGTAAAAGGTGGACACTTTTTGAGTATCAAAAAAACTTGAATTCAGCAAGGTACGCAGCTAAAACTGTGAAGTATCAATTCTGCACCAATTGCAATTCGACTACTTACGACGATGATTTTAAAACTCTTGAGATCAATATTGACAACAAGACACGTTACTTTGACAGTATTCTAAGGAAACTTGGATGGAGTCGGCTGTCCGAATCGGCAGTTAAGTATTTAAAGGACTTTGTGGAAGGGTATTTACAGTGCTACTTTTCAAGTCACAGAAAATGTCTTAGTAAGCAGAGATATGAAAGTACTCTTCAGTCAGCCCTAAAAATGGGTATTAACACTCTCCCCTCTAAGTTATGTAACCAAGGGTTACATGGTGAAGCCATGCTTTTTAAATTTCACTGTGGGGAATATGATTGGTTTCTTGCCATTGAATTTATTAACAGGGCAATTGGTAAACCGCAATTAACCGATGAGAATATCACTGACCTTAGACTAGTGTACTATGCTTTCCTTAGATTTCTGCATTACTGTGGTGTCAAGGTCACCATTAACTACAAGGTATTTTTACACCAAGCCTTTAAAACGCTGAAAATTGATTATGTAATATTTACACCTTTTTTAACCAACAAGGAGCGAGTTAATGATTTGGAGAGATTATGGTATGATTTCACTCAAAGTATTTTCTTCCAGAATTACAAGGTTGAGAAGGAATATGACCAGGATATTGACAAGCAGTTTGACGTTTTATTGGGTGCTAGTGCAGGTCGAGACATTAACTGCATCAGTAGTATTAAGTTTACACCAGCCGGACTTCGTCCTGAGAGCATAGCTCGAGCCGGACTTCGTCCTGAGAGCATAGCTCGAGCTAGTGTTAAGATGCAATAAAGTTGTGAAAACAGCATTTTGCACTTAACAGTCATTTTTCCATAATTTTAAATGAATAATCAGCAAATGAATAGTCAGACATCTGCAGTGATTGAACAACAGATGAAACAGATTGGTGTTATGAGTCCTGAGAGCTTAGCTCGAGTTGGGGCTTCTAACCAACTGAACACTGGTAGTTACCAACAAAACAGAACTAACTTTCAACAGAACTGCTCTACAAATCAACAAGTTTCAAACAAGCAGTTGAATAGTTCAAATTTAGTTAATCCTAGTCAAGGAATAGTTAATCCCAGTCAAGGAATAGTCAATTCTAGTTGCCAACTAGGATCAACCAGCAATCAACAAAATTTGAACTATTTGACTGATAGTGGTCTTAAAGCCAAACAAGACTTAGAGATTCTAGTTGCAACTGGTAAAAGCAAGGATTTCCTTAATAAACAAATAACTTTTAATGACTTAGATAATATGACTGAAAAAGAAATCTTAAAACACCATAGAATGTATGAAACAAAGATGGCTGCCAGACTTAATGATTCTTTGGGTAAGACAGTAATTAAAGCTTACACTAAATTATCAAGGTGGTTATTACCAATAGATGATGAAGATGATCTTTATCATGATCTTAGAAATGGTTATTTGATAACTAACGAGTTGGATAAATGGCTTGGATGGTTGAGTTTGAGAATGGGTCCATTAACTGCACTTGCCTCAACAACACTTATTACTTTAGGTCATTGTCATGAGGAATCATCTATGAATACATCGAGTATGACTGCATCAAATATGAATACACCAAATATGACTGTCTCTGAATGTGACAAACCAATAGATGAAAGTCTAGATATCACAGGTAGTGATGATAAAGAAGACTAAATTAACCTGGTTATGAGAACATAGTTCGAATTAAATTCGGTCAAGATAAATGGAACTTGAAACTGTAACTGATACTACACGAGCTATGCTCTCAGGACAAAGTCCGACTAAAGTTTCAGTGTCTAAAAAACCTCGATCAGAGAAACAATTAGCATGGTCTAGAGAACTGGGTAGAAGATCTAAGGAATTTAAGAGGATAAAAAAGGATAAGACGACATTTAAAGTACAGGACTCCTCACCAAAAAACAGAGTTGTGGAAAAGGAGGAAGAAGAAGTAGAGGAAGAAGAACCACAATCTCAAAATACTGATGTATCACTGCGTGAATCTAGTAGTAATACTTATGTCTATGTACTAGGTTTAGGTGCCGTTATTTTAGCAGCATTCATTATGTTTAAGAAACTTCCTAAAAAAGTATGTAAAGAGCAGCGATCAGGCTTGAATCGAACTTTGTTCTCTGGACAAAGTCCGAATGAAGCAGTCATGAAGGGATCAATTAACCCTCTTGTTAAACCTGTAGTTAAAGAGAAGAAATGTACTATTCCTTTAATGGAATGATCTCATCAGGTGGTCGAACTTTGTTCTCGGGACCTTGTCCTAGTCAGACTTCGTCTTGAGAGCAGAGCTCGATTCTTAACTCTAAAGAAACCTCTGTTCCTCTGAAATTAACTAGCTTACCATTCTCATCAGTGATTTCGAATTTTATGTGATTAGTACACTTATTTATCGTTTTCTTACAATTCGGTTCGTATCGCTGCATTTTTATTTGGTCACCATCTTCTACAGGTATGATGCAGAAAATGTTAGATGGTTTATTGTTGTAGAGGGTCTTAGCTTTGTCAACCAAATTAGCTTGCAGGAATAGATATTTCCTGTAAAAGTTGAGTGGTCTTGTGGAGTAGTATTTTCCTTTCTTGGTGAATTTAGTTTGCTTAAAGCCAAACCACTCATTCACCACTGTGAGCTGTTTTTCTATCACCTCTCTTATGGTTTTGCTTATTTGAAAACCTTCTGTGTTTCTCTCAATCTTGATTTTTTCATTTTTATCTAACTTGTCTACTTTCAGAGGGTACTCTTTATCCTCTGTAAATTCAAGGGTTATGTAATTATTGTTATCACAGTAAATTTTCGCATGGCTAATTCCAATTTCTTTTATGTATTTTTGCCATACCTCACAAAACTCACTTAAACTAAAATGTCGAGAGTATGGAAATGTGTATTGAGTAATGGTGTCTTTAGTTGTGGTAGATTCATTTTCCAAATGCCGTTCGCAAATTTTCATGACTTCCTTTTCAAGTGTATCTGTTTCAAGTCCAGGAGCAAATAATGTCCTAAATTCATCCATACACCATAATTGTTTATCTAAGGGCTCATGTGTTGTAATTCTGGTTATTTCGACTAGAAATGAGAAAATCCTGACTCCCTCTGGTAGAAAATCACCTGTCCACCATGAATTGTAAAAGGTTATCGATTTCAAAGTAATGGATTTTATGTCTAATTGGTCTGTTAAGTAGTACTCAAATTTGGCTTCATTACATTCTTGTTCATTGATTATGAAGTCCATTTCTATTTAATTCAAGAGATTTATTGAATTTAATAAATTTTAATCTAATAAATAGAATGACTGATAAGAATCAGAAAATACTTTGCACTACATGTGACAAGTACATATCCTACAATAATATGGCTATTCACAGGAGAACCAAAGGTCACTTAAGTAAATTAAATCCGGATTATGTCCCTATTGCTCAACCCCGAGCCCCATCACTGATCCCTAAAACTATGGATAAGAAACTTGCATTTGAGGAAAATGAGCTAGATGGCATAAAGAAAGTGAGTGGAATAGAAATAGTAAAACAATTTGGAAAGCCTGTAGTCACCATTAGTTTGAAGATTGACAGAGAAGCTAAACAAGTGTATGAATACAGAGATAAATTAGAGGAGGTATTATTTCAACTCAATGATTACCATCACAAAATTAGCATATCAGTATTTGCTCAGTTTGATCGTCAGGGTGAAAGTGTAACACACCCCATACAGTCTCCAATGGAAAGCATAATTTCAAGGAACCAGGCAATTTATGCCATAACCAACCAGTTAAACTACATTAAGACACAGATTGAGGAAAGGTACTTTCAAGGTTCTGGACTTACTTTAAATAAAATAGAGTCTTGTAACATGACCATCTGTTCTTACAAGAGGTGTAAAGGTGGTCATTACACTAAATTACCATTTAAAACAAAAGCAGTAATAAATGTGGAATCAAATGACAATAAATGTTTTCTCTGGTCTTTATTGGCCGCTAAATATCTGAAAGAAAATCCAGAGACGGACTTTGTCCTGAGAGCAGAGCTCGAGAGTACATTAAATATCACTACCGATATGCTAGAAATGACTTCGTCACGAGAACAGAGTTCGAAAACTACTGATATCAAAATCGAGCTCTGCTCTCAGTACGGAGTACAAATCAAATCATTTCCTGTATGTATTCAAAAGGATATCCCTAAGATAGAGAGTGATAATAATCTCAAAATTAATGTGTTCAAGTTAGAGAACGAATGGGCTAAGAGCACCTGTGAGGCAAAACTAGAACCTCTCTACCTGTCCAAGAATTATGATGATGATGATGTCATCGATCTGTTGTATTTCAAGGACCATTTCATGTACATAAGAGACATCAATCTTTTCTTCAGGACACTAGCTCATAGAGTGTATCTTTGCAGGAGATGCATGAATTACTTTTACAGGAAGTCAACACTAGATAAACATAAAAAGAAATGTGGAGAACACGATTACTGTAAGATTACTTTGCCTCCACCTAACAGTAAATGGTCACAAATTAAATTTGAAAAACACTCATTCAAAAATAGAGTTCCGTTTGTTATCTATGCTGATTTCGAAGCGATAAGCGAACCTTGTTCTTCTGCCGAAGGCAACATACCAGTAGTATCAGTAGAGCCACCTATGATGAAAGAACCGAGTTCAAAGAAACTTTTTAAACAAAATGCATCAGCTGTTGGTGTTTATGTTCACTCAGACTACACACACCTTTACAGTAGCCAGTATGTGTCTCACAGGGGTGCTGATGTTGTAGATGTGTTCTGTAATTGGTTAATCAGGATGGAAGAACAATTCTCTAATTTATTGAACTGTAACTTTCCTCTAACAATGACAGATGAAGACTCGAGC
This sequence comes from Lineus longissimus, assembly GCF_910592395.1. Classification (NCBI taxonomy): domain Eukaryota; kingdom Metazoa; phylum Nemertea; class Pilidiophora; order Heteronemertea; family Lineidae; genus Lineus; species Lineus longissimus. Next base: position 11,014,622 of record NC_088310.1, read on the forward strand.
TCTGCTCTCAGGACGAAGTCCGACTGGCATAAATATCAATTAGAAACACATTGTTACTATTGTAATCAACCTTTGGGATATGACAAGGTCAAGGATCATGATCACTACTGTGGTAGATATCGAGGTGCTGCTCACAACTCGTGTAATTTGAATGAAAAGAAAGCTATGTTTGTTCCAGTGTTTTTTCACAATCTCAGTAATTACGATTCTCACTTATTTATTAAAGAATTAATGAATAAGCTACCGAAGTACAAGAAACTGAAAATACTTGCCAAAACATCAGAGGAATACATTTCATTTCAGTTCGGTTGTTTCAGGTTTTTGGACTCGTACAGATTCCTGCAGTCCAGTTTAGACAACATAACCAAATCAATGTTGGATGATGATTTTAAAATTACCAGACAGCTGTTCCCAAATACCACTGACTTTAAGCTATTGAGGAAGAAGGGTTCAGTACCTTACTCTTTTTACACATCACATGAAAGCTACAATGTTACTTACCTAGAAAAGTTTTTTGACGAATTGAAAAATGAAATGGCACCTGATTCTGCCTATGATGAGGCTAAGGTAATATGGGATCATTTCAAGATCAGGAATCACGGTGAGTTCATTGACCTCTACCTCAAAACTGATGTGATCCTTTTAGCTGATTTATTTGAGAAATTCAGGGATGTCAATTTGAACTACTTTCAGATAGATCCCTGTCACTGTTACTCGGCACCAGGCCTAACCTGGCAAGCTGGTTTGAAGTACACAGGAATAAACCTAGAACTACTGACTGATACCAACATCTTACTTACTTTTGAGAAAGCAATACGAGGTGGAATTTCGGGTGTTATGGGAACAAGACATGTCAAGGCAGATGAACACCACAAACTACTCTACGTAGACGCAAATAATCTCTACGGCTGGTCCATGATGGAACCTCAACCCTATGGTAGTTTTGAAATGATAGATATTGATCCACTCGAGCTATGCTCTCAGGACAAAGTCCTACTAGGACAAGGTCCCGAGAGCAAAGCTCGACTTAACATGAATTTTATCAGTAAAGAGCAGATTATGGCAATTCCAAGTGATAGTGAAGTAGGCTACTTCTTAGAGGTTGATTTGGAGTATCCAGGAAATATTAAATTTAAGTCAAGGAACTTTCCATTCTGTCCCGAATCTCTCTTTATTGAAGATGATGAATTAAGTCCTTACCAGAGAGAGTTACTGGGCGATGATAAAAGATCAAATGTAGAGAAACTAATACTAACACAAAAGGATAAAACTAATTACATAGTGCATTACAGAATGCTACAATTTTACCTCAAGCACGGAATGGTACTTAAGAGGGTTCATTCAGTGATAAGCTTTAAACAATCAAAGTGGTTAGCACCATACATTGATTTTAACACTAAAAGACGTATGGATTCTAAGACTGATTTTGAGAAAGACTATTTTAAACTGATGAACAATGCGTTCTATGGAAAAACTTGTGAGAATGTAAGGAACAGGGTTGAAATTGAATTTGTATCGGACGGGGAGAGAGCCAGGAATGTAATGGCCAATCCCAGGTTTTCATCGATATGCGTATTTGACGAACATAATGCTGCTATTAGCATGAGGAAAACATCAATGAAATTCAACAAACCAATCTACATAGGAGCTTCAGTACTTGAATTGTCTAAATTATTAATGTATGAATTCTATTATGAAGTTCTTCAACCGTACTTTGGTGAGAAAAATATTGAACTACTGTATCTAGATACAGATTTCTTTGTACTTAACATTAATACTGATGACTTAACTAAAGACTTAAAGGAGTTGAGACACTATTTTGACTTCAGTAATTATCAAAAAGATCATACACTCTATGACACCAGTAAGAAGAAGGTACCAGGCTACTTTAAGGATGAGCTAGGAGGAGTAGAGATGACTGAATTCATTGCCCTGAGAAGTAAGATGTACGCTTACAGGACCAAGACTATGTCTGGAGAGCAAGGCTCGACAAAAGATTACGATTCTAAGAAATTGAAGGGTATTGCCAAGAATGTGGTAAGGAGAAATATCTCATTTGATGACTATGTTGATTGTCTTGAAAAGAGTAGGTCATTTTACCACAAGATGAGACACTTAAGATCAGATAAACACCAAATCTATTTGGAAGAAGTTGACAAAAAAAGCCTCAGTCCTTTTGATGACAAGAGGTTCATACTTGAAGATGGAATAAGCACCTTACCATTTGGAATGTATTATGAAGGCTACATAGATTACAGCGATTCAAACTTCGCTTGAGTACGACTACGTCCTGAGAGCATAGCTCGAGTCGAGCTTTGCTCTCTGGACCTTGTCCTAGTCGGACTACGTCCAGAGAACAAAGTTCGATTAAACTAATGAATAGGGTGGTGCTGATGGTAGTGTTACTTGGTGAAATTCATCCCTAACACCGAAGTCATGATAATAGTGATAGTGATACACCACATTAGGATTAGGACGTAGTCCGGGTCCTGTTTGATTTACTGAACTTTTAGTTTTTCTAGCATCTCTGTCTGTGCTAGTTTTTTTCCTTCTTCTAAAAAAGTCTTCTTTAAAGACTCTACATCAACAGCTGAACTTGCCTCCCTTTGTTTTTTCCTAATGGCATTTTTCATCGAAATGTATTTCTCCTTCTCCTTGAGAATCAAAGTAAACTCATCTGTAGATATGTGAGAATCGGTTAAGGCTTTACTAACCAAATCATTGATTGTGTTCAGTTTTGAAATTGCCAACATTCTGATATTCTCATGCTTTTCAATTTTCCTTAGAATATTCTTTTTCTCCCAGCCTAAGGCTGATGAAATAATGGCACTACCTATTGTTACGCCACCCAAAGCTAAGCCTATCGGTGCCGTGATGACACCAGCTAGAGCGGAAACACCAACAGATCCGGCTGCTACGCTAGTTAAATTAAGGAAATGGCTAATGCCAGTAATTACGCTAAATGCTTTTTTGTACTTTGAAAATATCTTTCTTCTAAATTCAATCTCGCTTTCTAAGAAACTCTTAACCTCACATATTTGTTGTAGTCTGAAAGCCTGAGGGTTACTTTCTGTATGCTTTTCAGACCTTTCATAGTTCAAATGACTTTCAGAGTTTAAATTACTTAAATCTGGATAAACCTTATTGTCTCCATCCATTTAATTAGTGGGAATAACTAGAATCAGTTGTTCTGTCATTTCTAGTGTTTAGTGTTGATCCTGCAGACACTACAGGTTTTTGAAGTACATTAAATTTTAAAGGTTTTTCTGACCCAACAGGTTTTTCTGTCCCAGCAGGCACAGCAGGTTTTAAAGGTTTTTCGGGACCAGGCTCCAACTTTGACTCTACTTCTGCCTCTAATTCTCTATGAAATCGTTCTAATCTTTCTTTCCAATTACGTGGTCGTTTTGTGTAACCCCAAGTTCTATTCATTTAATTAAGTAAAATAAAATCAATTCACTGCAAAGAGTAAATTTCTTTCAAGTCTATTATTCAACTTAATCATCTCGTTTATGATTTCTGTCTGACTACATATGTTAATGTTCTGGTTCATTCTCATGTTATTATTTAAATTCGATAATCTATCAAGCAGAATCATATTTTCATCACGAAGATAATCCCCGAAATGCTGTGATATCACTATTTTCCAATTTGGTATTACATCCTGGTCTCGAAAAACAAACCAGTTTTCACTTCTCATTTTTACCATGAAATCCATTGACCTATCCAATTGATCCTTAAATAGTGTGTAGTCTACTTTAGCACTCTTCTGTCTGTTTTGTGTTTTAGACATTGGTCTAATGTTAAACCAAGCAAAGCACAGTTCAGGTTTATCTTTGAATTCCTTGATTGGTAAGACATGATCCAACTCTTCTTCTACTATTCGAACTCTGTTCTCGGGACTTTGTCCTATTGGAGATAGACTCCTCTGGTACTCTAACCACTGTGAGAAGAAACTGTCTGTACATCCTAGATTGAATGATGAATTACCGGTCGGACTTCGTCCTGAGAGCAGAGCTCGATTACACTCTCCCTTAGAAATGCGGTTTAGACCAACTCTAATTTTGTGTCTGTCTCTATTACCATTTTGGTCAAGGTAATCCTTTTTGTAATATGAATTAAAACATGATCTACAGTTACCTCTATTTCCGTCTTTACCAAATTCACCATCACTTAGTAATTTATTTTCATAACATTTATTACATCCCTTGATTTTACTTGAACCACATTCTTTACAGTAATCAAGTAGTTTATTACGCCTGTTCTTTTCAAAATTAATTTCAGGTTTCTTTTCACAGCACTTAACACAATAAATTGTAGGTCCTGAAATTACTGGTTGTTGCTGATACATAGGTTGCTGCTGAAACATAGGTTGCTGCTGATACATAGGTTGTTGCTGATACACATTGACAGTAGCATTAAATATTGCTCCATCCATTTCTTTCTTTATTTAGTAGGACTTTTTTTTTTAAATTACGTTTTTCGAACTTGTTCTTGTGACTTAAGTCACTTTAGAGACTTTATTTCATTTCAATGATTTGATATCAGAAACTGGTAACCATTCATTGAACTTATCACTGTAACACTTCCACTTCACTAATCCGTATTTCTTGCCTTTACTGGTCTTGTACCTTAGGATTTTCTCGATCTTGTACTCTAGCTGGTCAGGATTAGGAACATAGCTCAATTCCTCTTCATAGAAATATCCTTGAATTTCTTCTTTGTGGTAATCCTCAAGCTGGTAGACGATAGGGTGAGTAAAGATGATATGTTTGATTTGGAACACCTCCTCAGTGTAGTTGGGCATGTAACCTTTACCGAAAATGGACTTGTACTTTGAAATTCTTACACTGTCACCTACTTTGTACTTTGGATCACCAAATGTCTCTTTGAGGTGAAGACCGTAAATATTGTACCACACTGTTCCTTCGTTTTCCATCTTTCTGGCGTCTACAGGTTTCATACCTATTGATGAGTGAAATGTGTTATTGTAGCCGCTGACCAGGTCATCCAGAACGTCAATCCACTTGTCAGTCTCCTTAGCGGTGAAATAACGCCACATTTTTTTCTTTAAGGGTTCTATTGAATCTCTCTACTACTGCTGCCTTCTTATCAGATTTTGTGGAGAACCATTCTATGTCATTTTCTGTTAAGAGTTCCTTGAAGTGTTTGTTGTAAAATTCTTTACCGTCATCAAACTGGATTTTCGTTGGTTTTGCTTCCTCAAATATCACTTTAAATGCATCTCTGATTTCTTCTCCCCTCTTACTCTTAACTGCTAGAGCCCAAGAAAAACGACTAAATAGATCTATGACTGTTAAAATGAATCTGAAACCCTTATTCTGTTTCTCAAATTTTTGCATGTCCACCAGATCTGCTTGCCATTGTTGATCGATGTACGATACCATTGTCTTCCTGAAGGTGAATTTCTTAATGGCCGGTTTGTGTAGTTGGTGAGTTGGTAGTGTTTCTAGAAATTCTTTCACTTCTTTTTGTTTAATAAGTTTTCCTGAGCGGGACTTTGTCCCTAACAACGAAGTTGTGCTCTGCTCTCGTGACGAAGTCATATCTTCCTTGACCTGTTTCCAGATTTTACTCAAAGAACTGTAAGCCACGGGACTCTCGGGGTTGTAGTACAAATCCCTTAGATACTGCTGTTTGTCATCCTTTACATTCATTTAAATGAGTGAAGTATTTATTTACGAGCCACACAATATGTTAATTTCTGGTGTTACCAATTGTGGTAAGACATATTTTGCCCTTGACCTCTTAGAAAAGGAGTATCGGCACAAGTTCCAGAACATAGTCATTTTCTGTCCAACATATTTCAACAATAAGACATATGAAAGGAAATGGATTTACCAAGACAAGAACGTCTACATAGTTAATCCCGAAGCTGTGGCCAGTAATTTGGACCTTGTGCTTCAGTTTGCTACTCTGACCTTTGCTGGTTCTAACACATTATTCCTCATTGATGACTGTGCTAATTTGAGAGACACAAAAAAGAAGGTGTCCGAGTTATGTAATCTTGCCTTTTCCGGCAGGCACTACAATCTCACTGTTTGGTTACTAGTTCAGAAGTACAATTCAGTTGTCAAGGACTACAGAGAGAACATAAGAATTTTAGTATTATTTTTTAATAAGGATGAATCAGCCATGAAAGATGCCTTAGAAGAAAACAGTGTTATTCCTAAGGAGAAAAGACAGTACTACATAGAAGAACTTAAGATGAAAAAAGGATCAAAACTGATCATTAGACTACAACATCCATTTGGATTTACTCTTTCACATCAAAAATCTTAGTCCCGCTTCTGATCGAGCTATGCTCTCAGGACTGTGTCCGATCATCAGGACTGTGTCCGATCAGTGGTCTTAGTCTTTCTAACCCTAGTAAAATAATAAATTATTAACCCTAAACCACTAAGTCCTAGGATAATCCATAGGTACTCGTATTTCTTCATTTCATCACTAGGTTGGTAGTAATCACTTAATTGTGGTCGCTGAGGTAGTACAATAGTTCTTTCTGGATGTAAATGATTGTAAACAGTAAGTGCTGAATCAGTATTGTTAAAATCAATAGAAGCGTCTCTTTCTCTCTTTAATTCAAGATTAACGAAGTCAATGGTACTTTTCCTATGCTCCTCCCATTCGGTTGAAGCTTTTTGTAATTGCTCCTGAGCCAAATCATGTCTTTTCACTTCAGTCTCATAGCCATTCTTGTCCAGTTTTTTAAAAAGCTAACCGGATCCAGTGAATGCTAATCCATTGATTATTGCAGATCCAAATAACATGCCAATGCCAGCCATTTAATTCCAGTGAAAATGTTAATTCCAGTGAATTTAATGATGTGTTAATACCAATTGGTACTGTACATTATGACCATTAAGATCGATGATGTCACCTTTTCATCAGTTAAACGAATATTCAGCTTATTGAATCTTGGTTTACAGGGAATTGCTATTGGTTTCTCAAATGTGTATGCTATTAAATCCCCAAAATTAGCTTCCTTTATTGGTCTTGTGGTTAGCACATCAGATGCTTCACCATTACTTAATACACTATTAGATTCGATTATGTCACAGTGAAAAACAAAATGGTTAATTGGTCTAAAATTGATGGGTTTCTCGCTTACAACATCATCCTTACTTTTATTGTCTAAAGGATAAGGCCATTCTGATTTCATGCCAAATAATTCATTACTTTTACCAAGAAAATAGATCTGATAATGCGCCTCATTTTTTCTCTTTAGGAAGTGTAAGATGGCCTTACCTGTTGGTTCTTCAAGGTCAAATCTGACAGCACCTCTACTCATACTATTTTCTTTCAACTTATCCGCAAATACTTTTGAAAAGCTCTGTAGGTCATAGAGACCATCTGGTAGCGTAATCTCTGCCACATCAAACCCCTTAACTTTGATTCGGTTATTCTCCCTGGCTGCACTTATGTTGTAGAATGTACAAGGTATTACTGCAAAAGTTAAAGTGATGCTACATGCATCCTGAATTTCAGTCTTGAGATTGACTGTTAAATCACTTGAACTCTGATCTGGATAGTCACTTGAATCTATGTTCATTACAGTAATCATTTATTTAAGTAAATTTTCGTTTTCAAATTTACCTTTTATCAAATAAGTAAATTATTCTTACTTCATAATATTTCTGGGTAGGATTCCTTGATCGTAAAGGTACTCTAATGTTCCATTACTAATAGCTACAGTTCCACCCAGTTTAAGAATTTCCTCTATGTTGGCCTGACTTGGGGGACCAATATTGATTCTCAAGAACCTTTTCAGTAACATAGAGTAACCAATTGTTGTTGATGCCAACAGTAAACTTTGATACAGTGTATTTATGATATCTTTCTTTCCTGGTGTATCCATTTAATTACTTAGAAAATCACTAGTAAAACTCATTTATCTAGTATTCAGTGCTGGAGCCAACTTTTGTTCTTGCAGCACCTCAGTGTTGGAGTGAAGCAATCTGAGAATTCTGGATGTTTACCTGGGCGTCAGAAACCACGAATATGTGCATTTTGTATGGTCCCTTTCCAGATTTCTTTGTAATAGATAATTGAATACCATCTTTTGTGTTCTGGAGCTTCTTTCCTGATCCGTGTAGACGATTATCTTCAGAAGTTCTCAGGTCCAACCATAAACTATAGTGATTAGAATCACCATAGTATTTCTCCATGGTCATGTTACAGTCATGAGTTTTCTTCAAATCTTCAGACATAAAATGTTTCTTGATCTCCTCCCATTGATCCATCATTCTCATTCCTTCTGGGAACACCTGATTGGCAACACCCTCTATTGTGATCTGCACTTTACTTATGTTAGGGTTTTCAAACTTCTCTGAATCTCTAGCTCCATCTACATAGTCAGACACAAATAGTAATAATAATCCTTTAATAGACATTCTTGGAAAGTTGATGTTCTCATTAATTAGTGTTTCATTAGCAGTAACATTGACTGTCTTAAAATGGTCTACCCAATCATAAAATATTGAGAATCCAGAATTGTACTTGTTACTCAATTGACTAGCAATCATTTTGTTGGCTACGGTATCATATTCAAAACAAATATTCTCTAGTTTGTAGCCCATAATTGCTGTGGTTGTGGTGACTATGATTTCCTCCTTTGGTGCTAAAGTTATTTCAATAATCACATCTTCTTGAATTGGAAACTTGTAAAATGGAGCATGATGATGGAATAGTTCAAAATCTAATCAGTGAGTGCTCTGGGTAGCCAAAGTGTAACTGATATCCAAAGTGACCCAGTTGCTGGCAGATTATAGCCTCGGTTTAGTATACCTGGTTAGCATAAACTTGGCCGCCCACTGACATAGATTCATGCATAATACGTCCTAGTTTACCTATATTAGGAATGTCAACAATAATAGTGCCATGCATGGAAAGTGGACCCTTCCTTTTGTTTATCCCCCCCCCCCCCCGAGGCTTGCATTTCTAGACTTCTTCGTTTTCTAGTGTACCTCTCATCTCCATTATTTGTTTGATCGGTAGTTGCTTTTAGTGACTGGTCATCAGAATTATCCCCTTTGGCTTTAGACAATTTCACTGAATCAAGAATATCCAAATATCCAAACAATTATTTCATTTCATATTCCTTTTTTGGTCGAAAAATATAAATCAAAGTAAGGGTCACTGAATGAATATAGGCCTACACATGTGAAACATTAATAATCCAAAAGAAGTAAGAATATAATCCACCAAAGGAACAACAAAACAAGTTTAACCTGTTCAGAAGAACTGATAGAACCAGGAAAGATGGAACAAAATTGACAAGGCAGGAAGCACTTGATCTTCACCACCACGTGTTTCATCATGGTTACTAGGCCAATATGCTAATGAGCGGCTGATAATGAGCTGGGCAAGCAACATCAAAAATGTGATAGCCACTTCGTTGATGACCAGAAAGGGTGTAAATTGTACTCATTCACTACAGAAAGACATGGTCAACACCATGGAATTGACCTTCTGCACTTGAAGTATCAGAAACAAAATCTATCCCTATTACAAGATCAAAGGAATATGCCGCCTTGCAAACAAGCAGCCTGCTGAGTTTGAGAGATTATAGCAGACAAGTGTATAAACAAATTAACCCAAATGTGTGTAATTAATCAAGCAGAAAGGTCACTGTACCAGGCTGTATCATGATACCATACAAAAGTTGACCACCAAGAATGTTATTGACAGTTTAGTTGAGGGGGAGGGGGCTGTGCTGGGTGGACTCCAGCCACTCTCAAGTCTCACACATCAAGGGGTGTGCATATTCATTGAAAAAAGTGGTTGAATTCCACAGCCAAGATGTCAATCAAAGGTCTGCCATCAATGGTCTCTTGTTTTAGACATAGAAACTTTTTCTATCCCAATTAGAAGTTGGGGGTGGGGTGTGTGTTGGACAGTGCTCACAATGAAATGCATTTTATGCTCTCAAAAGTGCTTAAATGGAATACATGTTGCATTAGGATTGTAGTGTGGTATGTATTTAACAATATAAAGCATGTTTATTAAGGTAAAAAAAGATTTGGGCTGTGTCAGAGTCATTTCAAATAATGACCCCAGCTATCAATGTACTATCTGAGATCATAGTGCATTGAAACTGGAATGCACTAGATAGTACACAAACTAGGTCAATCCAGAACGAGGCTGACTTTGGCCTATTTTGTATAAGTTTTGACCCAGGTTGTACACTGAATGGTATTTTGTACTTCTTGTCAAACACTTTCTTTAAAGTCTTTTCATTAGCTGTTTCTCCAGTGACATCAGCTTCAGCGACTCCTGATCTTAATTCTCTAAGATTTTTTGACTGAATACCCTGAAAAACTCTATCATTTCTTTCTTCTTCTGTAAACCACAGATCTTTAAATGTAGAATAATGACTGTATTCGTCAAGGTCAAATATCTGCTCTGTTCCCCACTTAACCACCATCTTTGAAATCAGGTTTCTACCAAGATTATTTACAACACTATTTTTAGAATCACCAGAAATGGTTACATCAGCAGACAGATAAAGAGATTTAGGTACAAAGAATGTATTCTCTCGCAATGCAGGTATTCTAACATACAGTGTTTCTTTGGGGTTAGCAGATGATGGGTTATGAGTAATGATATGATGCTGCCTCTCAGCTTTCAAACCAAGTGGAATCTTATGTGCCCTTTCGGTATTTAATAAATATCCTGTTGCCATTTTCTATTTATTTACTAGTAAAATTATGTACATGCAGTGAACAGTGCCAACATCATATATCAAGTAAAATGCACGGAAAAAAGCTATTGACGTGTACTTTCTGTTGGAATACAGTAAGTCATGATTACATTAACCCATTGAACTCTAGTATTCCCTCACCATTTCACTGCAACGCTTCACTGACCATTTCATTGCAACGCTTCACTGGGAATCTAATGAATGATAGAATATATGTATTGTGGTGTCTGGTTCTTAGGGGTTTCTAAGCTAATTTGAGACAAAAAGGCCTGTAAGGGCTTTTGTCAAAATAGCTTCAAAATACCTATATTCCTACCACCACAATACATATATTCTTGCGTATTGTAAGCCATACAAGCATTGATATTGATTTCATAATATTCATCATAGGCCTACTACTCTTTATCCTTGAAAATCCACCTCACACATGACACGTTACGAAACCCACGCTACTGATAAGTCGTTGTGCCGTGTGTGTCCCTAATAAAAATGCGCAAGTTGCGGAGAGATGGCCTTAGCTTAGGGGGCCGGGCATGCAATAGGCTAATAGGGCCTACCGATAGGCTCTTTCATAGAAGGCCCTGACCACACTCCTCGCATGGCGTGGCCTGGGGAGTGTCCTGAACAATACCATGGTAAGGATTAAAAATTTTAATCATTCTATTGTTTGGCTGCAGAAAAATGGGAAAAAGTCACAGTTGCATCAATTTTTTTCACAATCCAAATGGCAAATGCCCATCTCGTTTTTATATTGGTGTCCAATCACATGTACCAAGTTTGAATGGAACTTTATTTGGACTCTTTCCGAGTTAGCCTATGACTGTAAATGCATTTGCTATAGTAAGGCTGGCTCTGCCAATCATCTACGAAAGAGCCTATTGAAAATTCAGCTCTTCTCCATTGCAGGTTTAATCAAAATAGGACTGGGCAAACCTTGCCAGTTACAGGGAAGCGACATAGTACCGGTACCCAAAAAGCTAAGAGACAGCGTGGTAGACCTGTGGCAAACTACCGCCTTAAATTCATTGTTCTTCAGGAGCTGTCTGCAAAGGTACCCTGGTGGAAGGTGATTGAAAAGTTTGGTTTGTCCGGTTTAGGTACGTATGCGCTGCAATATGAAATTGGTTGCCGACCGGCCTTGTATTGATCTTAGTAAAGATAAATTATGGACTCATAGAGAATAAGAAGAATGATTACTTTTGTCTCTTGATCGTGCCTGACAGACTTTTTTTAGTGTAGCATAACAACAGAAACAAACTAATTATTCAGCCAGGTCAAGGCTCAAAAACGTTTTATTAGGCCAGTGCTATGAATTAACATACAACTACTGAATTCTATTTATAGGCCGTCTTCGAAATGAGGATGGGGTTCATTCAGTCTCTGTTAAAAGTGATCTCGATGATCAAGGGGTGCGGGATCTGTTGGTGCAGCACTGCCCACGACTCCAGGGCCGCCATTTCATTATAATGGTTGCCAATCCGATTTCGGAACTGAGCGAATTTGTGGGTGAAATCTCCGCATATGCATTGCACAAATTGTGCACAAAGAAATGCATATATGTTGTGCCAGATGAGAGATTAGAGGTGAGTGCTGGAGATTAGTCTCAGTATTTTGATAACTATTGCCAAACTTTGATGATGATTCCTGTTGGGTTTACGGTCACATAAAAAACATACAACATACATGTACAATTGTATGTCATTTCATCTTGACTATTTTTTGTTTTCAAGCAGGTGAACTATAATTCCTCCAAGGTAACTGACATCCCGATTAAAATTGTTGATAAACAAGAAACAATGTATTATACTTCAGTACTTGTATGTACGCAATTTCAACATCATTATTGTAGGTTGTTGACAATGACATCGCTAATCAGCCTCAGCCTGCAGACCTCGTGCCAACAGATCCAGATGTGGCGGCAGATGACCTAGAGGATGGGCTCCCGGAACTTGCTCCTGTTGTGACGGATGTGAATTTGCCTTTGAGTGATGATGACGACTTTTCTGCACCAAATATTACGGTATGTACTTGTCTTCAATGATTGTTCCATAGTGTAAAATCCTTCTCTATATTTTAGTAAATAGCAAGTATGAGAATGTAGTCAAATACTCAGTCTGACACGGTACATGTATCTTATCAAAGGAAGTTTTTTTATTGATTACAACAAGGTTTAACAGTGTGGGTGGGGTGTTATATGTAGTGACAAAATTGTAAAGGCTGTGCATCCTTTTTGAACATTTAAAGGGACAGTATTGGCAGCAGCTGAATTGGCAAGATAAAGTAACACAAAGTCGCCAATACTAATAGGGGTCTCTCACATCTCACAGTTCGTCGAAATGATTCACGCTTGTACATAGAATGTATTTAGTGTTGAATCTGACATCACCCAGGGCCCTCTGTTTATTTAGTCACCTGAAGATGGCCAAATTAGCACCGCTGCTCCTGCCTATAGTCCCTCTTTAAAACTATAATTATTCAGTAAGATTATCACTGTCAGTGTGCTTAGTTGATGGGCTATTGCGTAAACATGATAGTTTCTTTTCCAGCCACGTGTTCCTGCAAGACGAATTATACTCAGGCATCCGAATGTTCGTGAGGTTTGTACATTTAGCTAACATTGAAGGTAGCTGATATTTTGGTGTTCGTCGTCATCTGTTCGCACAACACTATCATAACCCCAATGGTTACCTAAAATCAACAAAATTTGATTATTCCAAGCCCTGCCTTGTCTCTGCGCTAGAGTCCATACAATCACAAACTTTCAGGGCCTGAAAAGGTTTTACTTTGTAAATGAAATGGCCAGGGCCATTGTGCTCACCTCATGTGGAGGAAAGATGGATAAAGAGCATGGTATTGTGTCATGTAGTGTTAGGTTTGATGTAGGTCCAAGCAATTACAATTTCCCCAAAATGGCCAATTTACAGTACATTCGACCTCTGTGACCTTGAAAAGTAGGTCAAATCAAAGAAGACCCGGGTGACAAATTGAATGGTTGTTAGAATTAGATGTACCTATGATATAAAATTGGTGCCAATCGGGCAAGTCATTACTAGGAATAATGGCATTTTGAAGAATTTAGGATTTGGCCCCCTCCCTGGAGGCCAAATGGCAAATCAGATCGCACCAAACTTCGGTACCTAAGATCACCTGACCAAGGGGTACATGTGTACTTAATTTGTGATCAATAGTCATTGCAGTTAAGAAACGTGCCATAGTTACGGCCTGACGGCGAATTTACGCCATTTGACCTCTGTGACCTTGACAAGAAGGTCAAATTAAAAACCTGTGTGACATATACTGTATGGTGGTTAGATGTACCCATGATATCAAATTGGTGGCAATCGGGCAAGAAGTTAAGGAATAATCACATTTTTAAGGTTTTTGGATTTTGCCCCCTGGTGGTCAAGTGGTGAATCATATTGGACCAAACTTCGGTCCCTGCGATCACCTGACTAAGGGGTAAATGTGTACCAAATTTAGTATCAATAGTCATTGCAGTTTAGAAACGTGCCATCGTTACATCCTAACGGCCAATTTACACCATTTGACCCCTGTGACCTTGAAAGGAGGTCAAATCAAAAACCCGGAGGATATATGATGCACCTTTGCTAGAAGTACCTACCATATTTTTTTCAAAATTTCCCGACTACTATTAAGGGAGATATTGCATATTTTCACTTTTAACGTTTAGCCCCCTGGTGGCCAAACCATGAAACGAATCAAACCAAAACTTGGTCTCCAAGGTGTCATTACATAAGGGTACATGTGTACCAAGTTTCAACTCAATAGCTCTAACAGTTACGAAACGTGCCCTGCTAACGGACGACGGACGACGACGACGAGGACGACGACGACGACGACGACGACGACGACGACGACGACGACGACGACGACGACGACGACGACGGACGACGGACGCCACGGTATGGGATAAGCTCACCTCTGCTAAGAGGTGAGCTAAAAAGGTTTTACTTTGAAATGGTTTTAAATACTATACACCCAAAGCATGTTTTGCAAACATATATGGACATAAAAATAAAATAGTTTTTAGAGTGTCATACTGACTGCAGATGGAGGTGTGTCTGACGCTATCGTCACATGCATGCATTATCTACATCTCTCTTGCAGGTTGTTGACGAGGCGGTTAACATTGATCCCCCTGAGTCAGACGTAGAGAACGACCAAGAAACGGTTGGCAATACACCATATCAACCACCAGTGGCCGCCGGTCCGTCAGGTGACACTGAGAACGACAACGTCAATAGGCCAACGCTCGAGGTGTGTACTTGGTTTTTTTTAAAAAGTTCTCCACCTCTGTATTGTTGAAATCCAGTCCTTCGGTTCACTTAGCATGACCATTATTATTGCCTTTACTGATCTATCAAGATACATTTTGATCACTGTAAGTCTTGTGGTATAAAATGACATTGTTATAACTGCAATAGAAGTCCCCTAAAACCTATCCTATTCTTTGCTGATTGTTAGCTTACCAGTGGGGAGCTTATAATGATACAGTGTTGTCCGCTGTCTGCCGGCAGTGTCCGCTAGCGGAGCACATTTCGCAACTGCTGGTGATAAACAGCTGAAACTTGATGCATTATGGTAGCTTTGGGCAATATGCCCAGATGTATTTTTAATATTTATGAATCGGGGTAGAGTAACTACAAGTTAGACAAAGAGACCGGCCAAAGGTCTCACACCGACTGTTGATTTCAAAATAGGGATTTTTGACCGCTAGCAACGATTGAGGCACTAGTCCACAGCGGCTCCCTGTAATGCAACATGACCTTACATCTATACGATAAATACTTCTGGGCTTTATGCTGCCATCTTTGAAAAATTTTTATACAATATCTGTGATCATAATACTACATTCCCAGATTTCCAAAGTTAAAAATCTAAAATTTCACGGTGTCACGTTTTATAGTACAAAACTCTTCTAATTTGATATGTACATGTAGACACCTTACTCGGTTTTTTATGATATTGTCTATTACATGTATTTTTTTGTTTTCACCTTTCAGCACGCAGGTCATTCTGCTCTTGCTGGCAGTTCATCTTTGACAAACAATGCTGCTGAGGGCTCAACCAACAACACTCTAAGGGACAATGCGGTACGATATAACTTACATTTATTTTGGAATTTTTCTTTTTTGCATGTACATGTAAGTAGAGGTTGTTTCCTGACCCAATCCACAATCCAGTTGTTTGGTTAAAGAGTGTTATGTAAAAACTAAAGAGTCTGATGAAATAAATCCCAATTAATGGCCTGTTTGTCATCATATTTTTATAAAAGGCTTCTAGCACTGCTGATGATTCATGATATTATTCCTACAAATTTCAAATACCTTTTTTTGTGGCACTTATGGGAGGTATCATTACCTGAAGAAGTCTACTGACTTAAGGGTGCCAAGGTTTGACCATGTCACTGCTCCCGATTTTCTGAGACCCATCAAAGTGCATTTATTTATTTCTGCATGCCCATTTTTACATTGAGAAATACCTTGACATCGTATGTTATTGCAGTTTCTGTGCTTGTTCCCAAATAATGTGTACTACCGGTACATGTATCAACATCTAATGGAAGTTACATCTTTTCAGGTAAAAATGGTTGATGTGATGGTTGGCCCTGATGAAAGTATTGATGATACTGTGGTCATCAATGAGCAGGTATGTATTGTGTGTTATTACCTGTGCATGTTGCCAGTTTGAAGTGGATTACCTTTAAATGTCATGAGCTGATGCATTGGTGCTAATGAGCAGAAATACAAAACAAATCAAATGCAGCATCGAAGACTTGATGTAAAAAAATCATTTTGTGTCCACAAATACGTAACCATAGTTGACAGTGTAAAGTGTGGCATGTCGCTGAGGTACAGATACATACATCTTACATACATGAAAAAAGAGGAACAGCAATTTCCTGTTTGAAAATAGGCTTTATTATTTATAGTAATAACATATTATCACCTTGGGTGCCCAATGACATAGATCCATGTCTTTGACGATCGGTGCCCAACGACGTAGATCTATGTCATGTATCAGGGGGTACCATCGGCTGTTGCAATTGTCCTGTTCCAAGGATGTTTATGACATAAATCTCTGATGGGCTAGTTGTGAACCAAAGGAATTTTGTTACTCAAGCATTCTCTGTGCGTGTTAGAGATCTGGGGAGGGTCGAGGATGGTCTGGGGGTAGGGGATTTTCTATGAAAGTTTACCTTCTTTGAAAAGAACCTTAAAAAATTATGATATGCTATGAGCTTCTGGAATCTAATGCAAAAGACTTCAGGCAATTATCTCTTACGAAATTATTTACAAAGTGGCAAAAAAGGGTGAAATGCGTGCACCGGAAGTTCGTAAAAACCATGGACACCCGAGATGTTTGACTTATGAAGCTAGCCAATGAAGTACAGTGGAACCTCCCTTAGCGGACACCTCTCTATTAAGGACAACCTCTCTATAAAGTACACTAGTTTTGGTCCCAAATTGGTCGTTTCCATTCAATCTGACCTAAATCAGGACACCTCTCTATTAAGGAAGGTATTTGTCAGTCCCGAGGGTGTCCTTAATAGAGAGGTTCTACTGTACTATTACTTGCAGCAATATTACATGTGTTATCCAGCACTGAATTAACATGCATTGCCATTAGATGGAAAAGTTGGAAAATTGGTGTGTGATGTAATTTAAATTAACAGCAACATCACGCTGTTGGGTCTCCTTACTAAAATCTAGTCTGCTTGTTGAAGGTCTAACCCCCCCCCCCCCCCCCAAACCATTGGCTAAAGCAGATCAGGCTAGGTCTATATCTTAGCTTCACCATCCCAGTCTCAATTTTAGAACAGAAACTTGCCAGTCGAGTGCTAATTCCAGAAATATAATCTGTGAGTGGTTATCATTAATTGCATTTCTTCTTGTAGAGTCGTCCACAAAGCGAAGCTAATCAACTTCGTTTGCAGCAGGATGCTGAATTTATGCAAAGCCTAGTCGCTGATCAAGAAAGGGTAAGTAATTATAATAAAGCTCGTGGAGTATTCATATAAACATTTGATATCTGTTTCCTCAAGACAGTCTTTGGCCTGTATTGCCTGACAATTCCGCAGTCAGAAGAATTTCTTCTGCAAATAATGAACATAAGTACATTATTTTGACTGCACAACAGTCAAGTGCTTACATTTGTCCTAAATCTAATCTTACATCCTACTCCAAAATATTTTTGCAGAAACCAATGAACACTTACACTGAACTGTGCTGCACTTGGCAATTTTAAACATGTTAAGAGTAAGGAGTGGCACTGGCTGGGCCTCGAACCCACGAGCATTTTATTACGTAGATCTAGTTGTCTGTGCCTCTGGGCTACAAATTTCCTTTTTATTAGTGGCCACTTTTGAGAATTATTCCCACTTACGGAACCTTTATACTTTTTGGCTCGGCATAATCATGGTAATGATATCCGAATATCTGTCGCCTGGAAAACAGTGGCACATTTCTTAACCCCACAGGCCATGTACCTGAAAGTTTTTATACTAGGTCATGTGAACACTGAGACGAAAGTTTTTGGTTCGTGCTGAGGGACCGAATTGTGTATTGATAGAAAGGTGAATCCAAAGGTGGTGTGTGACCTTGCACCCTATCTTCAGAATAACCTTTGAAATTTCCTGCAAATGCCCTAAATTAATTTTTTACCCCGCAAAAAGGGATGTGGATTGAAGCTGCTCCCTTCTGGCCCTGCCTGCAAAATTGGCTATAAAAAATCTACGCGGACACTGAGGTGCACACTCCTTTTTGGTAGTGATGCTGGGTTTGTTGTATACATGTTTTCCTACAATAAGACTATACTTATGAGTTTCCTAATTGAAACACATTTTTCAGATCAAAAAGCAGAAATTGGAGATGGTGGGAGAGGAGCCTGTGGATGGTTTTTGTGTAACCTTCAGGTGTGATAAGGTCCTGAAAAGAAGATTTGTTGATTCGGACAAAATTTTGGTAAATATTCATAATTAAAATAAGTAATTTGCATGTTCTCAGATACTGCAATGAACTTAAATCATTTGTGCAACCAAATGATAAAGTTGACCCCTGACAAAAGAACTTAAACTTAACTTAAACTTTATTAATGATCTAACGCCTCGGCCGCTTACATTGATACAGATTAATATATGTGGTAAAATATAACTCAAGATGACAGAAACAAAAATAATGTAAATCTCAATACAAATTTAATTAGAATTCGAGTCTCCTACCCCTACTCTTATAAAGAAAAACTGACAAGTTATGCAGGGTTTCTGCACATTTGCTAGTCATTATCGAAACAAAGTAATCTCTCGTGATGTCTGATACGAATCTTGACTTGGTTACAAGGGGTCCAAAACTGAAACCGAAAAATTGAAAAGTGCTTTTGCCTTAGTACTGATACATCTCTATCAGATTTTTTTCATGAATCAATATGAAGACCTCTACCCACTGACTGTCAAACTGACTGTCAAACTGACTGTCAAACTACTTCATTATTAGGCACGCCATTACATTTTGCCAACGTTCATAAATCAAAGTTGGCAGAATTGCGATGGCCTTGCAATCGACATATTGCTCTAGAACCGCAGAAGATCCTGAATAGCAGGAAAAGAGTAGTTAACCCTTCGGAGAAAAGAGCTACTTCCCTAAAAAATTCTTATCTATGTTTGAATTGTTTTTCAGCATCTTTTTCATTTTGTTGAGGGCTCACTGGGATTTGAGAAAGTTGAGCTTTCCATTGCTCGCCAACCCATCATTCGTGGTCCAGGAACGCTTGCTGATTTTGGTATCACAGCCAACACTAGTCTTATGGTAACTTCACCAGAAAAAATGGTGAGTAGTTGATGTGCATCTGCTATATATGTAGCTCTTACCTGATTTTTATGCGTTAGGTGAAAAAGGTGTGTTACGTGTACATGTAGTAGCCAGAAGCGCGTCTGTACTTAAGACTTTTTGCTTATAAGTTGTAAAGGAGTCATCTCAATCGTTTGAATAGTGGCTACTATATTGTTACCAAGTTGGTTACACCCCTGGAAACCTCATTAGCAGAAAATGCACAAACCCCCTCGACCTGCGGTTTCGGTGGTTTCCAAGCCGAAGACCATCATGAGGTTGTTGTCAGATGCCTCAGAAATCACTTTCGTGTGGATTTGTATTCATTTTATTCTGCAGTTTGCCTTTTAAACTAATAATATGTTCATGTTTGAGTTCACTAAAGAGTGAGTTGCTGAATACAGTTATTTTCTACCACAGGAACTTTCTGACGATTCTGATGATGAAGAAATGATTCAAGAGGAAATTGCTGACCGTGGCCCTACTTTCCAAAAAAAAGGTATGACCAAATTGCCTGCATGCCTAACACACCTCCAACATTGAAGCTATGGTATAGACATGGCCAAATGATAGTGGGCCAACAAAAAAAAAGCTATAAAACCATGAACTTATCGAGGCCTCGGCTGACGAGCACCCTGAACAACGTCATTTGCATATAAACAACTTTCCTTCCTGGCAAAAACATGTTATCAAAATGATGTCAGAGCAAGGCTCTGACCTCGGTACATGTTTTCAGCGTGATCTTGAAAACGTAACACCATATTTTTTTCATTAGAATTTAACACTTGGCATAAACTCTAATGCACATCTGGCATAAACTCTAATGCACATCTATAGCAGAACAGCCTTGGCACCTTTTGTTGTGTAATTGGGCGTGGCTGCTAAAGCGTCAATGTGTGTATTAATGTATACTGTCATTTCAGATCATTCAATATAATTTCAGATCAATGTGTGTAATGTATACTGTCATTTCAGATCATTCAATATAATTTCAGATCTCAAAGACCTAAAGTCCAGAGCTCAAGATATCCATCGGTTTCTTGGAGCTGAGAGGACGATTCACATGAAACGGGATCTTGTGGTGCAAAACATGCTAGCTCTCTATACAGCTGAACCGAATATAGTTCATCAGCGGCGGCGGGTAGTTTTTGAAGGGGAGGAAGTAGCGGAAGATCTTGATGGCGTCTGTCGCGAGTTATTTACAATCTTCTGCCGGGAGGCCCTGGAAGTCCACTTCGAAGGTGGGGATGACCGTGTGCCTAAGGTAGACCACCGTTATATGGGCAGCGGTGTGTTCTCAGCAATTGGCAGAATAATTTCCCATGGTTTTATTTTGCATGGGTACTTCCCTCCTACGTCCTCTATTGCTGTCCTTGCAGCTATTTATTCATCTGACTTTAACGACATCTTCTTCACAGAATCACTTCTGCGCTCGATGCCTGACACACAGGCCAATTTCATGTCAAGAATGTTAAACGATCCATCATCTCTTAAGCAAGATGATAACCTGTTCCAGGTTATTTCAATTTTATAATTGTTTAACCTGCGGTTGAGACCTACTGCTGAAACAATGAAGTCATTGTTTTTGAGTGTGGCCAAGTGCCACCTATACTACAGTCGGTTTTGGGCCCTGTTAGAGCTCAAGAGTGGAATGACCTGTTACCCCTATTTGTGGGAGGGGATCTCCTCCGATGCCTTCAGAGACCTGAAGGAGTCTTTGCGGCCCACAGGAGACAAAGTGTCTACGATGCTGAAGAAGGAGCATAGCAGTGTTAAGGATTTTCCTTATCTGTATGACATCGAGGTGAGGATTGTAGAGTATCTGGAAAAGTATATTTCTGGATTGGTGTCGGATAAATTGAAACAGTTCCTGATATTCTGGACATCCTCTGACTGTCTGGTCGATGATCTGAAGGTGGATTTCAACTCACTCGAGGGGGAGGATATCATCAGGCCAACTGCAACAGCATGTACATGCACATTGCATGTTAGTCGCAATTATTTTTCTGCAGATGAATTGGCGACAAATTTCAATCGCTATGTTTTTTCAGAGCATGCTCGGCGGTTCGATTCTGCCTAAGCCGTCCAATGCCAGACACAGTGTATATCAGGTGGCCCATCCATATATGTGAACCATAACTTGAACACTTGTCTCAATAGTGACACGTAGATGAAATTAATGGGAATTATTTCTCGTGTTGCATTTTGAATTAACTTTGTTTCTTAAATATTGTACCAAAACTGTGCAAGAGGACTCGGGTCAAATGCCATTTATTCATAGGTTGTTTTTGGAGAAAAAAATGTATGGTCTTGAGACTTGGAAATTTGATACTGTAAAACTGGAAATTTTCGCGGTATTTCTAATTTGGCTATTTTTGCGGGTGTCAGTAATCCGCAAAATTGGAATTTTAAATGGAGTTTATTGAAAGATGTTGTCTGATCCGCCAAAATAAGTAGCGTAAAACTAAATAAGGAATTTTTGCTAATCCGCGAAAATAACCAGCCACAAAAATTTCCCGTTTCACAGTATGTTGGAAAAGTGATATTTTCATGATATCGGTAATTGGTCGTCGCCAGACTACCCTTATTTTCAGTCTGGCAGATTTGGTGTGAAATTTTGTTCCCCTCAGAACTCAGGCATTTCACCATGGATCTTAACGAAATTTGGGGGGTAGTTTTTGTTTGTTGGAGGGTGTGCGCGTTTAACATTCAGCGTCGGGGGTGCTTTGTGGGGGGTGCAGCGCCCCTTTTTGTGAAAAAAAGGGGGGTAAAAAATAATCAAAAATCTTTTAAAAATCAACGATCGGGAAATTCCAAAATCTGTTCCCAAGGAATTGTGGGGAAGGTCGTCAGCTTTATTGTGATGAATTTTCAGACGATTTGAAGCAAAACTGAGGGAGGAGATAGATTTTTTCTGGCCCTATTTGCGGTGTTTTTTGTCGAAAAATCAACAATTGCGAAAAACCTCATCTCCAGGTGACCTACATACACAAAAACTGTAGTATAAATGTATAAGCCGTAGTCACCTGGGGATCTTGCCCGCTGTATGGCCGCTTGGACAGTCGGTAAAGAAGCCTTTTTCTAGCGAAATTACGCAGTGCCAATCAAAACTATCATCAGTTTTATGTCAGATAGATTATTTTTGAAGAGATACAATAATGTGACATCATATATCCGTTTATTAATTCCATAATCAAGGGGAGAAGTTGGCTGATCGATACTAGCGAAGCGCGATTGGTTGGTCGCCATAATTAATGCAAATGTTGTGAGCGCGGGAATTTTGAATTTTATTACTGGATTGCTCTCGTTGATCGTAACTTGGGCCAGAACAATACATCTCCTCCTTCAGTTTTGCGTCAAATCGTCTGAAAATTGATGACAATAAAGCTGACAACCTTGGTTGGTGCATGGTGGGCATCTCTGGTCAATGCTGAAAGCCAGAATTCTACCACATCTGCTTCACAGCCTTCCGCAATGCCCATCCAAAATCAACCTAAAGTTAACCTACAACCAAATTAAAGCGACGACCATTTCCAGCGTCCTAGCTTGTTTGATATCAAATTCGTTTGTTTT
This sequence comes from Lineus longissimus, assembly GCF_910592395.1. Classification (NCBI taxonomy): domain Eukaryota; kingdom Metazoa; phylum Nemertea; class Pilidiophora; order Heteronemertea; family Lineidae; genus Lineus; species Lineus longissimus. Next base: position 11,037,764 of record NC_088310.1, read on the forward strand.
TTAAATTTGAGCATTTTCGAGGACATGAGGAAAAGTCCCCGATCATTCCCGACTGGCTACTACAGGGGTGGCAGCAAGAATGGTCCCGGTCTTTCACAACCAACCATGACTGGAGTAGCTTACCAGACCTCCAACCAACAAAAAACAATCATACTTTTTGCTTATGGCATGTATGGGGATAAAACAAAAGCGTCCCCCAAACTTGGTGTAGTTAGTCATAGTGTACATAGTAATCTCCTCATTTAGAAAATGAGGCTAGTTTCAGAAAATGTTATCGTTTTTAGTTTTATAGTCATATTTTAAATTTTAGTCATATCAATACTGCTGAATACAATTGTGATGTATTCAATGTCAAGATATCAAAACGTTTCAGGCGTTATATAAGCGTTTTATTAGATTTAGCTAGTCTCATTACTGCTGAATATGATTGATCAGACTCTGCACTGCCAGAATGCAATGTATTCATAATCATATTGTGTATTCATATTGCACTGACAATATGAAATTGAAATGTATTCATGTCAAAATATGAACTCAGGGTTTCCAGATTTGAATTGCATAATAATTTTTCGAGTTAAATGTTTTCATTTTAGTTTTATAATAACCATATATACTTTTGTTAGATTTAGTCATATCAATGCTGCTATTGTAATCTATTGTAATGTTGTTAAATTCAAGACAGGCCTTTGAACATACTAGTAGCGAGCAGCAGCAAGCCCTGGATCGTGCCTGGGAAAATGTGTGCATCACATGAAAACAGCCAATGTGTGCAGTTAATTTGCATACTTTGCAATTATTTGCTATTTGAAGGCAAACATTTATTTGGTACATTTTTCTCTCTATCTGATGCAAATTGTGAATGAAAAACCGTACTGGATGAACACAACATTACTTCATTGGAAGACTCCAGCCAATTTATCCTCGGGCCAGGCCAGCTCGGCAAGTTGCATGCCTGATTCTGGGCAAGCTTGAGGATTGATTTTCTAGGGTTAACGTATAAAAAAGTCTAGATAGAAATTGTAGTGGTGTCTGCTCAAATGTTATGTTTGAAATAGTTGAAACTTAAGTGCACATACATGTAAGCAAGTAAAGTGACCATGACCGTTACCTTTTATAATGGAAACAAATATACAAATTATTTCTTGAAATTGAAGTGTTTTTGTCTTTGTGCTGTGTTTAGGATTCCATAAATTGGGAATGTCAGTAGCACATCCTCCGCTACAGATGATCAGTGTTGATAATTTGCAGAAAGGGACATAATATGTCGACACAAATAAGCCGTTCCAGGAGCGCCAGATACATACATGTATAGCTCGTTTTAAATGCAAAAATATGCCTAGGTGTAACAGACTTCGCTCAACTGACTTAAAAGCGTCAACACATTAAATCTTTCTGGTAAAGACAGTCATTTTCTCATATTGACATCTGTAATAGGGATGCCCCTCTATAAGGGCTACACTCTTCAGTAATCAAGAGTGACCATTAATCATCCAAGAAGACATGTTGTGTTGAACAAACTGTCTTTGAGAAACATCCTACATGCATGTATTCCCAAGAGAAACGATTCAACACTCCCAGTCCGAGGCCCACTTCAAGGAAATTGATCGACCACAGAGTAACCAGGAAAGGACGAGTGGTTAGATCAATGCCAATGCTTATCACGGTCAATCGACATTCCATAACCTGCAAGGACCTGTGCATGGCCTGTTCAGTGCATATTGTGCTGGGGGCATATGAACTGGTTTAGTTAATTTGGGTAGCAAATGCCAATTATTGAAAATGAGTAAATTCACCAACTTTTAGCATTGGGAAAATTTCACGGTTTACAGTACGTAGTTCAAAGCACCATGGAAATAAAGCATTTTGTTTCCAGCAACAGAACCATGAGTGACAACTGTGGTTAGTAAATGACGCTGATTGCTTGTCAAAGCTCAATCGCAGGTAGCAGCAACTGAATTAGCTTTACTTGCAGTGGCATATCCTTGCTATGGCTAAAGAACCAGTAATTACAGAAAATCAAGTTATCCAGTTTGCACAGTGACATCATTGAAGCAAAAAAATATCAATTTCATTTGACAGAAGGTTCATTTATTTTCAAATTCAATCAAATTCAAGCCATATTAGAAAATCAAATTTAAACAATAAACCATTCAAAAATCTGCATGTGTTAGCACTGAAAATTGTTCAAATGTGATACCAAAAGTCCCCTAATTTAGCTTCTCATGGGAGGGGGTATGATTTCCGAACTCTGACATTTTACAAGATGTGCTCAATGTGTGCGGTGCATAAGAATCAATATCATCAGGACCTGAACGTCCTTAATTGACACTGTGGACACTGTGCACAGCTACTTAAGTTAAAAGTTAGTTTAACAATCTTCCAGAGAGCTAAACCAAAATAATGACATGATGACCTCTTTGTTTTATCAGACATTTTCGTCTCAAGAAGAATTCCACCTATTTGCCTCTTTTTACCGCTGTAGGGAGCATACTCATGCAATCGGTGTTAGACTCACATAAAAACAAATGCCATTCATATGTCTTCATACATGTATATCTGAAGGCTGAAGCAATTCTGGTGAAACCATAGGATTTATGGCTCAAGAGAAAGCTAACATCCAAACAATATACATGTAACCTTAAATTGACTTGAAAATGAATTCATACATTTTGTATCTGTGAGTACATGTACATGTAGTACATGTAGTTGTACATATTCAGCATTACAGTCTGGCTCAAATGAAAGCTATGCAATATAAAACATCCCATCAATGTATGTTGAGAAATTTGGGTCAACTCATTAACACCAATGTCTGGCTCAAAAGAAACATATATTACAATATAAAACATCCTGCAGATGTACCCAGAGAAGTAGATCAGCTAACGCTTCAGTCTGGCAAAAGAAAGCTATACTACATACATGTAACATCCTGCCAATGTACGCTGAGAAGTTTGCACGAACTCGCCAACACATTACAGTCTGGCTCAAAACCAAGCTATAACATATGACATCCTACCAATGCACCACAGGAAGTTCAAGTCAGCCAAAATTGGTTTCTTATGCTGTAGCCCTGGTTTTGTCATAATTTGTTGATATCATCATCATTACCGGCGTCGTAATCCATACATTATCGCCAGTGGTATGGAGTCCACTACGTAAGTCATTGTCAAGTCGATCGCATTGGTTCATGTCTTTAGAAAAATCATAATGCAATTTTTTCTGCAATAAAGTCAAGGACAAGAAAATACTTTTTAATGCCTTGAGCTTGGTCACTCAAATTGATCCCAAGGGCAGGCTGAACATGTGCCTGCAGTTCAGCTAACTGTTCATCAGTAAGGGGACAAACAGTGTCTGGAACATTCACAATCGTCAGTCGAGAACGCGTTTCTGCATCGCCATCGGATTCATCTGACAAGTCAGAATTCAATTCGTCCTCAGGATTTTCCTCAGCCTGTCCAATGTCCCGATTGAAAATGTCTCTAATACCAGTATGTGTAGAGCCCTGAAGTTCCAGGGAACGTTGAACAAAGAGCTGAATAGGGCTGGCATTTTCTGTACGGATTTTGTGATGGTTCCACTGTCCAATAAAGTCTGCCACAGATTCTCTGATTCTGGGCAAATATACGAAGTGTAAGGCAAACATCTGATTTTCACAATTTGGGTCAAGAATTAGGTCTTTTTCAAACTCCTGGAATAAGTCATAAAATACATTAATTGTATTGCTCCACAATTCTAACCAAATGCGTTCAATTCGGGTACTGTGAACACTCCGTCCTCGTATAACGCTTCCTCTTCCCATCCCTCGTTCTCTCTCCATTTGCTCTGCCACCAAAGTGTTCTCACCGCCACAGTCGATTCGAATCCTTGAAGGGAGCCCGAACTGTTGCACTGCATTTCTAAATGGTTCGAGCACAGTACTTGCCCTGTTGTTGGTGGCAACATTAACAAATGTGAGGAGCCTGCTAAATCCATCAACACAGCCATGAGTAACAAACCTCCACCTGAAAAAGAAAATGAGATAAAGTGCGATACTTTAGGCCATCCAGGCAATCTATCACTCACATGCTACACATAGTAAACAGCAGTATGGCAACCAAAGAGAATATACAATTGTATACAATTTATTACAATTTTTACATTTTCATTGAACGCCCGATCTAGGCCAGGGCTGAAATGGTGAATCAGATTGGGGTGATTTTCAATAGCAAACTGCTCCTACATGCTATACCTACATGTACACTACAGAAAATCTCAAAGCAGTCTCAAGTTAGAGCGTTTACATTGTCTCAATGGACACACAGACGCTGTAGAGGACGACAATACCTCTCGCAATCAGAAAGTGCCAAATACCTTATCAACTTGTGATTCCCATCCAAATGCCAAAGGGAGTTAGGGCCATGAACATGATAGTTTCGACGCTTGATTGCTCGCCGGGACCGCAAAGCTACACCAGCTGGGTCAACACGTCTCATTGCTTTCCGAACTCTTTCTCTTATAACATGGATTCCAGAATTTTCTAACCGAACTTTCATGTTGTTCGCACCAATTCGATGATTGTCAGCTAGAAGTAACTTCACACGTTCATCAAGTGCTTCATCACTAATTTCAGTCAACTTTGGAAGGGCAAGGCTAAATTCTCTGAAAATTAAAAAAGAACACTTATGAGTACTGGGAAATGATGGATATTGATGTTCTTGATTAAGGTGATTTATGTAGAACGAAAATCAAAGTACACAATAATTCACTGCCTTAGTCATAGCCCTTTTGGGTTGGTTGGCAACATTCTTCCTGAACAGTATACTCATTACACTTTACAGTCTCATCAGTCCTTCATCCCATTAACCAATCTGTATTTTACAAAAGATAGTGGCTGCACATGCATGGCCTACTGGCTTCAAGGAAGGAAAGCTTTGACGGCAAAATGCTGGTGGAGCTTGCTGACTAACACGATTATAATGCCTCATTATCATTGGGAATATTTTCTGCATGATATTTGTATGGTAGAAGGAGAGGTAACACCTGAAAATCAACTACTGGCCTCAGTAAGTGAAACTAGGTTGCTTCAAAAAGATGATAAAACACACCTCATTCGTCGTGTGATAGTTTTAGTAGACACTTTCAAGATAGATGCAATACGTGTCTTTGTAAATCGACAGGCCAATAAGAACTCCAACTGCGGTTTGGTTAAGTCAAATCGAGGTGAACCTCTAGCACCTGATGCAAGTCGTTCACTGCTAAAACCTGGCCCCACTCCTGGCCCCACTCCTAAAAACAAATTATAAATTCATCGTTAAGAGTGTCAGATTTCAGAAAAACCTATGATTTTTATCAGCAGGAACGAATATTTTTCTGATACATGTACATGCAGACCAGCCAAAAACACAGAAATGTCCAAATAGTATTTCAACTGGATTTTGGATTATTTTTAGTCAAATTTTCCCAATTTTGGAGTAATCTAGTGATTCTACCTATATCAAAAGTGAACTCCTAGATGCATGTCCTTTACAAAATCCAGTAGTCAAGTAGTAATATTTTCATTAATGTTGATCAAAAAGAGTATTGATACATATAATATAAGACTAGAGTAATAATTATTATGGCGATACAATATCGTGCAACTCATAACCAAAGTGTACTGTACCGATTCAGTGACTGACAGCACGGGCTGCCCACATACCATAGGCAAAAAGGCTGTAGGATAGGTAAATGGGCAAAAATCCCAGAGCCTCCCCGCCCCCCAAACTCACAAATTATCGGTACAGGCCTAGGATACTGACATATTCACCTCGGCATAAAACGACATGGCCCAGCCGATATAATGGAGTAGGCTGTACTGGCCCGCCTGTACTGATAATCTCATCAAATGATATCTAATCAACATGATCTATCAGCATTTCAAATACTATACTTATAGTAGCGGTAGCCCTAACCATTGCTTTATTTATTTTGTAAGAGCCCGGTTTGGGTCATCCTAAACAGCATCAGGTTTGAAATCAAGTTTAAAATTAACAAAATAAAATCTAATGGCAATAAATGAAATAAGCAGGACATTTTCCGTGTTTCATGAAGATTTCCTGAAATTGTGTGTAAAATGAGCAAGTTATTGTCTAAAATGGACCAGCGTCCACCACCCTGTCGACGACCATCTTGTATACGACTTGGAGGCAATGACAGGGCTTCACAATACTAAAAGGAGGCTTTGCGATTTTTGATAACTCCCTTACATGCCTTATCATGCTTATCTGATCTTACACCCCGGGCCCGGGTCAGTCAGTGTCATGAAATGCGTTTTATGGTCTATTTATTTCGTTTATGAGTACTAAATTTCATTTTGATGAGTTTATATCTGACTTTAAACCTGGTGAACGCTGGTGGACGCTACTGGACGCTGTTTAGAATGACCGCCCGGTTTCATACTGATCAGTCTATACCATCTCTTGGCACAGAGAGAGCAATGCTAAAAAAAGACGTGCCCATGCATTGGTGAAATTTTGTGTACAAAATAAACTTTCAATAATTTTGAGAGAAAAAAAACCTGAGGAGACAGATTAAAACATTGAGGAATATAATGGTGGGTTTAAATTTCCGAGTACGCCTTTTTTTCATGGTAGTACGACTTTTTGAAAATGGAACTACTTGGCCATGTACATTATGTACAGGCCTCCACAATGCTAAAATAATCTCTGTGCGTAGAGATGGAATAGACTGCTGCTACTGTCCATGCAAGTCCATTGCAGTTAGGCCTATGTATTGTAGGCAAAGCCTATAGGCTATGTTGATGTTGTAACAGGACGCGTGCACTTGTCTTTGGGATGGTGCTAGGACAAGATAACTCTAAACTGTATCATGACTATATATTACCTCCTCTTAAAGATTCACAAGTGGTAGAAACTGTCGATATGATCCCATTCAGTCGTGTAGAAAACGCTTCAAATTCTGCGCTGTCGAGAAGTGGTGGTCCTCCGGTCGAAGGCCTACTGCCAGCTCGTCCGAGATCTCTCCTAAGTCCCTCTAGACGACTAAGGACGCGACTTGCAGCATTTTCATCGTCCAGTACAGATCGACAGCAATCATTCAATTCATGTCTAAAATTGTCTAAAAACTCGTGCACGTCCGTCAATCTAGCCATCTCATGCCATGATCTTTTTAAAGAACCACTGACTGGCAGATATGACAGATACGCGACAGAAGTACCGTTATGAAACGACGGTTTTGGTTGGCTTACAAAGGTCGTCCAACATTCTAACATCCGGCGTCCATAAATAGCACTTCCGGCGTCCATATATCGCACTTCCGGCGTCCATAAATCGCACTTCCGTCCATAAATTCGGCTCTCTGATTGGCTGTCTGCTATTACGAATATAGTCGTGGGTCTAAAACGATTATAGTCGTGGGTTGATTCATTTATGTCGTGGTATAATTCAGATTTAATGGTCACCATAAATCATGAAATGCGGGGTTCTGATTGGCTGTCTACTATTATGAATATAGTCGTGGTATAAATCTGATTTATCCCGACCCTTAATTCAGATATTTGTCCACTCCCGCCAGCCATAGACGGAGACTGGCTTCTGCATTCTCTGAGGTAATGAATACATTGGATGAAACTTCTTATGAAAACGTGGACATGGAGGAGACCCTGCCTGTGGCAACAACACTTATCCAGCCTGCAGGTTTTGATGTTGCAACTTTGATCCCATCCACAGCTTCTACAACATTTCCCTTGCCAATTCTGACCCCAGTCCATGCCACGTCCACCCCGCTTGACAATGACATGACCACACCGACCATGCCTACACTTACGGGGATGTTGTCGCCGCATACTGAGGACAACATAATTGTGTCAGCATCTGTGCCTGTTACTAGCGTAGCGTTACACCCACCTGCCCCAACGGCGATTACTGCTTCAACCGTGCATACTCTGGTGGCCCAAGCCTTAGTGACAGGATCGTTGCCTGCCACAGGGTTAGCGGCCACTGGGTCTGCTCCAGCTTCCGCACCTTGCATTTCATCATCCGCTACTCCATCTGTTTCTGGTCCGACAGCGACTGGATCGTTGCCAGCCACTGTACACAGAACAGTTGGACACAGCCAACTCACTGCACATGCAGTCCCTCCACCTCAGACTGCCATTACAGTGCAGCGTACAAACCCACCTGCTGGTTCACGTTTCACAGTAAATTCATCAGCTCTACAGCCACATCCTGCCACATTCACATCCCCCGGATCGCAAACGCAAGACATTGGATCACCCACAGTGGTTAACCACTATTCAAACTGTTCATTTGGCACTGCGTCTACTATTAAGGATAAGCGCAGCCCCAAGGTACCTAGTTTTGATGACACCCAACTCGATATAGAGACATACATATAAAACTTCAATGCGTTGACGATAAGCTGGTCTTCGGAGGAGAAGTTGAGCCTCTTGCGGTCCAAGCTGACAGGAAAAGCTGCGAGAATCCTTGCTGCGTTGGATTTGCAGGGTACCAAGCTGACCTTTGAAATACTGGTGGCGGAATTAGAGAGAAGTTATGTGGGCGAAAAGTCGGAATGGGTGGCGAAATTGAGAGACGTCCATCGAGAAGAAGGAGAATCCCTCGATGATGTGGCCTTCCGTATCTCACTATATAGTAAGAGGGCATATGGTGTATCCCAACCAGATCTGGGACTCCAGCTTTACCTGGCCCTTCGGGATGGACCACTTGGTGATAAACTTTTCGAGGTTAAAGACACGTCGCTGCCAGATGTTCTCACACGAGCAAAGAGCTATGAAGCTCTACTGGCAGTGAATGAGCACCACCAAGTGGCATGTGCATATCCACCTAGACCATCCACTACTGATAATGAACTACCACCAACTCAGAGAGGAAATGTGGACGGAGTAACACAGCCAGGAAGACCCCCATTTGGTAGGGGCCGTGGAAGAGGTGGATCTTTTCGTGGCAGATACAACTCTCAGGACAGACGTTTTGCTGGAAATAACAGACGCTGTTATGTTTGTAAGTCGGAAGAACATTTTTGGCAGGATTGTCCTCGGGCCGTGGCCCACTTCCAGGCAAAGGATGTTGTGACCGGTTTGCCTGATTCTGAACAGAGGCCTTTAAACCAGTAGGCCATGCTCCGTCCCCAGGAGCCCAGGAGCATGGCAAACCTCCTTCTAATATTGCGACGGTTGGCTCCAATGATGCTAGAGCTTTTGTAACTTCTTACATGAACGGTTTACCATGTTGCTTCCTTTTGGACTCTGGGTCTGAGTGTTCCTTTTTATCTCTGTCTGCGTACCATAGGATCCCCAAGAGGTTTCGTCCTCCTTTGAAGCGTAATATTTCAGACATAGTAATGGCTGATGGTGAGTCAAAACTTAGGATTTATGGTACAGTTACTATGCCTGTGCGTGTTCACGATACTAGGTTTGAGTTTGATATTACGGTGACGGACATGAAGGCATTAGACGGTTTGTTGGGAATGGACCTGATGACCAAGTTTTGTTGTGATTTGAAGTTTGGCTCTGGTACTTACAGTTTCGATGGTAAGGAGTACCCTCTGGTCTCATAAGCATTGCATACTTCCGCATTCTGTAAGATTAACTCAGTCCCTCAGGTTGCCACCCGGGCAAGAAATAGCGGCAAGCGCAAGGCTACATAGGCCATTTCGTGTAAGACAGGAGGTGATGTTGGAGCCTAGCGCTCATTTTGTGAACAAATACGGTGTTCTTTTGGCTAGGTCAGTCTCTGTTCAAGCTCCGAAGAGACTGTGCACACCTGTTCAGTTGTATAATCCTGATGATGATGAGGTTGTAATTCCTAAAGGCACTGTGATTGGTTATGAATTTCCTGCAGCTACATTGCAGGAGGCAAGCTCACCTGCAGTCAATGTTGCTGCTTCTTCTTACCTTGCTTGCTCTGGTGACACTTCTCTTTCTCAGCCCTCCTTGACTGATTTAGAGGACGCTATCCCTGATCATCTGCAGTCATTGTACACGACGTCTTGCAATGGTCTTGCTGACGAGGAGAAGGTTAAGTTAGCTTTGCTTTTGACTAAGTATCAGTCCACATTTTCTAGCTCTTCTACTGATATCGGGCAGACTACACTTGTTAGCCATGAGATCAACACAGGTGAATCTAAACCATTCCGTCTTCCATTACGGCGACAAGGTTTCAAGAGGGAGCGGAAATAATGAAAGCGGTGAAGGATGGACTCAGTAGGGGAATTATGGAGGAGTCCCCCAGTCCTTGGGCCAGTGCCCCAGTTATAGTGGCAAAGAAGGATGGAACATCCAGGTTTTGCGTAGTATAGGTCCCTGCAGGTTAATGACTTCGTGTGGTATTACAATCCGCGAAAAGCTTTCAAGGGTGACAAACACCTCCCATGGAAAGGACCGTACTTGGTTAAAGAAGTACATGACGACTTCACTGTTCTGCTGCAGTTGACTGTCGACGGTATGACTTATAGGACTCATGCTGACAAATTGAGACTTGCCAAGGGGATGACCCTGGACAAATGGTTAAAGATTAAGTAATTAGGTGTTGTTGTGGTTGCGTGGCTGGGTAGTGCGATGATTGTTGTGATGACACAGTTGTGTATGGTGTGTGATACTTAGAAGGATGATGGTTTTCAGGCGTTGTACTTTTGGAGGGACAATCTTTAGCTGCAGCGACCTTGTATTTTGTTTTTATGTGTCTGGTGTGTTTGTGTGGATCATTGGGCTTGCAACCCCTGCATGTGCAAAAAGGTGTGGATCTGTTGTGTGGATGTTTAACCTTTACCAGTACACTTATGAACATTTTGAAGGGACATTTTGTAGACGGTGTTTCAGATGGTACCATTCGGGTAGCCTTACAAGATGTGAAACATGTTTGTACACTGGCCATTTCTTTATAGCTGCGAGATTTGTTCCTATACCCTGCATTATCTATTTGTTGTACCAATTATGCCACTCGGATGAGTTTATTGTTGCCTCATGCCATTAGTGCATATGAGTAAATAGAACAAATGCTCAGGTATACCATTGTGATGCGTTACTAAGGGATGTAATTTTGGACTGTAGAGATGTACAGATAATAACTTGCGTAAGTTGTGCCCTTATGTAACGTACTTGCCTGTTCGAACCAAGTGTGTATTTTTACAGGGTTTTATCGCCACCTACAAATTGTGAACTTGATGGACTGCCCAACCATGGACTGCTACAGTTATATGACTAATTGGTGTTACAGTAAGGAGTCGTTTAAAATGAATAGATAAAGCGTTTAGACAGAAGGGTTGACTGGATCGTTGCCTGTCATCCCATACTCTGTCACGGGTTAGAAGTTGCGCTCTGTGTGCTGTGTTAAACGATCATGTGATGGACTTCATTTTCTATACTGTAGGAAATTGCAATGATTATGGCGCATTTGTTTTATGGTGTTTTGTGTATTATTGTTAAATATTTTTGTACGTTTTTGGAATATTTTGCTTGCCTGTGTGATAGTGTAATCAGTTATTTTAGGCAGCACCTTCATACATGATGAGGATATTGGATAGGATAAGATTTATTAGTACAGCCTGAATAGGAGGGTATGAGTGAGCAATTACATAACCGCTGTGGTTATCCTGCGTTATTTTTATATTACTTGGTGAATTCTTTTCTTCCAGTACTCGTATTTGCTGCTTGTCTTGTTGAAGTGCACAGAGTGTGTGTTTCTGTGTGGCTGAACATGAATGCTGAAGTGATTTTAATTTGGAGTAACCGACATAGGCAACCGTGTGGATGGAAATCTTGTTGAATGTAGCCCATTTAAATGTATGAGGTTGTGTATTGGTTAAGGATACCAGTTTTTCGATTTGCTGAACATGTAATTTAGGGTTTAGTTTTTTTTGTTTTTAGTGGTAATTAATCCTGTATGGCTGGGAATACTGGAGCAGTTCACCTTGTAGCTGTGAGGAAAGTGGGCCATTGATTTGGTTATTTAGGATTGATTTGGTATCCTGAGGACCTTGTTTTGTAATTTTCATTTATTCCTTTTCTTGTGGTACACCTTGGACAATTTTTATTTTTTTTGGCTCGAGGACGAGCCTCCCTTTTCACGTCGCGCAATGCGAGCCTCCCGTATCACGTCGCGCAATGCGCAGCGTTATAACGCTAGCGCTTACGCTCATGTGGAAACAGCCCTTAAAGCATTTTCCCGTAGAGCAAACCGTACATCCACCCACTCGTGGGACTTACGTTATCCAAATCTGGATCCGGTCTCAAGCTACACACCATTTGTGACTTTGACTTCTCGTCCCCAACAAGGGATCACCAGTCGGAGCAGGCTACCACGCCATTACCAAGACCCTTTGGTCATACACCAATGACCCCCGTGCTACATACATCACTTCTTTGGTATCTGATGAGGCTCAACAAGACGCCGAAACCGTGTATTTTTTCATTTGGGTGGAGGTTGGCAACCAGCGACCGCGTGCAACACCCCCTCACAACCACACCATGGCGGGACGACACGTCACATCCTAGAGACGTCACAACCATGTCGCATCCTACCACGACGTCACGTCCGCAAGAGACTGACGCCAGCTCTACAACAAACCCATGCAGTGAACAGATTCTGCTCTGACAAATTACGTCAGTCCACGGTCATACCTCGACTGCAGCAGATGTGCTTTGATTCTTCTCTCTTTTTCTACGTTTTTTAAAACTTCCTAGTCTTAGACAGTAAGATGAGAGAGGTGAGCCAAGCAAGACGTTGTGTTTCTGGGAAACACATGCACGCCAAAGCTTTAGCCACTTAACCACAGGTCTGGCCACAAGAAAAGACCAAAGTTTTAGCAACTCTGCCGTAGGTTTGGCAACGGCGAAAACCGAAGTTTTAGCCACTCCGTAGCTTTTGGCACGTCACAGACGTCAAGCAGGCGCTGCACACAGCAAACCTTAGGATCGGCCACCTGGAGCAGTCAAATGGTGCGTTAAACAAGGAGAGGGAGCAACCTTCGAACCAGTGTGACTTTTTGATTGATAGCCTGTTGAATATGTCACAGGATGATGAACTGTTTAGTCAAATGGTGACCTCCACTCCAGAGGAAGCAAATGGAAAGGCCGTGGAATCTGCTCCAGAAACAAAGGAAGGCGATGGATACTCTAGTAGTGCAGCACTTACCAGCAGCAATGCTTAGGAAGTTAATAGCAGTCAGCATCATACAATTAATTAAATATCAATATGAGGAGACATGGGAAGGGGGGAGCAGGAGATGGTAGAGGAGGCGGGGGGGGGGGGGGGGGGGTCATTATGAACTTTGTGCAAGTTAACCATATCGGAACTTGAAGTGAATACTGTTGTTATAAGTGCAATACTGCAGATAAAGTGTAATAATACTGCTGAAATTAAAATATCTCTATTTCTGACAAACTTCACCCTACGACACAATGGGTAAATGCAAAAAGAAAAGTGCAGATCAAAAGCGCAAGGAGAAACGCCAAGCCACAAGTGCGAAACGGTCAGAGGCAAAATGGGAAAACATCTTGACAAGTACTCCCAACAGCCTGCTGTCCCAATACTTCACAGACCAACTTGTGCGACAAAGAATTCGTGTTCCAACACCCAACCAACCACCAGCAGTCAACTCGAATACGCAAAATAACTCCCCTATGCCCGTACCCCCTATTCTATGTCAAGTTCCTAAGGGCTGTAGCAAGAGTCGGCAAACAAAAAGCCCACCAGCAAAAAAACTTAAACAAACAACCCACTTGCAGGCAAATGCTCCGTCCACATCGTTGCCGCCTCAACCAAACATGGCACTCAAAGTAAGAAGACCAAGAATTACTGTTGTGACTACGAGAACAAAAGTACAACAACATCGACTGCAAGAGCGCATACTCCAGTCACCTGAGAAGAGAAGCGCCATCTGCAAGCAAGACAGCCTTGGACGCAAGGATAAGAGACTTCAAAGCAAGACAACAAAAATCCGTGTTCCATCCACACCAGATGAAAATAAGGCCAAGGCAGCTGCACGTCGACAGCATGACCGCTCGCTCCAGACACCGGAGAAGAAAAGCGCCATCCGCGAGAAAGACCGCCTTAGACGCAAGGAAAAGAGACTTCAAAACAACACAACAAAAACACCAATCCATGTTCCATCCACACCAGAATGAAAAGAAGGCCAAGGCAGCTGCACGGCGAAAACAACAACGCATCCAACAAACACCTGAGAAACAACAACAAGATAAAGTCCAAGCACGTGACAAACGCAAGCAGGCCAGAAAGAATGCACGCACCCACGAACTCAGTTTCAATGAACTGCCTGCTGCACCAGATCAGCCAGCCTACCTGACCCCTGCTATTATCAAATGTCCAGCCGAGTACAGACAATTGCACAAGGCCCCACTTATGTGTGCACTTGTTGCCATCGAATGCTATTCCGCACCAGTGTGAGACCTTGTCATGACAACTCATACCCAACACTGTCAGATACTTTAAAACAGAAATGCATCACTCAATTCAAAAGTCAAGACAATCTGCAATGGATGTGTTTAACATGCCACACACAGCTGGTCAAACACCGCATGCCAGCTCAGGCAGTAGCAAACAATTTGTCCCTACAACCTGTACCGGCAGTTCTACGCCAACTTTGTGACTTAGAAGATTGTCTCCAAACCAAGAGGAGCCCAGCATGGCATCCAGGGACAAGTTGTTTTAGTGCCAGCTGACTTAAACAAAGTCGCTGCTGTTCTCCCACTTTGTGCTTCTGACTCAAACATTATAGCACTAGCACTTAAAAGACGCTTGACTGACAAAGGTCACGTAACTCAACAGTGCATCCGTCCGCAGTTCATTGACAATGCATTCAAATTCTTGAAATCGACAAACCCTCACTACAACGATGTTCAATTCAATGCCACTTGGTCGGATGACAGTGCTGAGTTCCAACAACAAGATGACAACTCCAACACCCCAAATGCCGACTTGTCCGACACCACAAATGCTCATCACCACCAGTCCACAGTCAAGGCTGCCATCAACCAACACAAAGAGCCAAAGGATCATGAATAACCTGCTGCCAACCCTGAAGACAACAAAACAGCAAACGATGATGACCACCTCCCCGAGCACCAAGCAACCACAGCCCAAGTTGATGCCACAGACACCATTGACAGTGAGGATGAGATTGATAACGATAACCCTGCACCCGTTGTCGACTTCCTGAACAAGAAACGCTCCCTCAATACAAATACCTGTATTCAACCCAATGAGTCAGCTAACATCCAAGGACACAACATCATTAACTTGGCACCTGGTGAAAATCAACGTCCCACAGGAATATCTAGTGAACCTCACTGGGAAGCCATGGCTTTCCCAACTCTATTCCCTGATGGGAAGTACACCTTCAACAGTGAACGACCAGTCAAACTTAGCACTAAAAAATACCTCAATGCAAGGCTCCTGTCAGCTGATACAAGATTTGACGAAAACACGCAGTGCATCTTCCAAGCCCTTCACTGGAGTGAGACAGAAACACTTAGAAACACCATCGCCATTGCACAACGCCAACACCACCAACCAGACATCAATGTCGGACAACTAAAGGATCCATCTCGCCTACAACATCTGATTAGCTCCGACCAGTTGTATGCAACATTCAGAACTGTCCGAGGTACACCCCAGTACTGGAATAACATGCAACTGGACATGCTGGCAAAGCTCAGACAACTAGGACCCTACACATTCTTCCTAACAGGCTCAGCTGCAGAATTCCACTGGTGCGAAATCATCCAAATCATCGGCCGGCAGTATGGTTCTCACTTTACTACTAACGATATCGAGAACATGGACTGGAATACAAAACGTAGCTGGCTCCAGAGGAATCCAGTCACTGCTGCCCGTCAGATAGACTACATATTTCAGAAACTGTGGGATAAGGTTATACTCAGTGGCACCCACCCAATAGGCCAAATATTAAAATATGATCGACGAAAAGAAATGCAAGGAAGAGGCGTCGAACATTTTCATTCAGCCCTACATGTGAAAGATGCTCCACAAATTGACAGAGACTCTGATGAAGATGTCATTGCCTTCATCGACAAACACGTATCATGCCAACTCCCACAAGAAGACACAGACAAGCTACTCCACGACCTTGTCTTATCACGCCAAATGCACCACCCCACACCCCCTACAATCCTACACCCGTACCTGCAAGAAGAAAAACTGCAAAATCTGCCGATTCGGGTACCCTCGAGCTCCATCAAATCTAACGCTGATCGCCAGAATCCCCGATGATGAGCTAGCCAAACAGAAACAAGAACAAGCCGGCGCAATCTTGAAGAAGGTATACACCGCTCTCTCGAAACTACCGCTTGATCAACAAACTCCCCTAGATGACCTACAAGATGCTGGGATCTCCACCGATGAATACCACACTTCGTTGCGAACAGCACAAAAAAGGACTAACATCATCATGAAACACACCACCACGGAAATAAACATCAACAATTACAACCCCATCCTACTTCGAGCAATCAAAGCAAATATGGACATACAGTTCATCACAAATATCTGGGCTTGCATTGCCTACCTCACATCTTACAAATGCAAACCAGAAAGAACAATGAGTGAACTCATGAGA
Source organism: Lineus longissimus (assembly GCF_910592395.1). NCBI lineage: Eukaryota > Metazoa > Nemertea > Pilidiophora > Heteronemertea > Lineidae > Lineus > Lineus longissimus. The sequence continues at coordinate 11,054,357 of NC_088310.1, forward strand.
AAAGCATGTAAAGAGGCAGGACAATCACTCCCGGGAGAAACTGAAAAAGATTGCCCAAGTATTTGTCAATGCACGTGAAGTCTCCGAACATGAAGCCATTGCCAGATTACTATCAATTCCCCTACGACGCAGCAACCGAACAGTCAACTTCATACCAACCGGCATGAAGGAACATCGAACACGAATGCTCAAACCCTCTGCAACACTGTCCTCGATGAAAGACCAACGACGATGACATCTACTTCCCAAACATCATCGACAAATATGCAGCACGTCCGATCGAGCTAGAAAACCTCACCTACGCCGAGTTTGCTTCCAACTATGCAACAACAACCAAAGCACCACCAACAGAAGAACACCCCGAGACAGATAATGACATCAACCGGTCTACAAAAATACAGCTGCAAGGAAACCTGGGCTATATGTACAAACATCGCCAACCAGCCATCATCCGCTACCACTACACATCACGAGAAACTGATGAAGAAATGTACTACCATCGCTTCCTAATACTGTATCTACCATGGCGCAACGAATCGGAGCTGCTTGCAGAAAACGGAACCTATGCCACGACGTACCTCCAACAAGAAGAAAAGTTACTCCCATCAATCCTGCTCTATGAACCCCACCATGAAGCCACTGACAACATCTTAGAATCATTCGATCCAACAAATGCACTACAAGAAATCTGGAATGAGATGGCAGCACAAACAGAACAAGAACGGCAAGATCACAACAACAACAATATCCAAGATCAGCAATTTGCTCATCTAGATCTCAACGACAACCACAACTTGAATCCCCACATCGAAATTGACCGAAGACCCACGAAAACGTTCACCCTCAATGTTCAAAACAAGTACACCACTGATAAACACTTTTATCAGCAAGTGACAAGCCTGAATGACAAACAAAGACTATTGTTTGACTACATCTACACATGGTCAACCAAGACGCAGTCCGCATCCTTCACACAAGAACCACCAAACCAGTTCTTCATCTTCCTAAGTGGCGGTGGAGGCGTTGGTAAAAGCCACATCATCAATGCGGTGTATCAAGGAGCAATACGTGCACTACGTTCCATCAATCAAGACCCAGCCAAACCAACAGTCCTCCTAACAGCATCAACAGGAAAAGCAGCAGCAAATATCGCAGGCACCACCCTCCACTCTGCATTCGCCCTTCCAGTACGTGAAAAGGGCAAGCAGTTCAACTACCAGAAGCCGTCTTCACAAAAACTCAACACGCTCAGATCACTCTATGCTCACCTAAAGATCATCATCATGGACGAAGTGTCCATGTTCGGCGGTCAAAACCTCCAACACATGTCAACAACCCTCCAACATATAAGTGGAGACAAAACCAAACTATTTGGTGGCATCTCAATCCTCGCCGTTGGCGATTTGCTTCAACTCAATCCAGTAGGTGATAGAGCCATATTTGCAACAGCCCCAAGCAGCCAATACGAAACACTCAAGAAGCCCCTGTGGGATATATTCTCGCTCCACGAACTCACAGAAATAGTACGACAAAAAGGAGACCCCCACTTTGCCGAAATACTCTCCAGAATCCGCACTGGCGAGATGACAACTGCAGACGTCCGCACATTACAACAATGCCAAAACCAACAACAACACAACAACGATGTTGTCCACCTATTCCTGACCAACCAACAAGTACAAGACCACAACAACCACGTCTACGAGAGCCTCAAGAATACCAAGATCACCATCATGGCGCAAGACAGCAAAAAGGATTTGCACACCCAGGCCGTTCCAATATCAGTAACAGATCCAAATATATACCATACAGGCAATCTACCCAAAAGCCGCAATCTAGCAATCGGTGCCAAAGTCATCCTCACCAAGAACATTGACATTACCGACAACCTCGTCAACAGCGCCACAGGAACAATTACAACATTTGACATTGATCAATCTTGCCCGCTCGCTGGAACCATCTACGTCACCTTCGATGACCCCCACATCGGCAAAGACACCAAGGTCAATTCCAAAATACCATCAGCAGTGCCAATACAATCCACCACATCTTACTGGCAAAGCCCCAGTACCAGTTGAACACAAACAGTTCCCACTATCACTAGCTTATGCACTCACTGTCCATAAATCACAAGGCAGTACATACCAGAAAATGGCTGGAGACCTGACTACAATCAACCAAAGAGGCGTTCCACAAGGCCTTGTCTACACTATGCTCAGCAGAGTAAAAACAAGAGATGGATTAACCCTCATCAACTTCACCAAAGACAACATCAGAGTCAACGAAAGCGCCCGAATCGAAATGACACGAATGCGTCAGGTAAATCCATTCATATGGACCCACCCTCTGGAAAACAGAACGCCAGAAATGACAACTATCACCCACCTCAACATCAGCGACCTCAATACGAACATTAACGCCCTCAAAGCCGAACTCCAACTCCACCCAGTACCAATCATCTTTATCACCGAATCTCACGTTCAACCGACTGCCACTGATGACCTTCACATCACCGGATACAACGATCATCACTTCTACACCCCACATGGCATCTCAATCTATCTCTCTGCAACCCTCCACGGACAAACACTCAACCTCCCAACTCCAGGACTGGAAATCGCAACCATACAACTACAAGTCAAAAACGAACCAACACTACTCGTTGCATTATATAAACCACCGACTCAACCAATCCAGACTTTCCTACAACTACTTGAACTATACATCAACAGTCTACCCAAAGGACACCGTCTTTTCATCTTGGGAGACTTCAACATGGATCAACATTTGCCAACCCACGACATCCTCCCACACCTGATGCACAACTTTGCACTCCACCAAATTGTACAAGCCAAAACCCACTCGCAAGGAGGAATACTTGACCTCATATTCACCACCAACAGGCACCACGCAGCACAATCATTCCTACTCAGATCATCACATCATCTTCACTACAGTTTAATCAACCAACGTCCATCACCAGCCACTCCAGGTATACTATTATCATACTGTTATAATTAATTCTGTATTACCACCATGATTTCACCACTTCATCAGTTCCATGAAAGCAGAGATAAAGGAGGACCTAGGAAAGAAAATGGAGAAGCTTACACACGACATCAAAGGAGAGATAAAGATCGCGGTAGATGCGGCTATGGCTCTGAAAATTCCCGAATTGGAACAGAATGTCAAGGTACACATCGAAGAGGCGAAAAAGGGGATAACTACTGAGATCGACAGGAAAATTGTAGAAGTGGACGATCGAGTGAAAAACATGGAGAGAAGGATGCGGGATGAGAGGATCCGAGAATGCAACGTGATGGTTTTCAACATTAAGGAGTCGGATGCTGTCAACGATCTGGCTAAGAAGGAGGATGACGAGAGGAAAATCACTGACTTACTCCAGCACTGCAGGCTAAACTCAGGTCCTGTAATAAAGCGAACACACTACCGAATTGGAATTTGGAAGGAGGATAGATGCAGGGGTATCAAAATTGTGCTAGCAAACCGCAATCAACGGGATCTCTTCTTAGATGCCATGAAAACTCAAACTGTGGACAGGGAATTATCCTTCTCGACGGATAGATCTAAGGAGGATCGTGAGAGGTATAAAACTCTAAAAGCAGCTGAACAGGAGGGAAGAAGCCGGAGAGACGGATTTGATGATCAGGGACTTCAAGATAAAGAAGAAGCCCTTTCGTGAAAACCCCCCAAAAGGGGGTGATAAGTAGAGATGGTCTTAAATATGTTGTATCGAATGTTGACTGTTTGCCTAATAAACTAAATGAACTTGAGATTAGTTGTTGGGAAAATCAGCCAGATCTGGTGGGTATAATTGAAGTCATCCCTAAAAATACGCGTTCGCCGGTTCTTAGCAAGGAGATAGGTATTGATGGATATAATCAAGTGGATGTGCTTACGAGGGGGACCAGGGGGCTAGTCCTATACATCAAGCAGGGGATATCGTTTGATGTATTAGTTCCGAGGGCCGCTTATAGAGACGCAATTTGGGTGGATATTGGTGGTAAGAGAATAGGCTTGATTTATAGGAGTCCGAGTAACAATCAGAATGAAAATGATGCCTTGTTAGCCCACCTGTCATCTGTGCTTAACGATACCCCACCTGGCAAGGAACTTGTGATCACAGGGGACTTCAATCTCCCAGGAGTGGACTGGACAAATCTCCAGAGTCATAAATCGGTAAATCACCCATCATCAGTGTTCTGCAAATCTCTACAGTTATTAGGGATGTTTTTGGGGAAAACCAGCAGTACACTGAAAGTCTCCCAAACATGAACTTCGAGAGAGCAAATTACACAGCTATGAGAGGCGCAGTCGATGTGAATAAACTGGTGAACGCAGTACAAGGAGCAAATGATATCGATGCGGGTTGGTCACTTCTTAAAGAAGAGATCCATCGTGTGTCTAGGAGGTACACTCCTAGATTCAAGGAGCATCCTACAGCCAATATGAAGAGGAAACCACTGTGGGTAAATCCAGCGGCATTAAAGAAGGTAAGGAAAAAGCACCAGGCCTTCGCAAGGTACCTAGAGTCCAAAGATGGGCGGGACTATCTTGAGTATAAACAGGCAAGGAGAGAGGCGAGAAAGGAGACACGAGCGGCAGCCAGGGAATACGAAGCTCACATTGCGAGGGACGCAAAACGAAACCCCAAACGTTTCTAGGCGTACACCAGGAAGAAGTGTAAGAGAAAGGACAAAATACCTGACTTAAAGATATATGGTAAGAAAGTTTCAGATGACACTGAGAGGGCTGAGGCATTTAATGTTTTCTTTAAAAGTGTCTTTACAGAGGAGAGTCCCTTTGATCCGCGATTGGTAAATGGAGGTAACGTAGGGGAAAGACAGGAAATGGAAAATATCTCTATTAGTATGGACGAGGTGGAGAAATGTCTAAAGGGTCTAAAGATTGATAAATCACCTGGACCGGACGATGTTCATCCCCGAGTCTTAAAGGAGCTCAGTGCTCAACTAGCCCCGCCGATAGCTGAATTGTTCCAGAGATCACTATCAGGAGGAAAAGTTCCTAGGGAGTGGAAAATGGCCGAAGTACGACCAATCCACAAAAAGGAGGAAAAGAATAATGTGAAGAACTATCGTCCAGTGAGTCTGACTTCCATCGCTTCGAAGGTAATGGAATCTATTTTAAGAGACAAGGTCATGTCATTCCTGCTAAATAGCGGGAAAATCACCGATGCGCAATATGGATTCGTTAAAGGGAGGGGTACAGATCAAAACCTGTTATCTTGCATCGACAGGTGGACAGAAGCTGTGGACGAAGGTAAATGTGTCGATGCTATCTATCTAGATTTTCGAAAGGCGTTTGATTCTGTTCCTTACAAGAGGCTTATTCACAAATTATCAGGCATGGGGATAGCACGAAACTGCGTAACATGGATAACAGACTTTCTGAGTGATAGAGTACAATATGTGAAGGTAGGAAACGGGTTTTCAAGTCAGTGTGCAGTCAAGAGTGGCGTCCCACAAGGGAGTGTTTTAGGGCCTACATTGTTTACAATATTCATAAATGACCTGCCCCAAGATGTCAAATCCTACATAGTACTCTTCGCGGACGATGCTAAAGTTTACAGGATAATTGAAGGAAGAACAGACTGTGATATCTTACAGGGAGACCTTAATGCGTTGAAGGCTTGGTCCGACACATGGGAACTGCACTTTAACCTAGACAAGTGCCAGTTACTAAGATTCGGCAATAATCCTCCGCCATTCGTATACCACATGGGAGACAGTGTCATCAAGCCTTCAAGCACAGCGAGAGACTTGGGGGTGACTATTTCGAAGTCCTTAGATCCATCTGCTCACATAGCCGAAGTTGTTGGGAGTGCTACACGTGTCTGCTTCACCATAAAGAGGACAATGGCTCACTTGACGCCAGAGACCGGTAAGCTTCTGTTTTCCAGTCTAGTCAGACCAATCATAGAGTATGGTGTTATTAGTTGGAACCCATGGAAGGTGAAAGATATTGAGAGTGTGGAGAAAGTTCAAAGACGATTCACCAAGATGATACCAGCTCTCAGGGACATGCCATCCAAACAGAGGTTAAAGGAAATAAATTTATTCTCGCTTCGCCACAGGAGACGGAGAGGTGATATGATAAACCTGTACAAACTATTTGAGCAAGATCACAAATTGCTCATACGTTTCTTACAAAATCAACTAGCGGGAACCAGGGGTCATACAAGGAAATTAAAGAAAGCCAGAGCAAGGACTAATATTCGTAAATATTCTTTCTTCTTAAGGAATGTGGATGATAGGAACCCGCTACCAAATTCGGTTGTCACTTCCGGTAACATCAAATCATTTAAATGTAATCTCGATAGGCACTGGGAAGGAGACGACACCAGATATGAATAAGCTGACGAAGGATTGTACATACATGTATCTCATTTGTACGCACGCCGGCAGTTAGGAAATTTTTGTTTTCGTTTGGTTCTTCATGGACATTTGCTCAGCACAAAATGACTTAAGTTTGTTACCAGTTAAGGCGCCCGCACGCGTATTCCATAGTCGTAAAAACCAAACATGGTTAAAATGCGAAGAAGATGATGATGATGATGCCCTGTAATCACCATTTCAGACCCAAAGACTTCCTTCCAAATTTCAGAAAGCCCATACATTCCATTTCCAGACCCCCAACTCGAAAACACCACCCTCCAACAAACCATCCCCTCAGCGGGGGACACCGCATCTACTGATGCCTTGTTAGAATGTACAGTTTATCTGTACTCTGGTTAATCAATTCATCTGTAGTTTTACAGATTTCTGTATTTCTAACTTTGAACTGTAAAAATACAGGAAGGGCCTGAAACCCTGCTGCAGGCACTTTTCTGTAATTTTACTGAGGATTTTTTTAACAGTGTATATAATAATGCGTTGCCAACATCGATACCAATAAATCACAGTGTCAATAGATATATTTCAAGTAACAAGATGATGTGTACAGGAACATGGACAACTGCTACAGAAACAATAGCAACTGCACATTTGCTCAGAACAAACATATATACTTATCACCACAGAAGTGGTGCACATGGCAACTATACTTGGACTTGTTATAACCCAAACACAATAGATTCAACACTAGGCGTTTTTACACGGTGGGGGTTCAAGCCGGATCGAGACTAGTTCAGGTACCAGCCGGTTTATTTTCCCTCGTGTAAAAGCGAACCTACGGTCCTGAACCCTCCTGGTCCGAGGCGGGTTCCGATCGCCGGTCTCGGGTTGGTGCAGGCCGGTGGAGGAGGGTTTCTTTATGCGTGTAAAAGCGAACCGGCTCCGAGCCGGTTTGCACACGGTACTCGCGTGACGTCATTCGCGGGAATAGCTGCCGTGTTCCTGGCATGAAATTTTCCGCGGAAAGAAACTGCTGTGAAATCTTAAATTTATCGAGAGATTTTGTCGAATTTATCAATTATTTCGTCAGTTTAGTCAATCAGATATGGCTGATGATAGAGGGACGTCGTGGACCAAGCAGGAGACTACGGTATTGATCGAAGTTTGGGGCGACAATACCATCCAGAGGGCACTTGATGGTGCAAAACATAACTCGAAAGTGTACGAGAGGGTCTCAGCACGTATGCAGATACGTGGTTTTAGAGACAGGACTGCATTGAAATGTCAGAACAAGATCTAGAGACTAAAAGACAAATACAGGGAGGAGCTGAAAAAAGGGAATAAGTCTGGCGCTGGTGGCAGGATCAACATGTGGCGGTTTTTCGATCCAATTGATGCAATAATAATTTGGGATCGCCCAACATGTACGCCCCCAGTGTTGTTGCAGACAGGTAGATTGTCAGTTAGGAGCCCAACTCCAAGCAGTTCAAACTTGAACAAAGCTGGCGACGAGGAGGACCCGGCGGACTTAGACGAAGATGGCAGCTTAAGCTTCGCAGAGCAACAGGCCAATAATACCAGTACATCATCAGGAGCTGGGAATCAGATGGATTTAGGTACTAAAAAATGCTAACTTTTAGGCCTTTTCCATGTATAATCCATGCCCTTTTTTTTGCAGGGACCAGTCTTTTGGGTACCCTACCGGTAAATTATGAATGATCTTTCAGTATGAAAACCAACTAACCTGATTTATCGTTACTCATTGACGTTCCATTTCTTGTTCGTTGTCGTACTAACTTTTAATACAGTTATGCTTGTTGGCTCAAGCCTTGGAACCCATTAGAACATGACCCAGAGGTTCCATTTGTTCAACATGCAAATGGATTCCAAAGCTGTTCCTCTCTCTAGTACATAATTCCTGTCTCTCATTTCAATTATTTTGACAACTTTAGTACATTGATTGTCATCATTTATCTTACACTTATCCCACTTGCCTTGTCAAGTTATGATTTTCAATACTAGGGTTAGGCTCCCTTTTAGCTTATCTGTTGGAATTTAAATAAAGGAGTAATCTGAAAAATGTTTCAACACTACATTGAGAAATTCAAATCAAATGTAATGGTTACTATTTCAAGATAAGCAAGCCCTATTTAAAAGTATTTTGTTAAAATAATTGTACATGACATGATAAAATAGTAAACGTATATTTCTGCCTATTCCAGATGACATGACATTGCCAGAACTAAATGGTGATGAACCCACACCTGACACTAGTACTAGAAGTGTTGCTAGTGCCACTGCTATTGTGAGTAAGCCCAGGGAAAAGCGCAAGCAACCTAAACAAGACCCTGATACTGGTAAATCTAGTAAAAAGTCCCAGGCAGCAGCATATGCGAGTCGGCTCATTGATAACTTCACAGCAAGTCAAAGAGAAAGTGATGGCAAATTCCTAGTTATGGAGGAAAGACGAATGGCTACAGAGAGGGAGATGGAGCAGGCCCGCTTGGAGACAATGAAGCAGGTATAAACATAGTACAACATGAGTGAAGCATTTTTTGTCATTTATGGTAGTCTTTATTGACATAACTGCATAATTGATACAGTGCAATTTCTATTCAGTGACCTAATATGCAGTTTTCAAACAGCCTGAAAGCTACAGTTTGTCTCTTCACTTCACTCGGTCAAACAATGTCAAAGGAAATTGCATAGTAAAACCAAAGTCGTCTGATGTTCAGAAATGTCGGCCCAACTATCATGCCTTTCCTGTGTAGTCAGACACAAGTACATGGATAATGTAGTAATAATTGATACTGTATTGATACTGACGAGGAGTATCCTAGTTGGAAGAATTTATTAGTGAAGGCAATAAGATACTTTTTACGTCATTTTCAAATTTAGTTGAACCAAAAACATATTACTTAAAGGTTGAACTCACTGGTAGAGTTCATGTTATCAAACACATTGGCATTATTTCAAAAAGCACTCTGTTCAATTTCATGAGTATTTTAAAACAATTATGTATTTCCTTTCAGATGGAGGCATAGCGAGCAGAAATGGACATGCAGATGCGTGCTCAAGAGCAAAAACATGAACAGCGCATGATGGAGATGATGATGATGTTCATGAATGGTTCAGCTGCACAAGCTCCTGCGATGACCATGGCAGCACCTCAGAATCACGGCCACACTTACCAGAGTGCAGCATCAGTTCAGCAGCGACAACAGCCACCGGTACATGTAGCTCAGAATACATCCTTGCAGACTGGAGCTAAAAGCCAGTCTTTCTATAATATTCCCCCATTTTCGACATATGGGCAATACCAAAACCAATAATGTAAAAGAAACACCGCAATGAAAGAAAAACTGCTCATCAATATACATACATGTAGTTGAAACTGAGAGTCTGACATGGACTGACAATAGCCTTGTCCACATTGTTCAGAAATGTTCTGATTTTCAAGATATCTGAACAATTTTGATGAAACCGACCTCAAATGAATCTTCCCAGAGATTCTCAGCATGTCGCAATTCCGCCAGGCGTGCATCCCAAAAACAATTCCGGACTGGAACAAGTTGCCGCAAAAGGCAATAGAGGCCAATACCATGCTAAGTTTCAAGGCTTCGCTCAACCAATAACCCGCATTAGCTAGCGCACTCACTCAACGACGTCATACTCCAACTGGAGGTTTGTCGATTATCATCCAGATCCAGATCCAGAGCAAGAAGTGAGCTTTGTTGACCAGGATGAGACATTTGAAAGGGACACTGCAGAAGCTACCCTCATAGATGATTTCTTGAGAAATAAATGTGGTTGCCAGTATGGACCTGGTAAATCATCCTGCTCAGATCCTTTTACCGCCCAAGTCGTTGCCGACTATCATGATATCTGTCATGAAATGAAAAAGTCGGAGTTAGATTTGATGATTCTGGGACAGCTTGCAGCTCAGAGGAGAACTTCAACTTTCATTGATAGTTACAATGAACTAAGGGTCACTGTCAAGAAGAAAAAGCATGAGGGAGACGATCCTGACAAGATGTGCGAGATTGGCAGCTCTGAGAAAAGACATCTGGCCAGAAGGTACCAGCCTACAAGACCAGCTCTATGGAGACCTCCAACAGCTGCGAAACACCATAGAATACATCAGAAGATCGGACTTGACTGTCTAGAGCGAACGAGGAGAAGAAGAAGACTTGACCTGTCGGGGAGACAACCTTTAGAAATCTTTGGTCCAAGTACTGTCCATACGTGCAAGTAATGAAGCCTCACTCTAACATTTGCCAGGGGTGTTAAGGATTGAGATAGTCGGAAGTTTACGATACATTAACGTTTATTCCGCGACGACGGGGTCAACAAGGACAACGCAACAAGTGAACTAAAATATACAAAGAAACATACATAAGCTTTGCATCAGGGAGTATAAAATACCTACGGTTAAAACGGCAATAAATGACAAATTGGGCAATAAATGACAAATTTAAAGATACGAAAATTACCTACCGAATTTGCCCGCACCAGTGCAACGTGGGAACACCCGGAGTGAAAGACCAAAAATGCCAACTAACATGGCAGGGAGGCGTTGCCGAATTTATAGTCGGCCCAGAAAATGATGTAACAACCGTGTCAACCCTAGTCCCCATTGATCAAGAACTTCATACCGTGGCCACGGACTTAATAATCAGGAGATCAATAGAGGCCAAGGTTGACACAGAATCTAGGCCTAGAAATTTGGAGGAAAGGAAATTTAAATATTACTTAATGAATTCTGAACACATCGGCCCCCCTGATGCTCGGCGTTAAGACGACATCAGCACAAATAAGACATAAACACACGAATAACAAGTAACGGGAATACAAATATAGATCTAAACATAGATATAATATAGGCCTAGTCCAAGGCCTTACGAGGCCGCAAAGTAAAGAAATGGGAGTGTAACTCTTTGTAATACTCCATAGCGAATCAAAGACTAATTTAGTCGGTTTCAAATTAATTAACGTTTCAAAGGTCATGTCCGACACAAACGCCACATGTTCAACGAAGTCTATTGTTATCTTTACTTAGGAAGCATTATACTCATCATTTATTTACTTTCTTCAATTAGACAAACCTGTGATACAGGACGTGTGTAAACAGAGTTTCTAGCCTTCACTTTCACAACACGCACGCGCCCGTCATTTCCTGGCAGTACTTCCACAACACGTGCAAGAGGCCACTGACACCGAGGAGCATTAGAATCGATAAGAAGCACAACGTCATCTGGTTTCAGATTTTTGACCTCTTCATTCCATTTAACCCTTTTGGATAAGGTGGGGACGTATTCCCTCCTCCACCTTCGCCAAAAGTGGTCGGTCAATACCTGAGACTGTTTCCACCGCTTTCTACTGGAAATATCAGTGTCAGTAGTTGAAACTGGCAAAGACATTGGATGTTCGTTGTGCAGCAAAAAATGATTTGGTGTCAGTGGTTCAACATCTGTACACGTGCTGTCAGTACTTACATAGGTCAGTGGTCTGCTGTTCACTACGTGTTCTATTTCACACAACACAGTTTGCAATGTGTCTTCATGTACAACATTATTACCAAGTACGGCATGCAAGGAAACCTTTACTGATTTTACTAGGGATTCCCAGGCTCCTCCCATATGAGGACCCTTTGGAGGGGAGAAATGCCATTGTACTGATTTCTGATTCAATGTGGCGTGTAGTTTATCACTAGCATTCCACTCACGTAAGGCGATTTTTAGTTCCTTTTCAGCGCCAATGAAATTGGTCCCATTGTCACAATACAAGTCACTAGGACACCCGCGTCGAGCTACAAAACGCCTGAGAGCAAGAATGAAAGAATCAGTTTCCAATGATGCAACTAGTTCCAAATGAACAGCACGGACTGTTAAGCAAGTAAACAAACAGCCCCATCTCTTTTCACGAGATTTGTACCTCTTTTTTACCATCATTGGACCCCAGAAATCTAATCCAGTGTTGTTAAACACCGGCATGGAATGTGACAGTCGAGCTTCTGGGAGATCAGACATGAGTGGAATGCTTGGTTGCACACGTTGCCTGTGACACTTGAGACACCGAAATATCACTGACCTTACTATCTGCCTGATGGCTGGTATCCAAAATCCACGTCTCAGCGATGAAACAACATGTTCAACCCCACTATGAAGTAAATTCCGATGCACATCTTGTACAATCAATTCAGTCACAACGTGTTTCTTTGGTAAGAGTAACTGGTGTCTGGCAGCATAGGGCATCCTTGCACTGTCAACACGACCACCAACACGAAGCAAATGTCCATTTAAACCCGGTTTCAATTTGTACAGCGGGCTACCACGTGGTAAAGTTTTACCTTCAGACAACAAGCGAATTTCTTCACCAAACATTTCATGTTGGGCGACCTTGACCAAGTATAATGTTGCTTTATTCAATTCAGCAATTGAGAGCCTGCCAACCTCACGATTTTTATTACGCACGTTGTGAATAAATCGAAAGCACCATGCAACAACACATTTCAAGGGCACGAGACTGGAAAACTTTGAAATGTCCACAACTGAATGTTGTAGACCTACTGTAGAAATTACTGCAGTGTGTTTCACCTCATTGACAACTTCACTAGACTCCAAATCTAATTCCCTATTCAACACACTTTGTGAGGGCCAACCATTTTCATTGACACAGTGTAGAAATTCTGGCCCTTCAAGCCAACGGTGACCAGGTCGAATTTCATTGGCCAACAATCCGCGTGAACAATCATCTGCAGGGTTCAATTGACTAGGCACTTGTCGCCACTGAAATGGATTTGTTTCTTGTCTGATTTCAGCTATGCGGTTTGCCACAAATGTTTTGAACCTTTTTGAGTCATTTCTGATACAATGTAGAACAATACTGGAATCGGACCAGAGATAAACAGCAGTCAGCTGAACATCTATCTCTTCACGAATTGTACGAAACAAGCGTACCGCAAGTACAGCAGCCTGCAACTCCAGGCGAGGTAAAGTTAACCTATTCTTCCGCACAGGGGCGACACGTGTCTTAGCCATAATAATAGTACAGTGAACCAATCCCTGGGATGAAATAACCTGCAGATACGCAACAGCACCAAAGGCTTGTTCAGAGGCATCACAGAACACATGAAGATTGAATATCATTGGTATCAAACCATTTGGCCAAAAACATCGCCTCAAACTGAAAAGACGCAAATCTTCAAGCTCTGACAACCATGTTTCCCACTTCAAATACTCATCGAGGGGAATGGGATCATCCCAATTGAGACCCTTCTCCCATAGACTCTGTAAAAGAATCTTTGCTCTCACAATGAAAGGGGCTAGAAAACCTAATGGGTCAAATACTGTACTGACTATACTCAGTAGGATACGCTTAGTCAGGGTTTCCACAGTTGGTAAGCTCACAGTGTCAAATATGAAAATATCATGCGTCAAATCACAGGCGATTCCTAGAGTTCGAGTAATCACACTACCATCTAAATCTAATTTCAAATGGGTTTTGATACCATCTACACTTGCTACAGCCTCTAACAACTCTGGGCAATTGGAGGCCCATTTGGTAAGTTTGAAGCCACCCCTGCTATTCAAGTCGATCAATTCCAACGCTAGTGATGTAGCTTCCAGAGGGGTACCATCAAACCCTCTAAGCATATCATCAACGTAGTATTGTCTGAGAATTGTTTCCCTTCCTAAACGACTGTACTCTAAGTTGTCAATAGCTACACGTTTCAGAGCATAACTAGCACAACATGGAGAGCACTTTGCTCCAAATATATGGACGCACATTTGGTATTCAGAAGGTGGGTCTGGCGATTCTAAATGGTCTTTCCAGAGGAAGCGAAGAGAATCCTGATCAGATGTAGGCACACGCACATTATGAAACATGCCTTCGATATCGGCGGCCATGGCTATTACACCCTTACGAAAACGCATCAAAACTCCCGCTAAATTGTTAGTCAAATCTGGCCCCGATATCAACTTAGAATTCAGACTATGTCCACTGTACTTAGCGGCAGCATCAAACACTACACGTAGTTTTTCGGGTTTTCTTGGATTTACAACCCCATGGTGCGGTAGGTAATACGTCTGATCAGATTTCAATTCAGCTTCCTCAGGTGACAAACGACGTGCATGCCCCTTTGCAATGTAGCCATTCATTTCAGTTTCATATCTACTTCTCATGTCAGGATTTTTATTCAACTTTTTGCACAAAGACTCAAACCTACTTTCAGCCATAGTTCTATTGTTCACCAATTCAACTGGAGATTGTGCCCACAACATGCTAACTTGGTAATGGCCTTCAGGTAACATGCAAACAGAGTCATTCAACAATTTTATCGCCTGCTGATCTTCAATAGAAACTGATGATGCATGCGCATAAGAACAACCAAAACTTTCTGTTGACCAAAATTGTTTGACCTGAGATTCTAGTTTGTCGTCAGGTAGACCTCCATACCCACACTTAACATGCTCCGAAACTAACGTGTTAGATTTCAGATCCGAATTCTCTCCCCCCAACAATGTCCATCCAAGCGGACCACGCACGGCCATTGGCAAGTTGTCAGGGCCCAGTCTAGTTTCTAATTGCTCAAGTGCCCGTTTGACACCGACACCAACCAGAATCATAATTTGCGAAGAATCTACATTAACCAGATCTAAATCTCTGGTATGAGGCCAACTCTTTTTCCCGCTTGAAATCTTTTGTGACGGGAAATTGAACGGAGTTTTGAATGTCCAGGCGTCCCTCACTTTCAAAGGGGCCATGGACTGAGTTTTAGGATCACTAAGCCAGAATGTGACCTTAGAAGAATTTTCCGGCTGTTCATTATTCCTTACATTACCAAGCACTAAAGTAGTGCTCTGACCACTTAGGCCTATATCATTGGCAAATGATTCTTGTATTAAAGTTGCCTGGCTACCAGAATCCAAAAGAGCGAACGTATCTATAACACGACCATTTGGTGTATGTATTCTGACGGGTAAAGTTTGAAGATGGACCGTATCATTCTGCACCGCAACACCAACCTTGAAATTGACACTTGCAGTAGAACTATTGTCCTGCTGGTTCACTAGCGCTTGGTGTAATAGTGAAGAATGACGACGGCCACAGTTATTGACTGTACACCTGTACTTAGAATTACATTCAGAGGCCTTACAACGTTTCCGGCAACACAGAAAACATCTGCCCTGGGACTTTACCCATTCTACCCTTTGTGCAGGGGTTTTTTCTTTGAATACACTACAGGATGACAAGAAATGTGGGCCAGAACAAAAGTAACACTCTTTTGGAGTGGTAGCACTCGTTGTTGACAAAGTTGACTGTTTGACTGGTGTATAAGGCCTAGATTTATTATTTTGCTTACTTTGGGAGCCCGTGTCAAATTTCAACCCACCAAATCTCAGGGCTTGCTCTTTCTTGGACAACCAGGAATTGAATAATTGAACCGTTGGGTTACTACCATTTTTTACAATGTAGGCGCCCCAGGATTCTCTCATATAGATCGGCAATTTGGCCACAAGATCTGATAACAGACCCATTGCATGTAAATCAGCTGAATAACCCATAGTTGTGAAAATTTGGACCATCTGTGCAACCTTCGTGGCGAAATTACCAATCTCGGAGAGTTGTTTAACTTGCGGCCATTCCCTAATTTTCCTTAGGAAAGACTCTACAACCAATGCAGGGCTACCATACCTAGTTTGTAATTCTTTCATAGCCTTGGCGTAATTAGCACCATCTAACAATAAGCCATAAATTTGGCTTTTAGGTCCATCTCCCAAAAAGGTTTTCAGGTACCCAAGTTTCTGTGACGGAGACAAGCATGAATTTTCTTCAATGAGATTTCGGAAGTTCAAAGACCATTCCGGCCATTGCGCCGGATCACCATGAAATATGTCCACTTGAAATTTGGGAAGACCCTGGAACCCAATGGGCGAAAAACCTACAGCATTGTATGCATTGACTGGAATTGGAGTTAATGGAGTTGATGTAGCCAACGGACAACGACGGTCTTCAGGAAGATTGTCAATCCACGTTCGATTAGCTGCATTTTCGACTGGACCTGAAACACCTTTGTGTTCCGCTAATGTTTCGAATTGAGTTTTCAGGTTATCTAATTCCTGAACAGTTTTTTCTAGCTCGCCTTCGAGGACCTTAACCTTGCTTCGATTAATACTGTTTTCCAAGTGTTTTATTTCATTTTTGACGCGAGATAACTCGTGCTCAGCCGTTTCAAGTTCATCAACAACTGTCTCTCGATAGCTAGCCGATTTAGGCCGTCTCGGCGGCATTGTGGACGGCGTAAACCTATCCGGAGGTTTGCTAACTCTGCCTACCTTGGTGATGTACATTTAGCTAGTCCGTTCGGTCCACTCATGGCGACGACGGGTACACAGGTTACGAAGCGTATGACTAATATGTTTACGTGAGCAGCATTCACGGGAACTCTGGTCTGCGTGGGGCCGGTCTGGGTTTCTGCGGATTCGTTCACGTTGTTAAGGATTGAGATAGTCGGAAGTTTACGATACATTAACGTTTATTCCGCGACGACGGGGTCAACAAGGACAACGCAACAAGTGAACTAAAATATACAAAGAAACATACATAAGCTTTGCATCAGGGAGTATAAAATACCTACGGTTAAAACGGCAATAAATGACAAATTGGGCAATAAATGACAAATTTAAAGATACGAAAATTACCTACCGAATTTGCCCGCACCAGTGCAACGTGGGAACACCCGGAGTGAAAGACCAAAAATGCCAACTAACATGGCGGGGAGGCGTTGCCGAATTTATAGTCGGCCCAGAAAATGATGTAACAACCGTGTCAACCCTAGTCCCCATTGATCAAGAACTTCATACCGTGGCCACGGACTTAATAATCAGGAGATCAATAGAGGCCAAGGTTGACACAGAATCTAGGCCTAGAAATTTGGAGGAAAGGAAATTTAAATATTACTAAATGAATTCTGAACAAGGGGTGTTCTGAAAACAGCCGAGCAGTGCATCGTAGCCAGGGCATGACTGATAACATAAAGAATGAAAGACTCAAAAAAGCTACAGAACATTTGCAAAAGGCAGAAGTTCAAAGAAACTACTGCAAGGATCAGTGTGTACGTGCAAAGAGAAACATGGTGGAGGTGGCAGAGGATGGGGTTGTGAATGAAATGGTGTACTCCTTTGACTGTGCTCAGCAAGTGCATTATCCTTGCAATGCTATTCAGTTAGGGCCAGCCTATTTCAAAACTGCTAGGAAATGCTCTGTTTTCGGAGTCCTTTGTGAGGGGAATAATAGACAGATGAACTATCTGATAGATGAAGCTGACAATCCTGGAAAAGGGGCAGACAGTGTGATTTCAATGGTCCATCATTACCTTGGGAACTATGGCCAAAAGGAGAGTGATCTTCATCTCAATGCTGACAATTGTGCGGGTCAAAATAAGAACAATGCTTTTATGAACTATTGCCATTGGAGGATAGGAAGTGGACAGTCTGACAGTGTTTAACTTAGTGAATTTCATGCTGGCTGGTCACACTAAATTTGGACCAGATAGAATGTTCGGTTTGTTCAAAAAGAAATTTAGGAAAAGCTCAGTGGATACAATTCAGGATATTGTTAATGCAGTGGAAGCCTCCAGCTCAGGAGGACACAATCTTGCCCAACTTACCTATGATCCTGTAGAGGAAAAACGTTTTGTTCCGTGGTACAATTGGACGGAGTATCTCTCAACCTACTTCAACCCCATTCCGAACATACTCAGTTTATACCAGCATTTTAGATTCTCAAAGGAGAGTCCAGGATGTGTCTTTGTCAGAGAGGCTGTCAATGCTCCTGAACAGAAACTCACTGTTTAAGAAAGGTGTGAACAGATTGCCCTCTCTTGTTCCAACAGAAAAGGTACCAGCTGGACTGAGCTTGGAGAGGCAATGGTACCTCTATGAACAGATCGGTCCTTTGTGTACTACCAGATTAGCTGCTTCCCTCACCAGCCCAAAACCAAAGCAACCAAAGGCCAAACAAACTGTGAATTCAGCTGGATTAGATCAGACTCAGAGTGATGAACCACAAGCCATTCCAGCCAAGAAATAGGGACTTTGCAAAAAATGCAGACAGCCAGGACACGATTCTCGAAAATGCACATCATAAATCAGTGAGTTAACATGGTTAAGATGTCTCAACCATTCTTACTAACAAGGGGTTAATTGCATACTATAATGTAATAAAATGCCTTTTTCAGGTTTTGCAATGCTTTAACATACCATTTTCATTCAGTTTCAGGTACTAAAGCAATTGTATCAACAAAAATATTCTAACTTAAACAAGACATCTATTTGCTTTCAGATTTCATGGTTTTTGGTCTTGTTGCTAGGCAACATCGTTATAAAACATCCTCATTTTTCCAAAAGAAGAGCATATCTGGTCAAAATAGTTATTGTTCCTGAAAGAGGAAGGCTAATTACATTGTTTTAAAATGAAAAACTCAATTTTGAAAAATTTACCCTCACATGCCTTTTCTTGTGCGGGGTCACAAATGTTAAGCCCGGCGTAAAGGGATTATATTCCCATGGAGAAAAGTCTGGCGGGTAAAATATTCAATTCATTAGAACGGGGATTAAATTTACTCTCACACCGGTTGATATGTATCTTCAGTTTGATTTATTCTATCCTTTTATTAACAGGAACCTCCACCAAAAGCGAAGAGGAAGTTGAAAAGCTCGCCTGGAGCTTTAAAAGATGACATTTATGATTATCTGTTGCGATATTTTGAGGGGAACGGGATAACCTGGAAAAATGTTAGAACAAAGGACCAGCAGACCAGCAGCTTGCCTTTCGGAGGTACCGGTACGTGTAGCTAACTTCAGTGACCAGCCGCTGAGGATTCGGAACAACAGCACGATTGGTTGGTTTCATCCAGTCACGAAAATCTATGCTTCCAGGGACTTTACTAGTGAAAAGCTTAAGGATAATAATGAGGATGAGAGTCCAGAAGAGAGAGTCGGGAAGCCGACACCGGTTCATGTGGTGGGGTCTGTTTTGCAAACCAACGAAGGATGCACTGACGGTGTTTCTGCTGGACCTAGCACCGGTCATTCTCCAAGGTTGAGTCAGTTGTTGGAGAAGTTAGAAGTCGAAAAGATGGAGCTGACTGATGACCGGCGGAGTTCGGTGATAAAGTAGATCGATGATTATCAGCGACTTCACATAGACATCGTGGGGCCAATAAACCCTCCATCAAGAAAAGGGAACAGCGTAATCCTAGTCCTGGAGGATGCTTTCACCAAGTGGCCCGAGGCCTACCCACTGCGAAATCAATGTGCGAAAATGGTCGCCAGGGTGGTAGTGAATGAATATGTGAGCCGTTTCGGGGTCCCAGAGACCTTGCACTCTGATCAAGGAACAAACTTTGAGTCCGCCATGTTCAAGGAAATGTGCAGGTTACTGGGGCTCCAGAAGACCAGAACAACTGCCTACCATCCCCAATGCAATGGGCAGGTCGAGAATCTGAATAAAACGATCAAATCAATGCTCACCACGATGGTTGATGAGGAAGGAAGGGATTGGGACATCCACTTGCCCTCAGCGTTGATGGCATATCGATCCAGCGTACAGCTTTCTACAAATGAGACCCCATTTGCGATGATGTTCGGAGAAGAGATGCGGATCCCCCTGGATGTAGTGTTGGACCTAAAACCCGCAGCTGAACCCTCCACGGCTCATGTGACTGAGTTGAAGTCTAGAATAGAGGGTGCTTACCGCCGTGTAAGGGAAAACCTGAAACTGGCCCAGCGGAAGCAAAAACAGTTCTACGACAGGAGGCAGAAGGACGCTGTGTTTGAAATAGGCAACCTCGTACTCCTGAGGAACCATGCAATCCAGACAAAGGAGGTGTCAAAGTTTCATCGAAAGTGGAGGGGCCCTTATGAGGTTCTGAAGTGGATAACCGAGACCAACTATAAGGTTATCATGGCGGATGGGACACGGAAGAAGACCAAGGTCGTGCACGTTAACGACATGAAACGGTACTTTGTGAGGGAAACAGGCCAAGAGTCGGAGTCTGAAGATAGTTCTGCTGAGGAACCGGGAATGGAGACGCAACTCCTAGTTAACGAAACTGCATCTGCAGAGGACGAGCTGATCGGACAAAATGATGAGCCTGAAGACGATGTGGATGCCAATAACATTGAACCCAGCGGAAGTCGACGAAGAACTCGAGGAAAGCCGCAGAGCAACACCCTCAGGCGAAGAACCGGACGAAAACGTCACAGCAGACCAGCCAGATCCCCAACCGCAGAGACGGAGCCTCAGATCCAGAGAGAAGATAAAACGACCCCAGCGGTATCGGCTCTCGATCGGTGTTGTCTGTGGACTCTCGGATGCGACCAGTCGACGGGACCGCATCAAGGCCTCCAAGGAGCGCTGGCTGGCGCGTGGTTATGAACTGCATGCACTGGAATAACTGTTGTGTAATCTGATGAATTATTAATACTGTCTGATGGATGATTACCCCTCGACTAATCCATGATTTCTCGTTTCAGCATGATGGCCGATGTGGTGGCTTTGGATGATGGAATGCCGGGCGACCTGAGAACAGCTAAACGCGAGGCGCAGAATGGTTTCTATACATACTTGCGGAGGAGCCTACAACAGCACAGGAACATCGCCGTGCCAAGGACCGAGTTGAAGAAGCTGCAAGCCATCGCCTGTCACCATGCAATGGATGCTGGCCGCTGTATCTCGGGAGTGATGATAACCGGATTAAAGACATTATTGGTCCGCCACCAGAAGGATAAACCACTCAGTCTCGTTGACATACAGAGAGTAGAAGGCCAGATCAACGTGGTCCTTGATGAGTTCGGAGGTATTCACTCTGAAGTGTTGCCTCGCTTGCAGAGAATAAAGTCTGATTTGGTAGGGAATAGTGAGAAACCAGTGGTGCTTCTTGGGGACTCCATGTTTCTTCGATGCACGGCCAGGCGGGGCCTGATCTCGATGTGCCATTCGGGAGAGCGGGTGGAACAGCTGTTGGAAACGATTCGCCACATGAGACTGGATGCCAGTGCCATTGTTGTGACGCATGGCTTGAACCATACCCGTTCTTTCGGGAACCCTGGACCAGCCATTCAGGAGCTGTTCAAGGTGCTGAAGCGGCAGTGTTCCCAGCTCTATCACCTCCAGCCGCCTATTTCTCCGTCCCTGAACCAAAACGCCGCCCAGATGGAGAAGCGTTCAACCAGCTTATGAAGGATGCCGGATTTCGGCCCATCAGCCATCCGGCCATGGGTTTCGACGAGTTTGACCGGAGCGACCGATTCCATTATACGTCCGACGGGATGAATCGAGTGGTGGATTTCGTTCTAGGACACGTGCGTCGGACGTAGGGGGAGCGGAACCTCAGTGCCTACTCTTCTGGTCCGCGTTGGTTCTCCAGAGATAGAGGGGGTAAGTGAATTTACCTGGCACTGTTGGGGCCCCTTTCCCTAGCCCGCTGCTTCGGACGTAACTGTAGTAATTCGGAGGACCTTTAGTTTTTGGTGCATAATCAGGAGGACACTCAAATTTGTATCTTATCATTTGGAGGACATTCCAGTTGTAATCTGTACCGATTGTGTTCAGGATGTGTTCATTTTCTGTGTTTTATATCAATTTGGACTTTCAATGTTGGACTTTAAACCTTGAATTCTTTATGTGCACCCCATCCACGACGCTTTTTGTGGTGGGGATGGTGTGGCGAGCGCACGCCGTAGGATTGTGTATAGTGGCCCTTTAAGGGTGGTACTTGGGCGTAGTAGCGGTCGCGAGTTGGGTGTGTGATATTGTTTTTGTGACCCGTGTCAAGACCGGCGGTCTAATTACAATTGTCAGAGATAATAGTTACATTAAAAGCATATAAGTCGCATACAAGTGTTGGTAAGTTTTGTGTTCAACCCTGTGTGTGTTCCACCAGAAATGTACCGAAGGAGCTTGACCCACTTGTAACGGGGATAGATGAAAACTCCCTCAGGCAAGGAACGATAGAGGCTGCAGAAAAGCTTTCTGATATCTTCAAGATCAAATTTTCAGTGGACCACCCAACTCTGGAACAACCAAATAAGTCTCTTCAGAGGAATGGAAGCAGTTGTGGCGTATTTGTATGCTTTTATGGTCATCAGTTTGTCAACAAGAAGCCCCTCACTGACCCATTGCAGACGACACATTTCAGCCAGCACATATATCAGCAAATACTCAGCAACTGTATTAAGATCAGTACTATACGGGACTCGTGTGAGATTTGCAATGACAATATTATTAGTGTGAAAGAATGGGTATCGTGTTCACGATGCCAGCAATGGTATCATTGCCAATGCATCAAAATATCCTATGAAGATGCCAAGAGTATCGCAGACTACTTTTGCAATTGAATTCAACGGATTTGTTTTTGAAACAGGATACAGACGACGACGCCGGTCGACAGACGCTGCGGTGTTGTATAGACTCCTCTACGGTGAGCCAATAAAAGGAAAAGTAAGGATCATGATGAATTTGGACAAGATAAAAGGATTGTTGCAGAGTCGTCTCCTCCAAAACAACCAAGGCGAAAGGATAAAACGGTTGTTTCATTAGACTAGAGAGCGATGACCTCGATGATTCATTCTTAGATAAGGAATCAGGAATATATTATGTGAACCTGAACAGATTCATCAAATGAAAGCCATGTGGAAACAAAACTATACCGTCCTTGGTAAAACAGGAAAGAAAGAAACCCAAGTCAGCAGTAAAATTGAAATAATCTAAGAGGAATTAAGAGCTGTTGAGGAAGGGTTTCAGAGGAATATTTTAGATAAAGAATTCCTCGTTAAGATGACATCAAGAGAGTTGTCAACAAATTGCCTGTTCTAAATCAACGATCTGCTGCCCATATCAAGAGCAAAGTGCAACACCTCCAATCAACAGGGGTGAAAATATCAAGAACCCTTTATTCCTCAAAAGAATCAGAGAAGTGTTAACTTAGCTGTCTCTTATGACATTCAATGTTGGGTACTACCTTTTCAGCATGTATTGTGTCATCATGTATGTATCAGCAATAAATTGTACACCCGTGTCCCTTTAAGGACACCATGTTTATGATAACACCTCGAAACGTTCTCCATCACTACTGGTGAAAGTGTGCGTGATCTTCATTGATCGGAGTCCTCATCAGTGATGATCTCAATTTCCGACAGCACATCGACAAGACCACAACTAGAGCCAGCCGTACACTTGGGTTCTTAAGCAGAAACTTACATTCATGCCCCAAGAAGTTGCGCGAGCTAGCTTATTTCACAATGTGCAGGTCTACCATTGAATACAGCTCTCAGGTTTGGGACCCTGACGACAATGGCAGAGAGGCCTCTAACATAGAACGTATACAAAGAAGGGCAGCACGGTTTGTCACCCGGAACAACCAGCCCAAAACTAGCGTCACAGAACTCTTGAGAAATCTCAACTGGGAACCCTTAACATCACGATGGAAAAACCAACGCCTCATCCTTTTTTACCAAATAATAAATAAGAAAGTCGAAGTTCAACTTGACCCCAATCTGATCAACCCTGGAAGAAGGAACAGACCAATTCAAACTAGATGCAACACCGACGTGTACAGGAAATCTTTCATCATCCGTACAACTTCCGACTGGAATAGTTTAAGGGCAGACGCCCAAAAATTGCTCTAAATTGCTCAAAATAAGTTGAAAAGAATTTCGATACAGACAACATTTTAGAAGGAAATGGTGACTTTTGTGCAAGTTTATGAACTGAAGTCAATCATCATGATACCCAAGTTTGGCTAATTAAAGCCATTTATGCGTATGTTTCAATATTTTCAATGGAGATAGCCAATAGGTGACTTCTACAGAGCCAGGCCTATCTGTCAATAGCCTTCAGAAATGATCACCTGGGCTGTAGTCTTTTTGTATCTATTCAGTACCTTATGACAAGGGCAACATAAGGCTGATGATGACGTGGTCTTAATTTTCTGAAACTACAATATATAGTTTTCTCACGTTTGTAAGGCCCTTGGTTATAATGGCCTAAAGACTTTACTCTTGTCTGCTGAACTGTAAGAACATGAGAAAACTGTATTTGCACAGGTTGTCATAGATTCCGGGACTAATTCTCCTTTCACACCGCATGCACATTCGCTGAGGTATAATACAACTTGTAGCTAGGCCTATTTGTTGTCCCGCATGTCCAATCAGGGCTCGTGGCCCTTGATATTTTCTTTGTGTTCAATAAAGGGCGTAGGTTCGTTTGAATCTGCGCATTTGCCATTGAGGATTCGACGTGTTCACTTCTGTCTTTTCATTACGTTATCCTGTCCATGTCTCCTTGTGTGACGAGTATTTCGGCCGTCACATAGGTTATAGAAATGCATGGAGCTACATGAACAAGAAGTCCATTCCATTTCCTACTTCAAAAATACATCATTATCAGTTAAATAAGCAAACAGTAGCAGAATGTATGCCAGATGTTTTCGGTCCTCCCTATTCAATATATCATACGGTCTAGAATAATGTATTTTAGCCTTATCGTCTGCATTCAGCTCTATGGGCTCACTTTCCTGTAACATCTGTAGGTGCTCATCAGACATATGTAGACAGGTCAGACGAACCTGTAAAAGCAAATACACCCAAGTTCAGAAACAACAATTGTATGTGTTGGCCGCAGGTCACACCATAAATTGATCATGGCCTCAGATTTCTATGGTCACAAATCACAAGTTAGTCACTCTGAATACCCCTTCAAAACGTTCCAAATAGAATTTCTCCCTATTCCTGACTGTTCTATTTTTAAAAAGGTTTTGTGGGAAATACTTGAGGTATATGGGAAGCAAATATCATGATTGCTATTGAGCCAAAACAGAACAACAGTGTATGCTGTGACATGAAATGATACTATGACTTCTATTCTAACGTTACTATGTTCTAATCGATTCTGAAAAACAAGAACCTATTTTTACAGTTGATGTAAAATGACTGCATTCATACCTTTGTGCACTGAATAATCATACCAAAAATGCATTCCTTGTTGCCAAAACGAGTTAGTGCTGTGTATGGAAGCTCAACAAGAAGCTCTGCAGCATGTTGACCAAATACTTCATCTGGTAAGTCAAAATCATCAGGGTTTTCAAAGGATTCCTCACTTGGGCCTCCTGAAGGCAGATTGTAGCTGGAAATAGGTTGTGACTCTTTCACATGCGGTTTTACCTGTAAAGATATGATGATGAATGATAGAAGTATGTCATCACAAAAGATATACAAAATATATGGGGGGGGGGGGGGGTCATGTACCAGTAGCTAGGCAGGTTAAAATACGTGCCACCCAACATGGGCTAACAAACAAGAAAGCCAAAAATACTGTGAACTGCAATCTATAAGTCATGGTGGAAATGCCCGGTGGTACATGTATAACTTTAAAACACATACCTCAGCAACTGTGATGACCAGTCCTCCTTGCAGCCGATGACCATGTAAAACCTCACAACGCAGGTTAGGGATGGATGACACATTCTCACCAAATAAATTCATGGAGCGCTTTGAGGCTATTCTGTAAAAAGATGATGACAGGAAAATTAGCTTATGGTCACATACTATAGTGTCGACACTACGTGCAGGGGGCAATGCTATATTTCGGTAGCGAGATATTTTAAGTACAATCCCAACACAAATAGCCACCAACCAGGGGCTCTGAAGTCAATACCTCACAATAAATTATTTCCTTGGATGTGCCATAGTAGGCCTAAAACCTCTGGAAATATTATTTCAGCACTAAGGCGTAGTACTAAACCAATGTTCTATATCCTCCTGTGCCCAGTAGGCCATGTACAGGATGATAGAAAATCTGTTGAGAGCTATAAATAGATAAATAAAAGTAAAATATAATGACAATCTTGGTGATCAGTATCTAAGTTTTTTTCGTACAAAGGAACCTGTTGAGGCGGACACGGACTACCATCTAGCTAAAGTGTTTTAATTGATACCATCCCTTCAAGTAACTCCCATGGCAGTGTGTCTAGTCCACAAACTTTTTTTGCAAAGTAATTTGATACCGGGGAGGTACTCTGCCAAGTGTTGGCCGCTGAAGAAGACTGCTCTATTCTGACCATTGACACCAAGCAATTTGTTTATCTTGGCCCTTTGTTGACAGGTGTGTTGGTATCTAAACTGAGTTGGTCAATGGTAATGACCTCAAAATAGGTCTTTTTCTGGTGTTTTGAGTGATACCAGATTGCATTCCTTTGTCTGAAGATGCTGGAGATCTGTGTAGTGGGCATTTGGTCAGTAGTATCCTGTATACTGAATAGAAGAAGAGCTCTGGCAGATACTTATATATATTTACGGCGGAAACTTTCAAATTCATAGAGCTGGTACAGCACAGGATCGACCAGGGATATGGAATGTCACGTCAAAAGAATACAAGAACAAGCATATCAAATCCCTAAATAAAATCGAAATTGCCATTCTATTCCTCTGGACAAGCACTGTCAGCATATCAACAGTAGCCATCTTTGTATTTTCTCTCCAGAATCATCAAGGTCAAGGGGATTTTATTCTTGGGTAGCCCACCGCAGATGCATGGATTCCATTATGATAGAGAGTGAGATGTTAGTCTGTCTGTGCACTGTTTAGATACTTGACCAACTTGGCCACATTTGCCTTCAAGTTCAAGACTTGGTGACCAAGAACTTTGAAAAGTGTGTAGTCTGTGTCCGCCTTTAAGATAAGTTCGAGTGTTTCCAGATTCATTATTCATGGGAAATCCAAACTTTGCCTCCAACGGGCCTTCCACCCACTGGTACATACACATCCTCATGTGGGCCAATAGCACAAAGACTGTGCCACACAATGGGCAAAATATCTCAAAAACCAAAGAGGAATCTAACAAGAGGCCCAAGAGCCTGGCGCTCAGCTGAGTTAATATCATTTTAAAATATCTTCCCGGTGTTTAGTTCATTATGCATGAAAATGGCATGCTCCATGGTATTTGATATCCTTTTGCGTTCACTACGGTATCAATGTTTTTGGTTGACATAATTATGCCACTGTTCATTCCTCAATCCTGACCATAATTCGGGTGAAATCATCGTATGAAAATATTTACCGAAACATGAAGTTTATGCCATGAATGAGGATACTCATTGTCATAGCCTCGTTTACAAGTACAAAGTATTTTCCCGCGAATATTCAAAACTGCTTGGCTCCTTGCCAGTTAAATAACATGTGACTATACACAAAGTAGAAAACTTTGATGGAAATTGTAAATCATTTTTTTATCTATCAGGGGAAACAAGCAGATGATGATCAAATAAATCATTCATGAGAAATCGTTTTGTTGCTGAAGCTTGCATGTCTAAGTTAATGCTAAACCTTTTCTTGTGCTCTACTGCGCCACCGTAGTTTTCTATTTAGACCAGCGATGACGTCATTTCTGGTGATTCCCTACGTTGTCCAATGAGCGCTTTTTAAAATGTGCCATTTGGTATTGTACAGTATGCAATGTATTTTTTCAGCGCTGCCAGTTGCCGAACAGAATGCCGTAGCTCCCTCAATTTCCAATCAATTTTTATGGGAGTGACATTATTGTATTGCTTAGAATGTCTACTTTTTACTCATGAAAGAATCGTAGAACTAAAACATAATAGGCGAACAGAATCATGCCGATTCACTGCACATACTGTGGGAATTCTCCACTTCAAAATACATCGGCGATGTCATCGCGAACAGAGCATGCACTTCCGATATCGTTTTCACAGAAATGTGGCCAAATTTTCAAGAACTAATTTCTGAATTTAGTCCCTAAAGACCTTATGACTACCACTGAAACGAACTAGTGATAATATCGCCTACCAAACTACTTTTTAAGCAGAAAATTGGGTACTTGAGTGTCATTGAGCTCCAAGATTATTGCACATGGCGTAAACAACATGCCGCCATTTTGTCTCCGCTTCGGTATTTCGTACGCCGCTTATAATGCACCTTCTCAATTAAAACCAACATAATAAGGCCTTACATCGTTGATTGAATAGGAACACCACACAAAACACAATAAAGTGGGGGTACAATCGATTACGAAGCTGAAGTGAACAGTGATTTATTCCTGGAGCTACTGCTTTTGTTGTGTAGCTGCCATGTTTTGAGAACTGGCAAATAGGAGACTTCATTGATGGCTGACGTCATCGGGCGGGAATTTGAATCGGCAGAAATAATTAAAAGGCAGGTAGCGCCCTCTCCTGTTAAAATTTTGAACTTTTTCTCAATAAAATAGATTTTCAAGAATTTTATCTTGATATTAGAGCATATTTCGACTAATTCTGCTGCTCCTAGGCCGATATAGGCCAGTTTCCTTCATGCACTCTCGCTCGCAGGAAGTAGGTCGAATGGCGACAAATTTTGTTTTGAAAGTAGAGTTTGACAAGAAGTATCCAGAAATGCAAAATTGAAGTCTCTAGGTCTTACGGTTACAAAATGTGCAGCATGGGTTTAACGGATGGATGGATGGATGGATGGACAGACGGACGCCACTGAACAACTTATTTGACAAGCTCGGCTGACTTAGTCAGCTGAGCTAATAAAAATTAAGTGCTTCAAATTACTTGCTAAAGGGCATTGCAATTTGCAGTCTCCATCATCAGGCCTTTCCATCCCAGAAAGGTAGCTGCATTAAGGAAACAGAGGATGAAAAGACCTTGGGGATAACATTCTCGAATGATCTGAAGCCAACAAAGCACATGAAGGTCATCACTGCATCTGCCAAAGGAGCTTCAGTGGCCAAATGAGGAGCCAATTGTGGCCAATTGGTTAGACTGTTAGGGATCACCCATGGGTATAAACCAAGTTTAAGATCTGTAACTAACTGTTACAAAACATGCAGCTAATATGGATGGATGGATGAAAGGAACTCCAAAAAATGAACAAATAACCGCCACTTGAGCCATAAAATGTGCGAGAACTCACCTCAATTCCAAGAAGAATATTCTTGCAAATGTTTGAAAAAGATTTTCAAAGCAATGTTCATCACTGGGCAAGCCATTAACATGGTTCTCTATCAAACTGTCAAGAGCTTCCAAGAAATGCAAGCAGAACATAGTGCTGGAATAAATAGAATTTCAAATCAGGAGTGGAATGAGCATAGGTGATCATGCTTGACTTTGAGGTGAGTGTGGGCGCCCTATCACACAGTCACCTGCACCATGCATGCCATGACTCGAGTTTTTTACTTGATTGACACAGACAAGGAGCTAGTAATAAGAAGCCGTAGCAAAACTAACATTCATGATCGAAAGTGAAGCCTAAAGAAACTAAACAATTTTGTTTCTCTGGGCCTTTATATTCCCAAAATTCATGACATATCAAACATCGGATCCCCAAAATAGGTGGCACCCAAATTCAACATACATGCATATATGATTACTTTTACGTGTTTTATTCATAACGCTCGGCCCCAGATCTTGATCTGACATTTTGACAGTACCGGTACATACGGTCAAATCTGCTTGCATACTTGGCGGAAATGAAACGTCCAGGCACCATTGTGCTCACTGTATATATATTTGGTGGTCAGGAAATCATCCTGGTTAAGAACCACCCTTCATGTATAATAAATAGGTCAAACCAAAGTTGGTATGTCATGTGATGTATCGTTGCTTGGAGTACCTACTATTTAACAATATTATCGAAAACACGTCACTTATTATAAGCGAGATATTGCACTTTTTACCTTTTTAAGTTTTAGCCACCTGGTGGCAAAGTCCAGAATCAGATCAGATCGAAATTCAGTGTCCGAGGTTACATGACGTAGGGAGTCATGTGTATTAAATTTCAAGTTCATAGCTTTAGCGGTTAAGAAACGTGCCATAGTTACATTCAAACGGTCAATTTACACCATTTGACCTCTTGCTAGGAGAACCAACCATAAAAATTTCATCGAAAACGAGTCACTCATAAGAGAGATATCACACTTTTTATGTTTCCACTTCTGGCCCCCTGGTGGCCAAGTCAAGAATCATATTAGACCGAAATTCGGTGCAAAAGGTTACTTGACAAAGGGAGACATGTGTACAAAATTTCAAGTTCATAGCTTTAGCGGTTAAGAAACTTGCCATAGTTACACTCAAATGGCCAATTTATGCCATTTGACCTCTGTGATCTTGAAAAGTAGGTCAAATCAAAAACCCGTTGATATGTGATCCTTGCTAGGAGAACCTACCATACAAATCACATCGAAAACCAGTCACTCATAAGAGAGATATCACACTTTTAAGGTTTATGCTGCTGGCCCCCTGGTGGCCAAGTCATGAATCAGATCGGACCGAAATTCATTGTCAGAGGTCACTTGACCTCGGGGGTCCTGTGTACAAAAGTTTCAATGTGTGCAAAGGTTCAAGTTCATAGCGGTTAAAGGGAACTGAAACCGCCAAGCCAGTTCATACGACCTCGTTTTCATTTCCCGCGTATCGGGTGATCAGAACGAGGCATGAATGAAACATGGCGCCTAGCTGTCAATCATTGACTGACGTCACTACTATGGAATTTACTACGAAAACTCATGAATGAAAGATCGCAAGACTCATGTGATTCTCACATGATTCTCAATAATAACAAATTGAACTCCGCATGCTCGGGCACTGGGGGCGGAGCTACAAATCTGAACTCGAATAGGAAGTTGGAAGTTTGACTTTCTCGGGCGGTGAAAGTCGAAAAGTTGAATAAATCGCTCAGCGGTTCCAGTTCCCTTTAAGAAACGTGCCACTGTTTTTGAAACAGGATACAGACGACGACGACGGACGCTGCGGTGTTGTATAGACTTCCCTACGATTAGCCAACGAGGCGGATATAAACCGAAATAAAACCAAATTGTAAAACAAATATCAGTGTAAATTGTTCTGGTTCCTTATAATTGTATTTATTCTCCCCTTTCATGTTAATTTCCGTTGTTTTATTCACTTATAACTGAGAGAAACAACCCCTCTGAGCAGTTGATGGCTTTGCAGTTGACTGTGATCCACCATCTTCACCACATGCAAATATTTCGAAACACCCACCAATACACAACTCTACCCTGGCCTCTTTGCACACAACAAGATAAAGGATCTATACAAGTTTTGTGGCTTTGGCCCGTTAAGCATTCATGTATAGCCTATAGACTAATCCATTTTGGGAGAGTTTGAGAACCTATTCTTAGCAGGTATCCCCGGGGCCTGATGGGGTGACAACCTTCTGGTTGAGGGGATATTCCGAGGGACCCGATAGGGGCATTGTTTATGGGTGCCGTATTAGCCAGCGCTAGCACGGATTTTCAAATAAAGGTGACCATGGTCTGTCTATGTGCTCTACCACAGCTTTTAATACTTGATGCATCTGAAGAGGCACTCTTGGCATGGCCTATCAAGGAGCTGCTCACGGCGCTGAAACTACTAAGTGTCTTACCGCAGCACGCATCTTAAAGTTATAGTACTGATATTGTAATTGGTTCGAACCATTGGTCCTTCTTCTTCTCCGTATAAAAAGGGGCCTTTTACTGACTGCGGAATGAGACATGCTGACATTGCCTCATCATCTCTATCGGACCAATTGATATGCAAGCAACAGCACAGGGCCCGAGTCTGCGGACAATATTGGTTAATTAATTTGTTTCTTCAATATGGCCCTTTTGATATTGTATTATATTTTCATTGTAATTCAAGGTATAGCCCATTTGCACCTGCCTCCGCCACGGGTATAATGCTAGTGTAAATAATGTGTGACTAACCCGCATCTTTTTCCAATTTTTATGATCACGGCGCCCAGGGAGATACTTTGAAAATTTGAACCAGTTTCAAAATTAAATAACGTATTTTTCCTTTCCTTTTCATTGTACTGCAATTCAATTTTTTTATTGCTGGGCAGGGCTAGCTTGTGGCCGAAACATGAAAAACACAGTAGCTCGCGTATCGGGAGTCGAGTGGCGACTAAAATTGGTCTTGTAAATAGTTTATCAAATGCAAAACTGGAAATATAAAATTTTTGCTGCTGACTGGAACCTGCACAGTGTTAAGCTATTCATGTTGACAGATGGACAGACGACATCTGATCCATTCTACTACTTCAGCTGACCCTAACATGCCTAATAAGCATTATACATGTTCTACTTACAGACGGAAATCAAGGAAGTCGAATGCCCTGGAAACAGGAGTTCTCCATGCAGTGTCCATAGATTGGTCAGCCAATGTGTTCTGACGTAGAAATTTTACTCTATCCTCTTCCTCTTGTACATCTTTCAAAAGATCTTCCAGAATTTTCTTACTTGGGTCTTGGCATTCTGAAAGTATACAAATTTAGGATATTTTGAGATACCAATATGTACTTCATTCATAGCAATTGTCGGAGAGAGTAGCACTGCTTGTGGAAATAACCCCCTAGAATTGTATGAAACTTTGTGCGTGAGTACACAATCCACAAAGCTTTTGGCCAGGGGTCACTAAGTGACGCTGCAACCCACACCTCAAAGTGACTCACTTTGAGTTGTGGGTTGCAGCGTCACCTGTAAGAGGGAAGGTATGTAGGCCTAAAATGGCCAAAAACTGCAAAAACCATTCCTCTTGATATTATGGAGAAAACAAATTGACCCACTTTTGATCCTTGGCTTAAGACCCAGTTTTTATAAGAATCAGATGGATATGAGAGGATGATATGACCATCCCAGATTTCCCGAAATTTTTTTTGGAAAGGCCTTTGGGTAGAAAGAATGAAAAGGCCAGGGGCCATTATGCTCACCATATAGATATTTGGGGGTTAGGAATTCATCCTGGTTTAGAAACATGTTACATAGCAGTGTTCTCCACAACATAAAAAAAGAGTGGCCCACCCCTCTTAAAACTGTGACCTTGAAAAGTAGGTTAAATCAAAAACCTGCAGGATATTGCACTTCTTACCATTTTGGTTTTGGCCCCTGGCGGCCAAGTCGAGAATCACATCAGACCGAAATTCACTGCCTGAGTTTACATGACATAGGGAGTCATGTGTACCAAATATAGCTTCAGCGGTTAAGAAACGTGCCGTATTTACACTCAAACGATCAATTTACGCCATTTTACCTCTGTGGCCTTGAAAATTAGGTCAAATCAAAAAAGCGTATAATATGTGATGTATCGTTTCTAGTAGAACCTACAACAAAACAAGAGGCCCAAGGGCCTGGCGCTCAGCTGAAATGGATAGGTGAAGGCAAGGGCCAAGTGTGTATCGGTACCGTTATTATGAGGCAGCGTGAAGCTATAACGTCTAGCACGCAGAAGTGCTGATGCGAAAGACCTTCTTGCTATATCAGTGCATGCTGAAGTACTGAGTTGACGTCACCCTGGTATTATGACGTAAAGTCATTTCTATTGCCGTTGCAGTAGTGGGGTGTGTGATGACGTCAAGGAGTTGTGTGGTGACGTCAAAGAGTGGAGTCCTTGTCTTCATGCAGCGTAGGTGGAACTAATAACATGCACATGGACACAAGGTACATAATTATTACAGTGTATTTTGTGAGGTGGGGCCTGGTGCTTTACAATGGTCAAATGAACCGACTGTTCTCTGGACATTGATGAAGTGAATGCAGCCAAATGTTTGGGACGGTCTTTTTTGTATGTGAAGAAAAGAAGATAAAGAGTTGGTTAACAAAATGAACTTTATTGGTGCGGCAGATATTTGATGCCTTTCGGCAGATATTTGAAGCGCCTTGCGGCAGATATTTGTTGCCTTGCGGCAGATATTTGATAACGCTCTCCAGGAATGGAAAGCAGTAAAACGAGTAAGCACACCTTACTCTGAATGTGGGAACAGCAAGTGCTTTCCTGGACTTGAAATGTGCCAACGACTCCTCTTGCAATAACCAACAACAGTTAATCTGTAAAAAAAGAGAAGAGAAATTAACACTGACTGAATAAAAAAGGGTGACATAGACGGGGAAATGTACACCACCGGATACAGTCTGTGCTTGATCAGGCATCGGTCAGATGATATCCTGAACAAAGCATCTATGGAAGCAAATCCAGAAAGAGACTTAACCTTCGAAGGGCACACTTATCACTCAGTGAAAAGTCAGTCCTGGGGGTTGTTTTCCAATTCAAAATAAAAGTGTAACCTCTTTAAATTAGTCTCACAGACTGAACCATAACACTCAACAGCTAACCGTGCCCACATGATGACTGATGTGAGCCAAGTTGGGCTTAAAGATGAGCGGGTGGTGTACTACATTTTGAAAATTGTCTATCGTCTACGACATGTGACAGAACAGGATCTAGTGGACTTAATGATGAGGTACTATCAAATAAGGTGTCCATCAAATGAATCATGAGGGCCTGTTGAGTTATACTCTAAGCCTGTCCTATAGGGCTAGGCTATCGTTTTTTTTCTTTTTTACAGCCTACAGTACAGCCATGCATGCACAGCGCAGTGTACAGACAGTACAGGATTGCCAACCAAAAACATGAGCATTGCTGCGTAACGAAACTGCAGTGGAATTCATACTACGATGTCATAATGACAATGTGACTTTCAAAATAATTGTAAACAAACGTAAATGGCGAGATTTGTTGCAAAATTGCCAACCGCAACAACTCAGGGACCGTCCCAAAATGGCCGACGGCGAATTCTCCGGTCGCTAGCGCAGTCCATAAACAAGCATCAATTTTACCAACTTTGGGTGCAAGCTTGGTCATAAAAGTTACAGAACTGTTAGAAATACATCTAAACAACATATATATACAGTTAAAAGTGCATAAAAATCCCGTTTCAACCTCCGGGCGCTACCTTTTTTTCTCCGCCACGCGCCGGGCCCTACCGGTCGTTATTTAGTGCGACCGCCACCAGAGTGTTTATCAGTAATCACGATCTTTCGCCATTTTAATTGCGCGTTTTAGGCAGATTAATCAATTATTACATGCATGCATTATATATCACCGAAATGATAATTGCGTTGGCTATTTGAAACTAAGTTCAGATATCATTTTCGATCTTTGAATTGAATTTAGGCGAGTGATTTTTGACACCCTGTCGACATATCAGGACTTGCAAAATTCACGCGAGATCGCTTGCATCATCGGCACGTTTGAAAACCGAATTTCACAAATTCCACAAATATTTATCACATACCATATGTATCACCACAAAGGTAACTCTCTAGACTATTTGAAACCAAGTTCAGATACTTATTTTCACAAAAATTCGAAGCTATGCAAGCGATTTTTCAGTGGAAGAGATCGACGGAAACAAATTTCTCGCTCTAAAATGACACGAGACGAGCACCAACTTTCGCTAATTTGTGCACAAAATTTCCGCAATATTATAAAAAACTATTGATAAATCTGAATTATATAGACTCTTTTCAGTACCTAAACAAATTTCAGGTACATGGTCATGTTGATTAAAAGAGTATCAACCGATTGAACATGAGAAAGTTCACTCATCTTCATTGAAGCAGCGACTACCGCCATTTTTAAATGGTGGCATCTCTTCTATCGATCGGCCAATCAGCGGCACTGCTTGCAAAAAGTTTAGCCACCGCCAAATTTGAAATCGCCAAAATTCAGGCAATGTGCCTGCAGCGCCAACTGGCGGCTAAAACTATATTAATTCCATTAAATGTAAAAAATGAAAAAATATTTAAAAATATTCAGCCACATTTGAAAACAATATTTGCTCTGTGGACCGAGGTAAAAAGGGAAAGAAATCTAAACGCGAAATGACCTCATTCTCTTAATACAGGTCGGATCGCGCTGATTTTTCGTTTTTTGAGTTCACCTTGGGCAACTCCTAATTTAGCACCGTCAACGAAGTGGCTAGGTCTTCTCGGTCAGAAATGTCCAATTTTGTCCACAGATGGGTCCCTAGATGGATGGATTGCAGGACGGACACCATTTGAACAGCTATACTACTAGCTCCGCTGACTTTGTCAGCTGAGCTAAAAATTCATCGAAAAAGGAAGCGCTTTTATAAGAGCGTTATCACACTTAAAATTTTTTCTAACTTTTTTTACTAATTTTTTAACTAATTTTTTTACTAACACGCTGTGCATTGCATAGTTGGGACTTTCCCTTCCCCAGTTTCAACCTCGTGATGGGATTTTTTACCTTGGTGAGTTTTAGTCCGTGTTTTACCCCATTTACCTCTCCTCAGCCATCAACAGCCTCACTAGCTGCGACCCTCAAAGCCAACGGGCTTGTTGTTACTAGCGATCTCTTCAGAAACCCACTGCTACTCATTCAGTTATGATGAAGACATAAGATATGTGACTATGTTCTTTGGACGTTCTTGTGGAAATCTCAGTATAAAAACACCAGCATATGATCAAGGGCAGTCATGTCAATTCAAGTCATGTTACTTGGAGAGCCCTTATGAATACAGTGTAAACAGATATTACAGGTTAATCCACATGCATGGCTTTTTTGATTGAGCGCGGGGCTGTACCACTATATGTTTTTTGCGGAATATCGAAGTATACATTAAGCTCAACAGTCATTTATAAGCAATATCTGATTATCGATTGGTCTAATAGGATTATAAATTTTTTCGAAGTTTTTTTGGCGGCATCTCTGGAGAAATAGGCCATTTCGAAGAAGACAAACCAGCGCCAAAACAAATCAAATGCGCACACTGAGAACACGTCAGAAGGCCTAAGCCGACTTCAGACTATATGCCTAGAGACACCGCGATCGTTTGTTCAATGTGAAACGCATGACTGGTCAGCGCCAAAACAAACTTCTTCGAATTCATCTATTATTTCTAAAACGTACTTCACTAGATGTCCGCACTCGCAATTTTTCTGATTTCTCTGCAGACAGCGCGACATTGATAGACACGTTGACATTGTCTATCATGTCAAGCGCCCCCCTATGACCTCCCATAGACCTACTGACCAGCACCCTCCTATTGTTTGTGAACCTACCATGCTTACCTGCTCCATTGCCCGAGCTTGGGGTTCGAGCCATGAATGATTCCGAAAATGCCAAGGACATCTCCTCATCAATATCTGGCTGGGTTAAGTTTCTATCGACAATTTCCATAATGTTGTACCTTCGCACCACTTCGAGTTCAAATTTTGCCCACCACTTGTCACACTTGTCTGGATCAAGGTGCGGCTTTATCATGTCTCGCAGAAGGCTTTTGTAATCATATTCATACTGGACACGGATGAATCTTTTGTTTTCTTTGATGTGCAACTCTGCCGCCGTTGGCAATGGTGTCAATCGCAATGAGTCTGTCTCTGCAGTCAGTGCCACAGGCAGAGCCGATTCTGCCTGCTGCTGTGATCGCGAGTGTAAGGATTTCTGTAGTTCACTGGTAGATGTAGACCTATTAGATGCAGATGTACTAGTACTTCTGGCAGTGGCACTAGGCCTACGTCTACACTTAGACCTAAATTTCCGATCAGTGGCAGAAAAGCCGGCAGCAGACTTCTGGACCTGCTGATCGACCACGCCGTCAAGGGGATTCATGTAGTACTGCGACTTGTGAATAGGTACACAATAGATGTTCAGTTTTTCAGCATGGCACCGTTTCCAGCGGGATGCGGAGTTTGGAATGAAGTCAGCAGCAAGCTCATGTTCACATATCTCGTCGCCGTCGGTACATGCCGCCATTTTGAATGTATTGAACTCGGGTATCGTTAGTCCATGTACCTGTAATAAAGATTTAAGCCATTTTTCAGTTAGATAGGCAATATCCATTAGCCTATCAAGTTTTTCCCATACTTAATCAGCAAGGAATGTACTGGCATACTGATACTCTGAGTGGCCACTAAAATGGATTTAGGACGGTTGCCATTAGGCGACGAAGGGTATGGAATCAAATGAGAAGTGAACAGAAATTTATCCACCTGATCATTAATGTGGAGATGATGTCCTCCAAGCCCCATTTTATCACAAATATGGAGACTAGAGGCAATTACAAGCAGAGTGATATGTCACATCATGTGTTAACAACAATAGAAGAAGTGGATAAATGAACCATTTCAAAGTTGTTAGCGCATTGCGCAATGGATGAAGAGCCTTGATTGAACCTAGCGCCTAGCGTTGATTTTCACTTCAGTCAAAACTGTTAGAAGTCAGATGTGGGCACACTGACTTCCAATGGCCCACTGGCATACTGATACCCTCAATGGCCATTAAAATGGTTTCTGGATGGTTGCCAATGCCATTGGGTGACGAAGGGTATGGAATCAAATGAAATGGTCCAGGGACCATGTGCTCACCTCGGGTAATGTTATGCATACCATTTGTAGTGGATATGGGGAGAACAGTTTCTGGCTGGTTTCACCAGTTTTAATTCCATTGAATAATATCATTCTTCTCGGCTCAATTGCACAAAAGAAAATTACTCCTACCACCTAAGTATAGCATTTTGGTTATAAAGGAGACTGAATTTCAGGGTCATTGAAGAGTGTACATGTCACATGGAAATTGGTTGACATCGGTTCAACAGTTTAGGACAGGAGTAATAGGACTTCATTGGATTTTCAAGATGGCGGCCATATTTGTCTTGGGATTTGACTGAAAATTAGGGATTTCGATAACAGTACATAGATCCGTAATCACATGTAGTTTGGTTGCAATCCGATCATTAGTTTCAGAGATAGGACTTGGTTTAATTTTCAAGATGGCCGCCTGGCGGCCTTATTTGAAGTTGAGACAAGACCACTAATGAATATTCATAGGTTGGAGGGTCGAGGCCCATCAATTAGACGAGTGCATGTTTTTTAACTCTCGAGTACATATTTGGAGAGGTATTGAAAAAATATTTGTTGTGGCAAGTCTACAGATATAAAGAAATTATTTGGTGAAAAAATTAATTTCGAATTTTGCTAATTTGGTAATTTGGGGCGTGTTTTGAGATTTTTCTGCCAGTTGGCTGAAAAGAGTGGAAATATCAAAGTCTGTCTAATTTGTCAACTATCAAAAAATTTCCGTGGTCAACTACCAGTTTATTTTTCACCATTTACTTGCCCGACTGTCCAGAATATCGTATCAAAATTTCAGATTCACAACCCCACGCAGTACTTGATGCGTCGCAGTCAAACATTGACAATTTAACTGCTAAAAGGCTTAAAAAATCAATTGGGGTCTTGTCTCAGTTCAATAAATTGAAGTCCGAGCAGGACAAATTTTTGAGGTAGAATAGAGGGTCCAAAGATGTATGTCCTCAAAAGTTGAGAACCTTCTAGCTAAAATAGAAATGAAACGCGCCACCTATCGGTAATTTAGTGACTTTGACCTCCATGACCTTGAAAAGTAGGTCAAATCAAAAACCCGGGTGATATGTCATTTAACCTTATTAGACACACCCACCATAAAAATTTTGTCACTCTACGTACCATCATTAGCTTCAAAGGAAAAAAAACTATTTCCAAGATGGCCGCCGGCTGGAGGCCAGAAAGTAGGTCATATCGCAAAAAATTAAAAATAGATCTGGGCATATTGCCCAAAGCTACCATCACACCAAGTTTTAGCCATCTAGCCCTAGTGGTGACGAAACTTTCTCCGCTAACGGACGAAGACAGACGACGGATGCCACGGTATCAAGCTCCCCAGAGGTGAGCTAAAAAGAAGTGAATATCAATGGAAATGTATCCTCTTGGTCATTGAAGGCCTACGCCGTTCGTTAAACATTTTGAATTTGTAATTGAATGAAACGGCCAAGGGCCATTGTGCTCACCGTATAGATATTTCATTAATTCATCTTAAGAAATATGCTACATGTATAGTATCGGGTCAAACCAAAGTCGGTATGACATGCGATGTATCGTTGCTTGGAGTACCTACCATAAAACTATCATCGAAAGCAAGTCACTAATAAGCGAGATATTGCACTTTTTACCTTTTTAGCTCACCTCTGGGGAGCTTATACGATACCGTGGCATCCGTCTTCCATCGTCATACGTAAGCGGAGCACGTTTCGTCACCGCTAGGGCTAGACGGCTAAAACTTTGTGTGATGGTAGCTTTGGGCAATATGCCCAGAATTCTTTTTCTTTTTCGCGATATGACCTACATTCTGGCCGCCATCTTGGATATTGTTTCTGCGTTTTTGTAGCTAATGGTTGTATGTATTTTTTATGGTGGGAGTATCTAATAAGGTTAAATGACATATCAACCGGGTTTTTGATTTGAGGTACTTTTCAAGGTCACAGAGGTCACAGTTCACTAAATCACCGATAGGTGGCACGTTTCGT
The DNA here is from genome assembly GCF_910592395.1 of Lineus longissimus. NCBI lineage: Eukaryota > Metazoa > Nemertea > Pilidiophora > Heteronemertea > Lineidae > Lineus > Lineus longissimus. The sequence continues at coordinate 11,094,939 of NC_088310.1, forward strand.
TTCTATTTGAGCTAAAGGTTCTAAACTTGCGAGGACATGTATCTAGGGACCCTCTATCCTACCCCAAAAATTTGTCCCGCTCGGACTTCAAATATGGCCGCCAGGCAGCCATCTTGAAAATTAATCAAATCAAATTTTTGATGTGATTGTATATCTAATATATGTACTCTCTACAACATCCCTGATTTTCCACCAAATCCATCTACCAATATGGCCGCCAGGTGGCCATCTTGAAAATTAAACAAAGTCCTATAACCCCGGAACTAATGTCTGATCGGATTGGAACCAAACTTCATGTGATTATGTATCTATGTACTCTTATCAATATCCCTAATTTTCAGTCGAATCCCATGACAAATATGGCCACCAGGACGCCATCTTGAAAATCCAACAAATTCCTAGTACTCCTAAACTATTGAACAGATGTCAACCAATTTCCATGTGACATTACTCTTCAATAACCCTGAAATTCAGTCAACTTTATAAACAAAATGCTATACTTAAGATGGTACCGGTAATTTTCTTTGGTGCCATTGAGCCGAGAAGAATAATCTTATTCAATGGAATCAAAACTGGTGAAACTAGCCAGAAACTGTTCTCCCCATATCCACTGCAAATGACATGGGGGGGGGGGAGTCCTGTGTACAAACTTTCAAGTTCATAACCCTAGCGGTTAAGAAACACGCCAAAGGCATTCCATATGAAATCAACCTATTTAAGAAAATCTTCCCAGGTCATAGTCTCAGAATTGGCTAATTTTTACATATTTTGTAGGTTATAGGGCCAATATGAAAAGTCCAAAATATTTTTGTCATATTCCTGACGGTTAGCCCCCCAGGAGGGTCAAAAAAAAGGGGGCGTGGCACCTTTTGGGGGCGGCCGCCTATTTCCTAGCCATTTTTGAATGGCTATATCTCAGAAAGTATTAGAGATACCCTTTTGATTCTTTCAGGGTGTTTTCTTCTTGGCCCAAGGACTGCTTTAAACCCATTAATTATATACTGAGACCTTTAGGATGAAAATTTATGGGGTTTCAATATTAGGTGATTTTTTACCAAAATTGCGTTTTTGGGGGGCTCTACCACCCACACTATAACAGGGTGGGGACAAATGAATGGTTGTTTTGGAAGTATCCTGTAATGACATTGTCTTGGTGTAAAAGAAACATCCTGAAAGATTCAGAAGTTTCTGAAAAATGGTCCTGAAGTTGGTCCAAACCCCAAAATGCCACATTTTGAGGGTCCAAAATGGCCAGGTAGGAATGGGTTAATAATGAAAAAAATAATTTTCCTCAAGAAACCTTGGTACCCTCTACTTGTGAGTAAAAAATCTTTTTCAAACCAGCACTCCTTCTAGTGGAAATAAATAGTTTCCCTAGTCAAGACTGGTATGCCACTCGTCCCTATATAACATGTACATTAATGTACATAAATGTACATAAAAATTTTTTTCCATATAATACTTTATTTATAACAGTAGGAACAACAGCTACAGTATTTGAATAGCCCTGGAAACACTGGATTGTCCTTAGCATTCTTCTAAGAACCATAGAACAATAAGTCCCATCTAATTTACTACAGTTTGGTCTACATGTAGATAAAAGTCAGTGCATGAACCGCTGATAGCCTGCTTTTATTCTTGTTTCATCAGCTGAGGAAATGAAATAACTGCGTCCTAGACCACAAGTTGTTGGGGCATCAATTATGGCCAGGATGTGCTCTAACGGTACCCAGCAAACATCTGTTTATTTTTTTCATCATTAACCCATTCCTACCTGGCCATTTTGGACCCTCAAAATGAAAATATTTGGACCCTCAAAATGGGGCATGGTGGATTGGGAACATCTCCGACTGCTCTGAGGAACATAGTGATATACAAGTGTCATTCATGCATCCTCAAAGTCAAGCTTCAAATATCATATGGCCAACTCCAAAATATGTTTGCTGGGTACCGTTAGAGCACATCCTGGCCATAATTGATGCCCCAACAACTTGTGGTCTAGGACGCAGTTATTTCATTTCCTCAGCTGATGAAACAAGAATAAAAGCAGGCTATCAGCGGTTCATGCACTGACTTTTGTGATCTACATGTAGACCAAACTGTAGTAAATTAGATGGGACTTATTGTTCTATGGTTCTTAGAAGAATGCTAAGGACAATCCAGTGTTTCCAGGGCTATTCAAATACTGTAGCTGTTGTTCCTACTGTTATAAATAAAGTATTATATGGAAAAAAAATTTTATGTACATTTATGTACATTAATGTACATGTTATATAGGGACGAGTGGCATACCAGTCTTGACTAGGGAAACTATTTATTTCCACTAGAAGGAGTGCTGGTCTGAAAAAGTTTTTTTTTACTCACAAGTAGAGGGTACCCAGAGTTTTCGGAACAAGTTGGGTTTGGTTATTTGAGCTTATTTAGTAAGGAGCAGTGAGTTTGGCCATATGGAGGGTGTTCTCGACTTGTAGGGTTGTATTTGTGGGTTTTGGGTGGCAATGGTGGATGGTTTTTCTCCTGTGGTGATCATGGGGCTTTAATGATGTGGAAGCTCTCACACGATACTGCACATGTAAAGTGATTTAAGGTTATATGAGTTGATTAGGAGCTGTTTATACTGACATTCAGTTTTGTTGTAGAGTTTGTAAAAAGGGAAAGTTTTATTTGGACAGTTTGAGGTTTGGAGGTGAGAGGTGAGAGGATGCATTGCTTATGAAGGCAATGCGTCCTCTCACATTGTGCTGCAGATGTTAAATGGATGAAGCGGATACAAGTTGATTGGTTCTGTTTGTACTCACATTCAGATGAAAATGTCGTGGAATATCGGACAGTTGTGGTTGACGAGAAGAAGGATGCATTGATGTGATTTTGTCCCTGCTGCATTTGGGCACTGGAATGTGCTGTATGCACTGACTTCATAATTGCAAGAAGTTTGGTGCATGTCATGTTGTGGAACTTTCTGGCATGAAACATTGCACCTGTGAATGTTTTTGGGTATGATACGGCTGCTTCAAATCGTTGACCAAATCATGAAATGAGCAGAGTGAATGCCGGTCGGGCCTAGGCCCTCACTAGTACTACTTACTTGACTTCAAGCTCGGTGTCATTAATTACTACAAGCCGCCCAAAGAATACACACGCATTCCTAATGGCTTATGTCACTTGAAACATGGCTCTTTCCACAAACTTACCAGTTACAAGGCGCAAACACCGAAAGTACCGGCCGCTGTGGCTGTCATATTTTACCGCACGATGACATGAGCATACACGTGCATACACGAGGTGTATAACGTCATAAAATCGTGTGTGGTGCAACGTCACAAAATTGTGCAATGTCTGCGTCGTCATCGGATCTTGCTAAAAATTATCAGTTCACAATTTCGGACGCGTCATCAGTTTTGATATTCACCGATAAAATCCTTTTTTTCTTCTAAGTCAAATTTCGTCCGCGCTCCTTTTCACCGTAAACTACCTTGAAAATTATTTTGCTAACTATTCCATGCGGTTAAACCGATTGGAGCGGGTTCTATCATAGATAACTGGAGGTCGAAATCCACAACCAGGAATATGACTTATGAAACCATTTGAAGCGGTCCGCAAAAGCCTTCCTCGTGAGGTGGTGCCGCCTGTCGGCGGTTCCGGGACCATTGCGTCAAGGTCTCTTGAGGAAAATTATTTTTTTCATCATTAACCCATTCCTACCTGGCCATTTTGGACCCTCAAAATGTGGCATTTTTGGGGTGGGACCAACTTCAGGACCACTTTTCAGAAACTTCTGAATCTTTCAGGATGTTTCTTTTACACCAAGACAATGTCATTACAGGATACTTCCAAAACAACCATTCATTTGTCCCCACCCTGTTATAGTGTGGGTGGTAGAGCCCCCCAAAAACGCAATTTTGGTCAAAAATCACCTAATATTGAAACCCCATAAATTTTCATCCTAAAGGTCTCAGTATATAATTAATGGGTTTAAAGCAGTCCTTGGGCCAAGAAGAAAACACCCTGAAAGAATCAAAAGGGTATCTCTACTTTCTGAGATATAGTCATTCAAAGATGGCTAGGAAATAGGCGGCCGCCCCCCAAAAGGTGCCACGCCCCCTTTTTTTGACCCTCCTGGGGGGGGCTAACCGTCAGGAATATGACAAAAATATTTTGGACTTTTCATTGGCCCAATAACCTACAAAATATGTAAAAATTAGCCAATTCTAAGACTATGACCTGGGAACCACTTGTTGATTTCATATGGAATGCCTCGCCACTGTTTTTGAAACAGGGTACGGTGTTACAGACGACGACGACAGACAGATGCTGCGGTGTATCCTAGACTCCCCTACGGTGAGCCAAAAACATGAATAGCATCCACATACTAGATGTAAATGTCAACATTGCCATTGTGTAGACTGATATACCCGCACAAATACTATGAATACCAAGTTTAAACAAATTCAATTTGTATCTATAGATGGATATCTTTGTTTACAAACTGACGTCATTCTGACGTCATAACTGTTGGCTGTACGCGCATACTCGTATCTCAACAGAGGGGATGGCGTGACATAACAATGTCAACGTCTATGATCGTTGCTGGTTTCACTTGGATACGAGGAGTTTTTCTCGACTATCTCGTGGCCTGCATGATATTTTAGAATAAAACTTGGATACAATTGTGTTACAATAACAGCTGTACATCATCGGTTAAGCATCATTATGTGAACAAGAGAAATCTCAACAGGACGACGGTTTGTCGCAAATTTTCTTCATGAAAACTATGTTGAAGAGATACGAGAGTGAGCGCAAATGATGTTTACAAATTAGCCATGCCGTCAGCAGATATTCATCTATTCAATATGAGTATAACTGCACTACGGCATTGTGTATTAGTGGATTTCTATTAGTGGACCACAAGTAATTACGAACGGCATACCCCTTTGTAGTTTAAAAGTTTAATGTCTCACTATAGATCGTTTCACTTGACTGGGGGATAATGTTTATGAAGACGTCGCGTGATATCACCTTATAGATCCATGCACTTGATTGGGAACATGTAACGTGACGTGACGCGAAGTCTTCGTAAACGTTGTTCCCAATCAAGTGCATCGATCTATAGTAGTAATGTGAAACTTGTTGCAATGGCCAATGCATCATGACGTGACGACGGCTAACACTATGTTAACCTGTTCCCAATCAAGTGCATGAATCTATAGCCAGTGCAGAGACCAGGCCTACCTAGTAGTAGTAGGCCTAGTCTGCCTCCAAAAATGATGCGACGTCATTTCATGCATACCACTGTGCAGCAGATGTAGACCTGGCAGTATATCACACTCACACAAACCTAAACAGCTTGTCACTTGCAGAATACATCTGGCGAAGTTTCAATATCGTCTCGACATAGGCCTACATTACATGCATAGACTGATGCAGCACAATACATGAGACACCCTGTACATTGTCAAAGCAAATTTGAAAAATGTCACCTTTTTATGCCTTATAACTTCAAGATCAACAAGGATGGTGAAAAAAACATTTATACACATCTACTCATCAAAATGGGAAAGCCAAATAACCACTATTTCAATCTTTTATATAAATATAAAGTGTCGTTACGGCTTTTGTCCGAGGTTTTTCCTCGAAATATTACCTCGAGATTCAGCTGAAGCAAAAAGTTATTTCATGATTCGGGTGAGTGACCCGTTTCGCGGGATTTCTTAGTTGGCCGCAGCCGTCGATTTGCACTTTGTAAATCTTGTACATGCATATCAACTATTTGGTCTCGTTAGGGAGTTACGCGATGATGACGTGCCTCATTAACAGGACGTAACATCTATTTTAAAATGCGTTTCCAAAGTGAATGCATGATGACAACCCATTTGAGTCGTATATCACTGGAAACGCACAATTCCCCTGATTCTGCAGGATGTTAAATCAGGCATTTTGTTTCTTTGAATAAATCATAAGCGTCGCATTTGCTCCTAGCTCTGTTCACAATCCCAAATGGCAATATTGCCAATTGGGCCGGACAATCACGAAAAAACCCAAATATTATACATTTCTTACAGTGACTTTTCTTCCATGAAAGACAGTTGGTTACGCTACACAAAAATTTTTAAAAAACGCGGGTCAACTTTTGAGATATGCTGAATGTTGCACAAATCAGCTCAAAACGCACCAACTGGCACTGGACGGCATTTCAAGACGGGGCCGACGCACATCCCAAGTTCAGTGTACACATACGTCGGCAACAACAGTAAAATGCGTAGTTTCTTGTTAGCCGCCTATTGAGTAGCGCTCTAGGTTTCAGCATGGAGGTATTATTAAAAAAAACATGTCTTTGCCAAAACAACTGCTGAATCAACACTGACATACTGTGAGGACCGAGAAATCAATGGTTTTAGGAACTACTGTGAGCGGGGGCCGCGCATGAATAAAAAAAAACTCACTAATGAGACCTTTGATCACATGTATGTCATGTGACGTCCTTCTTCTTCCGGGAATTTTGACGTTTATGCTCTTTCTTTAGACAAATTTGCGAAACTTCTTATTTCATAGTCTGCTGATCAGCTGCAAGTGCTATGGCGTACAAGAATAACCATGAGTGGTGATATCCTCTTTATCACTGTCGACACTTCCATTGCAGAAGAGGCAAGCATTCATCATACAATGAAATTGAAAAGATTCTGCAAGAGGAGGAGCATGTGACTGGCTCTGTCTTGAGGATAGGATTTTAAGACTCCTGAACAAGTAAAAATATATAGAACAAATCTCATGTAAAGGAATGCAAAAAACTTTCTGCACCCCTGCTACAGCCCCCCCCCCCCTTAAAGTGTACCTATTGGCTAAGCCTTTAAATTAGCTTGCCTGCTACAGCCCCCCCCCCCCCTTAAAGTGTACATATTGGCTTAGCCGTAAAATTTGCTTGAGAAAGCAACCATTCAATGCTAAGAACTTTGCACAGAGCCTAATTTCTTTAAAAAACTGATAGTCATTGTAATACAGGGATTTTTTTAAACTCATTACTCCAAAAATAATTGTCTTATTGCTATAAGACTAATCAAACTAATCAAAAACATTTGATTAGTCTTATAGCAATAAGACAATTAAGTAATTCACCACTAACAGTAGAAAGGACAACCTTGGGACTGGCAAATGCTATCCTTAATTGAAAGTCCTAATTAAACAGTTCAAATTCGCTGGAAAGGACCAACTTGGGGCCACATCATGACATGCTGTGTCATTAATAGAGGGTGTGTCCTTAAGTAGAGTTGTTTCAGCTAAGGGAAGTTCCACTTTATTTGTAGTCCATTATGTCATCAAAAAACATGTATGGGTGAGGGGTCGAGGTAAGTCCAGTGCTCTGGAGTACCTAAGCAGGGAAACATCTTTTAAAGGGGGACTATAGGCAGGAGCATGGGGGTTAAATTGGCCATCTTCAGGAGACTAACATACAGAGTATTAGGGCATTGGGTCAAGTTAGATTCAGCATTAAATATATTCCTTGTAAAAGCTTGAATAGTTTAGACATACTGTGAGGTGCGAGAGATCCCTATTGGGGACTTTCTGACTTGTCCGCCCTAGTCTATAGTGTCCCTTTAAATTCTTTTCGAATTTCTGATCTGGGGGTAAAAAAAAACTAATTTGCATAAAAAGGTTGGGCTAAGGGGAGGCAGGCGATCCTTTTCCATGATGATCATGACAAACATATACTATAATAGTAGTAACTCAATTTTTTTTCGAAACGCCTTGTTTTAATTCATATTACCATCTCCCTCTGAAAGAAAAGCCAGTCTCTGACCGTACCTCCCGCTGATGGAAGAGCCCTATCTTTTGTGTGTTTCGACCAATGTACTTGTATCGACGGCTGGGCTAACTCCAACATGTCCAAGGAAAACGGGTCACTCACCCAATCTATTTTTGCAGCCTCGCTTTGTCAGTTAGCAATCATTCCCACTTCCACATTTTAGGTGCCCTGCCCCTGGCACCAAATGTTTAATCACTATTACAAGAAACTTGTAAAACCTTATCAAGCCAAAATATGAAATTGTTTCTGGTTAGAAAATTTAAAAATATTTAAAAATTAATATATTCTTTCCCAAAAGTGAAGCGGCTAAAATAGAACTACACGTTCGTTATTCCGGCTGATTCCGGCTATTTCCGACTCAAATTTTAGAATAACCGGTCACAGGCTACACACAGCTAATATATTTTAAGCCATTTTCCTTTAGACATCAACTGCCGAAACTTTTTCCCAATATCGCACTCGAACTTATTTGCCGGGCAGAAAGACCTCACCCTAGGCATAAATCCATAGAATTTTTGACTGGTCATGACCATGATAATTTCACTTTCAGGGTTGGGGGGGGGGGGGGGTCTAAAGTGTTTGGGGTCGCTTTTGTCTTAATTTCACGCATCCAACACGTTTCACGGCTCAGCGGGTTACTTGTGTCCCCAAATTCACGCTGGTGAACATATCAGGCTAAAAGTTCATCAGAAAGTTCGCCAGAAACAATTTTAATTCATGATATCAGAGAAACTACATTCGGATTGCACAGATAGCACCCCTACTGGACAGTGACACCAAGCATTGATTTCATAAAGTACTATGTGATCTACGCTGATTGGTCGATTTATTAGTGATGCGGAGCCTTGGAGGGGGTATCTGCCCATTTCGCCTTAACCTTATTCGCCTTATCCAATTTTGCCTTCTCCCATTTAGCCTTCTCCTAACTTGCCTTTTCTCAATTCGCCTTCTACGATTTCGCCATCGTCTTATCTCGCCTTTGTTCCAATTGGCCTTCTTCCTAACTCACATTCCTCTCATCTTGCCTCATCCTAGTTTGCCTTTTCTTATTTCGCCTTTGCCCTATTCTGCCTTGGTTCCATCCTGCCTTATCTCATCTTGCCTTTTCTTGATTGACCTTTGTGTCAATTCGCCTTCTTCCCATTTTGCCTTCTCCCATTTCGCCATATCTCACCTCGCCTTTTATCAATCCGCCTTCGTTAAGCAAGGGGTCTATTATTCGCAGGGGGGGGGGGCAGTGTTTTGAGTAGTTTAATGATTCTGTTCAAAAAAACTTTGGGACTTGTATTATCTCATGCTAAGTTATAGCATTGCTGTGAATGAAGAACATCAAACATACCAAAACCATCTAAAGGGAACACTGCGTGGGACGTTCTTGAGAGCTAACTCGTTCTGTGAGAAGGCCTCATAATTCCCCAATGATCAAAGGAATACATCTTCCAGATTGCTGGATTTGAGTAGGCCTATTGACCATAGTCCATAATAAAGAACTTCAGAAGCACTCACACTTTGAATGATCAATAAAATACTTAGCACCCCCATCCCTCCTATATAGTACCAGGTCACAAGTCTTTCTCATCAAAGAATGCCAAAACACTATGCCAAAATATTTCCATGAAAGACTTGGAAAACTCTAAGATTTGACAAACATGGGTAAAGATACTAAGTTGGTTTTGGAGATACATGTAAGCTTACATGTAGATGGTTCAGAAGTTATGAAGATTTGAAAATATTGGTAATTAAGCAACAGCCTTGGGTAGGGTACCAAAACATAATTCGTGGAAACACTCTAAGGCTGACGTTACATAGGCCTTATTCGTTCACTTCCCACATGTCACGTTCCCCTTAATGCGTTCGTTCCTCACTGAATGCATGCCACAAGGCCGTGCATTCACCGAGGAACGTTAAGTAAAGCTGGAACGTGACATGTGGGAAGTGAACGAATGAGGCCTATGTAACGTCAGCCTTATATGAAAGACTGGCCCCACAAACATGGGTAAAAGAGACAAAAGTCTTTTGTAATATGGTATGTAATGTAATATGACTATAATGGCTGAGAAGTTATCTACACTTGTAAGTTTGGCAATGTCCACCGGGTTTTGGTTGGGGGTACCCCCGAATGGCCCTTCAACACTGTTGAAGACACTTTCATATGAAAGATTGACTCAACAAACATGGGTAAAGACACCAAGTTTGTTGCAAAGTAGGAAGAAGGCGAAATAATACAAAGGCGGGGCGGGTAAAGGCGAGATAGGATGAAGGCGAATTAGGACAAAGGTAAATTAGGACAAGGTGAAATAGGAGAAGGCAGATTAAGACAATGGCAAACTGAGACGAAGGCAAGAATGGATAAGGCAACTTGTGATAAGGCAAGATAAAACAGAGGCAAAATAGCATAAGGCGAAAAATGAAAAGGCGAAAAAGACAAAGGCGAGATAGAATAAGGCGGATTGGGAAGAGGCAAAATTGGAAAAGGCGAAATAGGAGAAGGTGAAATGTATATTTTTTAAAGGCAAAAAGGGGAAAAGGCGAAAAAAGACAAGGCGAAATGGGCATGAACCTTGGAGGGTGGTGTATCCTAAGACGTAGTCATTAGTGCATAGTTAGAAAAGTCTAATTAGAAGCAATTAGTGCAATTTTTGGCATAAACTTGCAACTTATAAGAACTTCATAATAATTTTTTAAAGATATTTTACTGACGCATACAGAGTATGTCTCCAATATTTGTGGCACTTTGCTTTCTTCAGCAAAAGAGGCTGGATGTTTTAAACGGCCCGGTTTTAAGCCAAAAGCGTTTTGAAGACCAGAGCTTAATCGGGTTACATTGTATTCCGTCAGCATGGTTGGACATGGCGTACGTGTAATTGTGTGTGTACCCACACTCATGATCCAGCACTTCCGGTGTTCTGCTGACAGACTGACGGCAGCGCCACTGTTTCGCCTTGGACTATCATGTCTCTCGCAGACTTCTAAAGGGTGTTTCAGGCGTTTGCATTTCTCTGGGGCGCGGTGGTCTTTTTTGAAAACATGGACGCTTCTGTTTTTGTTCATGCAGTTCAGCTTTAAGGCTAGTGTTCACCTCTCGGACCATTTAGACGGCAGGCGAACAAACACATTCGGATCAGATCCGGATGCGATCCGATCGAACCACATTCTGGTCTCAGAAATTGCGCATTTAGACGATCAGCGCAGTCCGCTCTCATCTGGACGCATTTCTGAAGATGTCGAACTCTCCAATACCTGTTGCTTGCGGAGGCTTTTTTAAAATCCGGATTGGACCACATTGGTCCAGATCATTTTGCGTTTAGACGAGAAAAATTTAAACCACATTCGGATTCAATCGGAATGCATGTGTTTTTTTTCCTGTCGACTAAAGGGCCCTACACATCTAGTGTGCGCTTCCAACAAAAATATTCGTAACATAATACATAGGCCACTATTTACTTCGATGTATGTTTTAGTTCCAACCTTTATCTTTCGATTTGAATAAAAAAATATCAATTTTGACTGATTAAAATTTCAAAACTACATGCAACCCGTCAAAACCGTGTTACATAGTAACCGGGATTATAAAGAAATGTAGTATATTGGCTTACTTGATCATTATTTAAAAACAAACATTTCGGATTTTCATTTGAAACTTGATGATGAACCCATTCTGGAAAGAAAATTCCCGGGTACTCAGCATATGGGTATTATGTAACGTGGTAAGCATATGATTACATAACAATTAACTTGATAATTGGTAGAACCTTATCAAAGAAGTTTTAATAATTTAATGATAATAGTAAGATAAACAATATACATAAGTTTCATTGTGTTCTGATGAGAACTTTAAAAGATAATTGAATATGAAAAACCTCATTTAATTGGAATACACGGTATTATCATTATTGTTATTATTATTATTATCGTCGTCGTCGTCGTCGTCGTCGTCGTCGTCGTCGTCGTCATCGTCATCGTCATCGTCATCGTCATCATCATCATCATCATCATCATCATCATCATTTATTTATTTATTTAGGTGTCATCTGTATACATGTGTACAGCCAGCCTTGATAGGCTTACAAGACACTATCACACTGTCAGTGCCACCCCAACCTCAACATGACATCGCATAGGCCTACCTGCTGCCATGCAACATGCACACTCTGCCACGCCGAAGCCGGACCGATACAGACCTTCTATTTAATATGGCTTACGAGCCGTACGACAGAGCAGAGGGAATTAATGCCGCAGCCACCACCCCAATGCCAAATCTATCTGACATCACTAGATCTAATCAACATCTCATTATCCGTAGACTGGTTTTTCAGTGGTGCCTGCTGGAGCTCCAACTTTGAACGGTCATAACCCCCTTAATTTTGGAGATTTTTTCATGAAATGAAAAGCAAACTATAGTGTACGAACTTTGATCTTCCGGAATAAAGTGCACCACAAGATGCCATTGTGCTTTGCCTGTGATTTTGTATCTTGGTGAATAAAATATTAATTACCAAAAAAAACAATGCGATGGACGATGAGCAGATACGATCAACGGCATGAATACCTACGGTTATTTCATACTCCCTCAGTAATCCTCTCCTGAGGAATTTGATGATATTGAACTAACCTAGTTTAATTCTACATGAGTCTCAGACATCGAGCTTTTTTAGTTGTGCCACTGTACGTAACGTAAAACCTGCCCGAGCGGTTAAGGCGTCTACAAAGACAAGAGACAGAAATTATCACGCTATTCCGATGCTGACTCCGATTTGGCCGAATGAGTAAGCCCTCCATGCGTCAATCTTCTCCATGTGGAGCGATGAACAAGTAGGGCACTGCCTAGAGCCATGAATCTACACATTGGGTCGCACTCCACAGTTTCATTAAATCCATCAAACGTGTCGTCAAACCAGTGCCTGGTGTAACACACAAGGCATCACTAACATGCATGCTGAGACCAAGCTACTGGCACCAGATACCCAAACCTACACATTTTTATGGAGGCAGAGACCTAAGGAAGGTTACTAAGGCACTTTCAATGCATTTAATCAGTTTCGATATCAGTAGGTGGCGCCACATTTGATACCACCCAGATTCAGCACACTGTCCAAAATCAGGCCAAAAAATTTAGAATTTTGCAAAGTTCGCGCCCCGTATACTCGGAGGGAAAAATTTTCTGGCACATACTACGTGAACTAACTACCATGTGATAGGCAAGTTAATGTACGTTTAAAATTTGAAAAAAAGTCCGATGTTAAAGCGGTCTATTCGTCCGTTGAATGGATAACTCCTGCTTCTATGATTGCATGAGATGTACAAATCCTCAAAGACTGGCGATATCGTGTATCCTCGACTACCCGGCCAGCTGCTCTTATAGATTCCCTTCAATGTAAATCAGGCTTGATCAATCAACAGTGACATTCTATGCCCTAGGCTTGGTGCAATGACAGCGTCTTGCAGGCTATTGTGGCGCGGATGGCATCTCTAGAAGCTCCCTATCCTTTGATTGATGGGGGGGGGGGGGGGGGGGATAATCTAGCTCAAAGGTTAGAGTCACCTCTCGTTGGCCTGATCGAGAGGACCGAGACGCCCTGTGTGCAACAGCATAGAATAAGAAAATAATGGATAATCAGTTAATATATTGATGCCGAGATGATGTTTTCGATGATGATCAGCTCTATTCCATTTAAAATTCCATTGACCAACAACAGTGTTCCTTTGATAAGTTTCTAGCATGAGTTTAATTGACGAAGGGAGCGGCAAGCAAGTAAGAGAGAAGAGGATTGTTTCTTTTTGTGGGAAATAAGTTCTAATGTTTTGTGAAATACTACTTCTATTTATAAAGCCAACTTGCAGCGTAGTTGTCGATGTTTGACGTTACCAAAAGGAGCGCTTAGTGGTTCCAAGCGACTATTTCCAGGATACCTCCTTGGTGCGTTGGTATGAGAGGTAGGGAACTTCAACATACTCGTTGTCCGTAACAAGGTGTCTCATTGGTGTATCAAGGAAATTATAGGCTATGCGACTCCATGGTGCTGGATGGTAACGCTCGCTGTCAAGACCGCAAGTAACCTTATTGATAGGACCTTGCTGTTGGTCAATACAAAGTTATTTACAGTATCAATACTTACTTACTTACTTAGGACCCTTCGTGCCCTAGGTGGCACATGGGGCGTTCCCCAGGGTCCTCCACTCAAGTCTGTTGGCTGCTCGCTGTCTGGCTGCCTCCCACGTTAGGCCCTTCTCTTGAAGTTCCTTTGCCATGGAACGCCGCCAGGTCTCTCTTGGTCTGCCTCTATTCCGTCTCCCCTGTGGTGTCCATGTGAGTGCTCTCCTTGGCAATGCGTTTGCAGGCATTCGGAGCACATGGCCCAACCATTGCCATCTTCGTTCCTTCACCAATTCTGATATGGGCTTCAGGTTAGCGTCTCTCAGTAGGTCTTCGTTACTGATTGTCCTTGGCCAGTAGTTATATGTTTCGGTGACAGGAGGTCGGCTGTCGGGCTGGAGGTTTCCGGTTGGCTTTGGCCTCCATCCTTCATATGTCCAGTATTCTGGCGTCCTTCTCTCCTACCACCCTGTCTTGAGTAGTTTTTCCTGGTTTCCGTTTCTGTAGCGTATTTTGGTTTTTACATGGTGGGGGGTGCTGACCCCACGCAAAACCCCCAACCTGGAGGGCCAGGAGTCTGTTTTCGTCTCACCTCTCACCCTCCGCCTTTCTGACATGGTTGGACCTACCAGGAGTAAACTCCAGTCAGCATAGCCATCAGGGTCCTAGAGGTACTCATGCTGTTCTACCGACGGCAAGGTACAGACTCAGCAGAACAGGATCAATATCAATACTTAGACCGTAGTAAATTTTAAAAAACGCCATTATATTGCAAAATGTGATATGCGATATAATGTGTACAACGCTACAATATACAGGGCGTTTCAAGAAAAAGGAAACCGAGATCAATTTGGTAATTTCTTGGACATGGCTAAATATTTTGGAAATTGGCAACAACCATTGATTACCTAAGGTTGTCCTCTTTCAAATGACACCAAGAAATCCAATTTACTGTCACAGATGACTGAGCACAAAACAGTTAAATCAACCATGTCAGAACTGGTCTTGCACTAGATTTAACGCGGCGTAAATCCAAAAAAGAAGAAAGACCAGCGCGTCCACAGCAAAAATTTTGTTGAATGATTCAACATCTTGTTGCTTATTCCTGTCTCAACCTAACCCCAGTGTCCTCCGACATGCCCCACATTCCTTTCAACACAAACTTCAACTCTGGTTCTTATTGCTCTCAATGCATTTCTGATTACGTCTCTCTGTCCTCTTTAAGGTCTCAACTGCAGCCTCTATTCTGGCACATACATGTAGGTCATTGACAAGTCATTAATTTGGAGGCCCAACAAAAGCCCTTCACTGGGCAAACAAAGTTCGATCATCAACAAAACTTCTACCTGGTGCAAGACCAGTTCTGATATGGCTGATTGAACTGTTTCGTGCTCAGTCATCTGTGACAGTAAATTTGATTTCTTGGTGACATATGAAAGATGACATCATTAGGTAACAAATGGTGGGTGCTAATTTCCAAAATATTTAGATATGTCCAAGAAATTAACAAATCGAATTCCTTTTTTGAAACACCCTGTATAGGAATAGAAGAGTAGACTACACATAATGACGAGTTACCAAGGCGGCGTTGCACAGTGTATGTAATGCGGAAGTAATATGACTGGCCAGCCAAATCGAGTTTTGAATCTCGTAGTCAAGTTTTGAATCTCGATGTCTTGTTTTGAATTTCGAAGTCGAGTTTTGAATTTCAGGTCGAGTTTTGAGTTTTCAACTCGAGTTTTAAATATCGAAGTCAAGTTTTGAATCTGAAAGCCGAGTTTTGAGTTTCGAAGTCGAATTTTGAATTTTGAAGCCGATTTTTTAATTTCGCAGTCGCTTTTGAATCTTGCGTCGAGTTTTAAATTTCGAATTTTGAATTTCGAAATGAGGCTTCTGGGCTTTCGTTCATTATGTGAAGGCATGGTTGTTGAGACCACTAGAAGATGCAACAAGGCAATAGCTTTAACGCTTTTTTGGAAACCATTGCTGTAGTGAAGGCTCCTGTGGACTGTAGCAACAAGTTTATTAATGACAAACTCATAAAATGGGAAATATCAGTACTATAAAGAACAGCAATTACTTTACGGCGCAAATAGTATCAATGCGCGCATTTAGCGTGGCATTTATTTCATTTAATAGAGAGGAAATGTAAAAAAATATAGCAAACATTGAAATGATAAAATAATTACTCAAACAAATGAGACAAACACGTTTTAAAACTTCTTTTTTACAGTCAAAAATTACGCAATATCCCACAACTAGCAGAGTAATCGAAGAAAAACTAGTAGATATATTATATTAAACGAAGTTGAAGGTTTTTTTCTTAACCACCGAGTACAATGTACTTCCAAAAATGATGTTTGTAAAATTGTCAAAAAGCAATAAATGTAGGACAAGTGACTTTACTATACTATCAAGTTCTCCTTGACACATTTCACACTTTTAAATATCGCCCTTTTATTTCCGAGTGACATTTGCGTTGTTGAAAATCAATTCAACATCATTTTGCACATATGGGTGTATATGAACGAGTCATAGCTGTGCACACCATATTGTATTTGGATAAGTGTATGTTGGTCCATTAAATTCATCACAAATGTGCTGATTTTAAAAGGTTTCGGAGCTCATGTGTGACTTATATTCGGAGTCGGTTTTGATACTGAACTGATCGACGAGGTTGTTCATTTACCGAGGACTAAGACTTACCGACATGAATAACTGACAGAAACTGTGAACATCAAAATTGCCACACAATGGGACATATTGTTGGTGTGTTACATATCGTCGAAGTAGGAGCAACCCCCAAACAAAATCTGCATACAGCTCCACTTTGCTGAGACGTGCTTCTATATGATGCCTTGTTCTTGATGAGAGGGCCTAGGCTGTTGGATAGAAAAATTAAAAATGCTATTTTACTTCTGTGCACAAGTTCACCAGTGGATAATTACGTCAGTTGCGTTCGCTATTTTGATAGCCTCGTGTATTCAAAGCCAAGATGTATGCACAAGTGCCACAAAGAAACAGGATATTCGATTTGGTAAGTTTATTTCTCTATACAAAATCAAGACCGAGGTGGAGGTAAAATGTAGGCCCAAATCTGAGGCGTTTTACCAAAGGTCTTGGGCGAAATTCTGCAGGGTGGCCCAGAATTATTTTCCTTCACACAATGGATACACAGTAGAATTCTATTGTCCAAAAGAAAATAATTCTGGGCCACCCTGTAGTTAAACACGGCGATCTCAATTTCGATATAGAGGCCTAGTATTGTGTTTATTTGAATTTACCACCCCTAAAAATTTAAGGAGGGAGATGTCCGAACAAAACATACCGAAATCTATCTTTGGCCGTATAGCTCCAACAAACAAATGCATCTTGATACAGCGACTACCATATCTTTAATAAAAAAATCAAGATCTCTGTCATGAGACCGAGGAGGCACTGTGTAAAATTCATTTATATCAATGCTCAATTACAATCGAGGTATATTTGCGAAAATATTCACCTGAAAATGAAATTATCGGGTGATCTAAAAAAAACACGTCCCGTTTTAATAGTCCAATTACGCCGTCAATTTTGCATCGATATCTTGGAAATTATGCCCTGATCTAGCTTTGGATATTTATATTAGCCATAATGGTACAAATGTCAAGACCGCAAGTCCCAAAATGCTTATCGTCGGATAGAGAAGACTGTCTTATTTGAGCAGGTGTTCTGTGACGTCCTTCTTCCTCAACTATGATATGCAGACATTTTGTACACTTATGGTCTATAGTTTATGGACACCAGTTTTCCTCAATTTTCTCGAAAACCACTGGGTCAAAATTTGCCCGGGTACTAACGGTGTATACAGAAATTGCCGATAGATTATGGTGTAATGATCCTGTGATGTAATTTGTATGGACACCCAAATCAAATATTTTTATTTTCTATGGGGGCTTTTTCTCTCTCTATTACCCCCCCCCCCCCCCACACACACACACACACACACACACGCACACACACACACACACACACACGCACACGCACACGCACGCACCCCAGCTTAAATAACTGCCGCCATACGCCTTGGCATTGATTCTACAAGGTTATTCCAATACACCTGATCCTGACAAAGGGTATTCTAAATAAGTGTCATGAATCCAGGTCCAAATTTAAAAAGTATTTGTAACACCTTCATATTCAATCCTTTAAACCATTGCACCCCATGCGCTTTCGATAGGGTTCATGTCACATCCTAGATGGCCAGCCAATAACCTCGAAGGATTTGGCAGCGAGGTATCCTTGAATCATTGGGGATCCGTCATGCTTGAAGATGAATCGGTCTGGTATGTGACGTTGCATTTCTGGATGTCCTGAGCCCCCAGTATTTCTCTATACTGATGTTGATTAAATCGCCCTTGTATCCGGTGCAGAGAACCATTGCCACGGGTGTCCATCCAGCCCCAAATACTAACGCTGTATCTATACCACTCCTTTGGCATGACCTGATATTTTGTGAATCAAAAAGTCCCCCAGTTACCCACATTCTCCGATCTTAAATACTTTTTCATCAGTCCAACCAACTTTTCACCATTGGTCTACTGTACGTCCACTGCTGATGTGCTCGGGCAAACTGTAGGCTATGTTGCTATTAAGCTGGCGTTAAAACATCCTTCTTAGCAGGGTTTGGTCCAAATAATCCAGCATTTCTTAGCCGACCGACTTAATTACTGGTTGTCCGTGTTGTTGCACATCCACTTGATGATGTTTTGGGAGAAGGAATGGAGCGCGACGTGCTTCACGAACCAATCGGCTATCTTGTCTCTGGTTTTTAACCAGTGTGGGGATTCGGACAGTGTCAGCAAGGCACTATCCACTAATCCAACTTACCTCGACGCGAGTCCATGTCATAAAATTTTCTAAGTTCTGATAACACCGTAATATAGTAGGGGTAGCAAAATAATAGATGGAACAGCTTGTATTACATGTACGAATGGTGGTATTTTGTAGGCCTTCAATCAGCCCCTCAATCAATCGAATGATGTAAGGCCTAGAAATGTCTGTAGGGCATGACACGCGCCTGATCAAGGCCCACACTGCAAAATTTGTTTTCCAAACGAAGACGAATGATCTGCTTTTGGATTATTTTGGTTCTTTCCTCATGCTGTTCAAATACGGCGATGGACGAGGCTGGGGGACCACCAAGGCGACGGCTTCAGGCATACTCCTTACAGCAAAAAATCGATTATTTGGACGAATATTGGTTAGCTCATTTAGAAGGGCTGGAACATGGGCAGACACCAACTCATTTTGCAAGATTCCGAAATATTCGGGCGCCGACATTTCGGGACTGGATAAGAAACGAAGATGACATTAGAACTGAGTTTGTAGAGGGTCAACAACGACGACGACGAATGAGAAGATACCGGCAACTTGGCAACGGTAAGCAATCGATTTCCACAGGCTAAAGGAAACCTATCGCGAAACGCTTGTAAAAATGGGGAGTTTTGAACGGCCCGGTTAAAACCTAAGGTGGAAATAAGCTTCCATTCTTAAAACTAGCATATACCCATGGAGCGGGCAAAGTTGAAATGTAATATACATTAGTTAAATGGGCACGATGATTGAGCTACATTAAATTACTAACGTTACTGAAGTTTTATTAAAGGTTAAACACGAAATTAACTGCATTTAGGGACTTATTGCTGCTATCTACATGCAACCCCCAATAGATTGATTGGAGTACGCTATTTTGCACAATGCATTGAGACCAGTGACAGCAGGTCCTGTTCCAAATAAGGCCCTCACATATTAGGCATATCACCTACCCACTCCCGTACCCAATGCCACTGTCGGACCAAAGCCAGGCGCATGGAGAGATGCAGAACGCAATTCAAACTGACAACATCAGTCAGTAAAGAATAAAACAAAGAGCAAGCGCTGGCCACTGTACATATTTTGTCCATCCTGGCATAACTGTTTATTGATACCCTGACTGCATGTTCCGGTAGGCCACTCTCCAGAATTTGCCTTATCACTCAGGTCAGTGTTTCTCGAATAGAACTAAAATAGAACACAGGCTAATCATTAATCTCCCTGCTAATACCCTGCACCATGGACCAGGTTGTATAGCACTACATACGTGCTGGAAGCTAATACTGATGTGGCAGGGAGAATATGCGTGAAGTTTGTGTATGCTTTTGAGAATGAGCGGAGCTCTCCAGTCGACGTGCTCTCTGAAAAGTTGTTATTGAGGAACTTCAACAAGTTCTCCATTATATTCATCACTCCTTTTTTTTGTCGGTCCATTCACTCAGCAATTACAAAACCAATTTTAGTGCAAGAGGTCTCAACATTTTAGTAGTTATGTCTAGGCCTGTCCCCTTATATGATCAGAGCACATAATGGTCCAGAAATAGCGATTTCGGCAATTTTGATCAAAGAGTTTAGAGGGTTTTTGGTACTTGCAGGGAACAGGGTAAGATTTACACTACGAAGCATTACGATTTTTATTTCGTCTGTAGGGAATGAGGTAAATCTGGTAATTATTTAACTTTATTAAAAAGCCTTCAAGCTTTTAGTTGTTGATGCCGTAATAAGTTGTATTGTCTATTGACTTGATTTCATCAGCAAAACTGGAGAAATATTAATAGCTATCTCTATTAACAGTGGAGTTCTGATTGGTTCTCGCCAGAGTTCTGATTGGTTCTCGCCATCTTGCGGAGGGATCGGGTACCAATCTAATGTTTCACTGACTGCCAGCCTTTGTTTGCGAGCAGCCATTACTACTGCGGCATCGAGTTTTTGTCTTGTCAAAACTGGTAAGTTTCACTGACTGCAATTACTGAAATGATTTCGATTTTCACGATTATGTCAAGTACGAGTTATAGTTACAAATGATATCATGATGTGTTTCATTCGTTTATTGTTGAGTTATAGGCAGTTGTTTACTTCTTGGATGGAGCTCGTGATCTGAGCATGATCTAGGTTTACATGCATGACATGTGTAAGACGTGCATCACGGATTATGCATGCGCTGCGGACATGCCGCATGGTCGTGGCTGATGCAATCATTTTGGATGCTTGGCATGATTTAACCAGTCATTGCAAGTTAATGTCAATTAGCTTTTTTCTCTCCAGGTTTATCAACTATTGCTTGGGCATAGGCCTCCTGTACCATCTTATCAACAGCCTCCCTTTTTATCAAAAAATTGTAGAGTCAGAAGCTGTTCATAGGTTTACATGCATGACATGTGTAAGACGTGCATCACGGATTATGCATGCGCTTCTTGGATGGAGCTCGTGATCTGAGCATGATCTAGGTTTACATGCATGACATGTGTAAGACGTGCATCACGGATTATGCATGCGCTGCGGACATGCCGCATGGTCGTGGCTGATGCAATCATTTTGGATGCTTGGCATGATTTATAACTCGAAGTAATTGATACTACCAAAAGTATAACAGAAGGCAATGTTCAAAAGACCAACTCGGCTTAAAGTCTTAAAAACCAAACTACATGGCCATAAATGCAGTCAATGTACACTAAATATATTGGTCGCTCATGTTGTTTTAGCTCTAAGGCACTATCTCCAATTGGTCTAGTGTCCTAGTGAACCGAAGGCCAAATGTAATGATAGTAGGCAACTCCAGAACTCTACCCCCCTAGAGCCTAATAATACCTTCAAAATATAAGACAGTAAGAACCTAAAATAACCCATCACTATCATCGCTCATTATTATCATATTCACAATGGTCTTTTTCATTTCTAGGAAATTGTTTGCCATATGACAAGTGTTGCACCAAAAGCTTGTGTGACAGTGTCTACCATTCCACCAAGAAACATGGACAACAATGCTTGGTTGAAGGCAAAGAAGTTAAACAAAATAATAAAAGCATTGAAATGGAAATATGCAGTGAAAATTTGTAATGTTTGTGTAAGTAAAAAATCGTATTCAAATTGAATTATCTACACAAGTGCAAGAAGTCATATTTAAAAGGAAGTGACTATTTGGCAAGCCCGGCTCACCAAACAGCGCCTTTTTTCTGCCCTAGATGGAGAGCCGAAATTCATGCATATTCAACCATCCAGGAGCTCATTATCATTCGTGGCAACACGGTCAGCAGCACTGGAGTTACAGTGAAACACATTTAGAAATGCACACTAATGCATTTAACATGCTTATCAGTTAAATCACGTTTATTACTTTTTTTGTAAATCCATACAGTCATGTACATGTACATGCTTCTTCATAGATTATTGACCAAAACCCGAGTTTAGTAACAGAAATTAAATCAAGAGCGGGAAGTCGCCCATTGTTAAATATGCGCATATAAACTCGAATATGACGTCACTGCTCTCTGATTGGCCAACATGTTGTTACCTCTCCGGCTCGCCAAAGAGGGTAGTATTTTTGCCCTGTTTGGCAAGCCCGCCTTGTCGAACAGGGTGGCTTTTTAGTACTGTTTGGCAAGCACCTCTCCAAACAGGACAAAAAAAGATGCCTGTTCGGCGAGCGGCTTGCTAAATAGACCCGGCCTATTTAAAAACTTCGTCATTGAATATACAATGTATCTAATTGCAATGTGATTTCTTTTAAGCGTGTGTTTTGTCGTAACCGAGGCCTGAAAACTGATACTCAAGATGAAAGGCCGGCGAAGGTGGATTTAGTGACTCCCAAAGATGGCTTGCACCCAACACATCGTGGTAATCAAGAATTGACACAACTTGTCAAGAAAGCTCTCAAGCTACCAGGAGCACGCCTTTCGAAAACTAAAGACATAACTGTCAATTACCAATCAGTGAAATGTCAGCTTTGCAATGCAAACGGTCATATTAACGGAAATTGTAAATCATACTGGTACTTGTAGGTTGTGATACCTTAAGATTTGACTGACAATCATAGACGTTAGACTGAAGAAACCTGTATGAACAATGAATACAAAAACAATCAACTTATTTACACCATGTACTTTTAAATCTATCATTGTAAGAGTTTACATGTAACATCAATACTGTAAACCAAGAAATTTTTGCGGCTGGTTTATTTCGCGGATGAGGTCCGTTTTCGCAAGAAAAATATATTTAACGCTTAAAATTAATGCGGATTCCTCGGTGCCGCAAAGGGACATTGAGAGACAAATATATATTTTACGCCTATTGATTTGGCGGACAAGGGCGCACCGCAAAGACCGCAAAATTAAAACGCCCGCAAAAAATTTCACGGTTTACAGTATTCATAAATGATTCATGGTAATAAAATTACTTTAAAGCTATATCTATGACTTACATATTCTTTGCACGTTTCATTCGTTTACTGCCAATAACCGCTTCCTAAATATCCAAGATTAATAATAACTTTGATCTACAATGCCTCACATTAACCTGAAGTTCCTCATCGTCGCCGATAGGCTTGTTTATTCTAAAACCACGAAGATATTCGACGTATGACACCCTCATTGAACTCTTACATATGATCCAGACCTACGAAGCCAAAGGTTGCAAGAATTCGACGCATTTCCAAAGCCCAATTTTGAAACAAAAATCGCCTCCTAAATAGCGGCCACAACGCGCATTATAGTATAGATTTAGCAGTTTCGAGTTCCCCGGGTCGTGAGCTGGCATCAAGGTAACATTGCATATCGTGCATAACATTACTGACTCCAGTCAATGAACTGCATAAGATGTAATCACCTATTTAGTTATTTTTACAACGTTCAGCCAGTCTAAATAAAGATTTTGATCTCTTTAAGCATAAACTATTTGCTTGTTCACAGAAAAGTCATATGATTGTATACAGCTGATAATTAGGCCATTGTTTGTGCTTAAAGGTTTCTGGCCCGAGGTGGAAGATTCTCTAGCAGACTGGTATCGAAATAGAAGGACGCTGGGTTCTCCCGTAGCTGGGCAAGATCTCACAGGACAAGCAACGAGGGAATTTCGTCAGTGGATCGGGGAATTGCCAGATGGAGATATGGAACTTTTACAGAGGGACCGCCCCCATAGACTGGACTTTCGGGCATCACAGTCATGGCTGAAGGGATTCATGCAAAGGTGAATCATATTAATGTATTACGTTTCTATTGTTCGTTGACCCTAACGGCGTCGTCCCATTTCTATCGAAGAACGCAGGCACAGTACCATTCACTTTCGGTCCGTGTAATAGACATGCTTATTTCATTTCAGGCATCGAATAAGTTACAGGCGCGCCACAAAGGACTCCAAAAAGATACCACCGAATACTGCAGAACTTGTTGAAGCATTTCAGAGACAAGTTGCAGACACGTCACGAGAACAGAACATTCAACCAGATCATCTTTTCAATATGAATCAAACGTTCGTCCGTTATGACTTTTCTCCGAACTACTCGATGGACAACAAAGGAAACCGCGACACCGATATCCCATCTTTCAGGGGCAACCCGAAAGAAGGATGTACAGTCACTTTACTGATTGCAGCTGATGGGAGGAAAGGAATTGCCGAGATAAATTTCCGTAGACTAGTTCCGCACGGACGTGTTATGCAAGAACTGGGGGAGCATGCACCCGAAAACGTTAGGGTAAGTCATATCAACACAAAATCCTACTAGGTAAAAATCCGCTCTTTCCTTGTGCCTATTGGAGTAGTAACTGAGAAAGCTGTAATCTAGTAAAACTTTTTAGATTTCCGTCGATGAAGAACTGAACATTTTGCATATTTCTCTTCAGTTAACATCCAGCCCAAATGGATGGGCTAGAATCGAATCGTTAGTTCAATGGGCTGAAACAGTGCTCACCGACTTCGTTGATGGAGCTGCATTTTTGCTACTTGTGGACCAGTATCCCGCTCACCTTAATGGACTGTTTCGAGAAGCAGTAGAGAACTTGGGTGGCGGCTTGGACTTTGTTCCCGGAGGTTGTACTTCGCGTGTCCAACCACTGGATTTAACGATCATGTATGCTTTTAAATCGAGACTGAGGGCGATCTGGAAGGGTGGAAGGTAGGAAATACCGACGATGACGGAAACTGTCCGCCTATATCGCGTAGAGAAGTTGTAAGAATGATTGGACTAGCGTGGGAGAGAATTGTTGATGAGGCAGTGCGTGTTGCCTGGCGTGTAAGTGGCCTTGTGGCAGAACATGCTAATATCGGTATCAATGACCTAGTTATTGAAGATGAAGAGCACGTTGATGGTTTAGAGTTCCTTTCTGACCCCGAAATGACGAGTAGTCTGCTCAGTACATGTTAAATGATTTCGTTACCGTACATTGTGTTTGAATAAAAGGTTAATAGTGTATTACAGAATAAAGTAATCCCACTACAAATTGTGGCTTACGGTTATTCACTATAATTATTTCATCTAGTCGTCCTAATACCCAAGCCTCGTAACTAAAGCTTTTACGATCGTTTACGATTATTATACCCCTCAATCTTGCGCGCTGGACAAGTTGAAGTCCTGCCCCACAGAAATGTCTAGCCTTCACATCATTCTATTGAGGGACTAAAGGCCTGCAAAAGGCATGCCCATGAAGACCACCATTAGGTAATACAAGCTGTTCGATCTACCATGCTACTCCTACTACATTACGGTATTATTAGAACTCAGAAAAATGTTTATGACATGGACTCGCGTCGAGGTAAGTTGGATTCTCCCGTATGGTTACCCCAGCGCTAGCAGACGACAATAACAAATTTGAAAGATTCAACAGCGAATAATTTCTGTTCTATGGCACTCGACGTAGATTTGCTAGTAGATATTTTTGAATGATAACTTGAACACATTGATATTGGTGTAGCTGTCCTGAATAAATAGAGAAAGCAGTGTTTTTCAATCACTATCCCTAGGGTACAAATTCCGCTGATTTCTACCATATCTGCCGAAGTTGTGAAGATTATTGCATGTGCTGTGTTGTGTAGCATGTAAGCCTAAATCAGAATATATGCAGATGTGATTACAAGCACTTGCCTGAAAGTGTTGTATTAAGTGACTTAAGGGTTGACTATACGTAACCAGAACATGTGCTCATTGCAACCAAGATATAGAAGCAAATGCTCACAGAACTATAACAAAACAGTAGACTGCTGAATACTGTATACCATATTGATCTATACATCGCACAGGCACAGTACATGCATACAGTTTTCAATAATTGGTGCATTGTTTTAGACAACAATGCATTTTAGAAGAGCAATTAGAACTCCCTTTGGGGTTCATTTTTCAATAAAATATCACCATCAACGAATGCTTCGGTGTCGCACCTTTGCGTCTCGCCTAGAAACGTGTGTTTTCTCTGTTGGATAATTTTGATCTCGAAAATGGAAGTTGATTGAAAGTGTAAAAGTGTAGATTGAAATAGGCTATTTTTTTCGTGGATCTACTCATTCTCCAAAAACAGACACAGTATTCACGCATATTCTCTCTGCCGGTATTAGCGTGCAGTGTAATACGTACTCAAAATAGCCGCCGCCCCAGATTCGTACTCACCTTGGCGCTAAAATTACAATAACGTATGGATTTTGGAATAAAAATGTTCAACTTAAATGTTATGTTGTATTATTTCAACCATGTCACAATCATTCGTGTTACTACTAGAGGCCTTAAACGTCTTATAATAATGAAATGACTTAGTTTGTGCCGGCAACCCATTCAAGCAGGGATCGGATAAAACTATCAATCATCAATAAATATTGTTCCTGTAATGCGCGAGGATGAGTTTCGGTCATGTGCAGGAAGGGTGGATCTACCAAAAGTTTTCTGATTTACAACGTAATTACAACGTTGTTTTCCTGTTGTTGGTGTCTTCCGATTGCCATAAAAGCAAAGATATTTGCATTGCCTTTGGCCCAAGGAACTCACAGAAAGTAGATATCATGAAATCCAACTTGGGATATTGTCAAAGAAGACTGATAGTTTTTCAGATTTCTTCAGATTTTTTATCATCAAGTGTCATGGCGCGCGGCGCCCAGTCATAAGTGGTATTGAAACGAAAATATAATTTTTGGGCAACACAGACCACATATTATCTGTCCCTGCGCCGGATACCGTGCATATACATTTTCATATGATTGCACTTGTGGTCTAAAAATAGATCGTGAACACAGCTTTAATTGCTGTCCTTCATGGTCTATTCAGAAAGAGAAATTCTACTGTTTTAGCGATGGAGCATATCATTTATGGCTGGGATGCTGTTCTACTAGTCTTAATGAATCATGGATAATGGTGGTAAATAAAAATGTCATGGAACATCCATTATCTACCTAATTTAAAATTGCCCTGTTTTTGGCCGCTTCTTATAATGCAGTGTAATATAGACGGCAGACTGTCCGCTATGGTTACCTGTATGCACTGCCATTACTGGCCGCTATATGGTTACACTTGTAGTGAATGGAACTGACTCTACAGGGCCACCCTGTAGCAATAATCATTCACTGCAAGTGTAACGATAGCGGAAAGTCATGACAGTGGCAAATGTATAGCGGACAGTCTACCATCTTTTATTGCATTTTAAGTCACTTTATATACCACTTTGAGCCTATTGCTTGTTATCACATCTGCCTATTCTAAACAAAATCCAAACCAATCCGACGAGTAGTTTGCGCACCAGAGCCCATAACGCTGCGAACAAAATATTTTTTGAATGTACCTTAGACTGGAGTAACATTCGTGGCTTTCAGCTGTTTTGTACCCCATGGTACCGAAGAAGGAAGAAAGAACAGCGTTCACTCAACCTTTCACGCAGGCCGATGGTTACACTATTCTTCACAAGAATCCGAATGCTACCGAAAAGACTTGCTACACTTTAAGGTTCACGCTAACAGTAGACGATTTTCATGGCTTTGAGTTCATGAATGCAACAAGGGGCAAATGTAAGTCGATAGGATGTTTTCTTATGCTTAGGCTATATTGTTGCGTAACTGCATCGGTATTCCCACTTGCAATTGATCATAATGAAATGTTGAAATTAATTTCAAACCAGCTCAGTCAAAACAATTGAACCGCTCCGCGTACAAAATGGGTCGCTTGTATCTAGGAATGAATGATTCACTTTTCACTCTTCACGCGTGACGCCTCAGGCCTCATCATTCTCACTCCTCACTTTTAATTTCTCATTTTCCCAACGTTACACAGGGTTCACGTTTCACTCGTTTATTTGTCTTTTGGCATTTCACGGGTGCGGTCATGGACTCCTCAGAGGACGAAATGCTTGCCATGTTGCTGTTTTTTAACAACGGACCAAAACGGAAGCGGAGGCAACCAAGGTCGGTGTGGTGCCGGAACCATTTCTTGGTGGTAACTTTTTGTCAATGTCTTCTGAGGCCTGTGCACGCTGGTCTCTATTTTTGTAGTCGGGCTCTGTGGGATCCCACAGGAAGGGTCTTCCTTGTACATACTCGCACAAACTTTCTTTGAAGTCGTCCATCCTGACCCTGAAACTTCAAATAAATGACTTGAGACTATTTGTTTTGTATTTATCTTGCTTATCCCCTCCGATCATTTCCATGGAAGTACTATCGGATTAATACGGCAAATGTTTGTATGTGCTTTAGTAATTCGAGAAAACTCCCACAAGACAAAATACTCACAGCTGTTGAAGGAAATCTTCCCTTGACAGTCAAAATACGTCCTGCCTCTGGTCCAATGACCCGTGAATAATGAGGCGCGAGGAGTGAAAAGTGAACGTCTATGTAACGTCTGCCTTGGCAATTTTGCTGCTCAGGTAGCCCAAATGAAGTGCTGCTAGTATTTTTAATCTATCCGACATTTTGACTATATTATTAACGGTTTGTTTTAAATTTTGCCATTTTGAGAAATGATGATTGCTAGTTTTAATGAAAATCCGATGAATGTGGTATCACATGGTAAGCGATCGTGAAGTCAAGATCTCAGTTATAATCAAATTCAGTACTGAACATCGTTATCAATAGTTTCGAATAAATTTCTTAAAAATCTCAAAAGCCCTCGAACATTTGTAAAACATGCTTAAGTAAAATCGAATTATTTCGTTGTGCCTTTCAATCCGTTGTGATTACACAACTGTGCCGACGAAACAACTTCAGTAACTCACCTGTAAATCATGGTAATATTCGATATAACGATCTGATCATGAGAAATATGAATGTCACTTAAACTGTAACGACTAAAACTGAGCTCTTCAAAATTAGGAGTCATCATGGAATAGGCGCAAAATGTGCACCTTTCAAGATAGGCACGTGCAGCTTTTTTAAGGTTGGGGTTCACCAGAGGGGGGGGGGGACATCTTCACTTTATAAACCTATCGGGATGCGACTCAGGGTCCAACCCACTTTAAGTCAATGTGGTAGCCTGATACTCTGTATGAGCGCTCCGACAACAAGTTTGAATTCAAAAATGTGTAATTTTTTACAATTTGTTTTCAGTGAATAATTCATCGAAACAGCAACTGAAGTACTTCATTTTACATCAGTACATTAAGGATATTCATGCGTACACGAAAATGTATAAAAACGTGATATTGATTGGATAAAGCTGATTTTATTGAGATTAATCGTGAGATCGACCCTAATTAGCGCATTATTATTGCCTCGACTACCCCCTTACTTAATTCACAATTCGACTAGTTATATAGGAAGTACAATTAACTCATCTTTTGGAAACACATAGTGATACCTTTGCTATTTATTTCAATAATAAATTTGTCAAAAATAAATAGGTTGAAAATATATTTTTCAAGGGTGAACTAATATAAAACTTATACAAAATTTGAAGTAGGAATAATGTTCACTAAACCTTTATTTTGAAGAACTGCAGGATATACACCACTTTGAAATTTAGCCGAAATCGGTTAAAAAATTACCTATTGCTCAGTGTATTTTTTCAAAATCCCAAACGGTGGGGAAATTAGAAAATCGGCAACGATGGTCTCTCATTTCATGCTATGGGCTATAACTGAAAAAAGTTTCAATAAAAAAATTGGATATTAAAGATCCGAACAATCAACAACGAAGTTTTTGGCTTTTTTTTAATTTCAAGAGGTAATTTTTTTTAAATACTCAATTGTATTTTTCTTAAAAAGTATGTGTGGTAATCCTTATATTTTTTCCCTGTGAAGCACCAGTACTCTTCCATTACCCATAGAAATATGGGATTCATAGCTTTGTAATTAGGAAAGTTATTAGTTGTCATTTAGGGGTTATTCACACAGGATCAGAAATGACGAAAATCTCGTTTTTTGAAGAATTTTGTTTCACTCATTTAAAGTGGTAAAATGCAAAAACCGAAACGATGGTCCATTATGGGGACCGACGAACTAAATAGCTATGCCAGAAAACCGGACTTGTCTTTTGTTTCCATCACGAACAGTCAACAACGACTTTTTGATACGTCAATTTTAATGAAACTTATGAGATTGATAAAAATTATTGACAGTCATGTAGATTTCTTAAAACATGACCAATTTTTGTAATTCGACTTTTGTGATGAAGGGTACTTTCTCCTCTTCAATTTGATAGGTTTTTTTTCGTAAACTGTCTTTAATGTCATTTAATGGCCGGTTACCATAGAAACCAATAAACAGTGTTATACAGCAAAAACAGTTTATTTGGGGCTTTAAAAAATCCAGTTACGGATAAGTCGCATCATGAATTCTGCAGGATTGTTCGAAAGTCAAATTATGACCTCTAATTAAAAGCTCATTAGCTCTATTCTAATCCGTCAAAATTGATATTTATTTATGCAAATGGGAAGATAAAGGTTGGAAATAAAACATTCATTGCAATAAATAGATGCCCTTTTATAAGTGCATGTAATATGTTACAGATATTTGTGTTGGAAGCGCACACTTGATGTCACATAGGTGAACCCCAGCCTTAAAGTATTTCCGTTTCTGAGTGTTCATGGAGTGGCTATGATTAACATGTTTTTCTTTGTCTCCCTCTGTTGAAAAATCGTGGACTTGTATTGAACATGTTAAAACTCCAACATGGGGAACAACCACACCAGAAATGGTAAACACTTGTGATTTTGACAAGGAAGGTTGCACTGCATTGTTATGTTACGCTACATCCCTACACTGCAAACTGACGCAAAATGCATCTACAGCGCGAATCATGTGAATTTTAATTGACTTTGCTCATACATCCCCTAATGTATAATTAGGACAAGTTTCATGATTACTAACATTTCATATTTTAGATCCTAAAGTAATTTCTACATGTTTTGACATTTTCAGTCTTTGATGAATTGCCGGATTTACGAGGTATTGTCGGTGCTCATAGAACGGCTGTAGAAAATTACGCAATTGCCAAAGGTTTTCCATACATTCTCTCAATGCCATTGGATTCCGAGATTGAAGCAAGACGACTTTTGGGACCCCCGTATAAAGATGTCATGCTCCACATGTGGCCCTCGCCTTCGAATCTTGCTGACGCCATCATCAACTATCTGATTCAGAATAAGTTAACCAATGTCCATGTACTGTATGGAGGAGAAGTGGATCGCTTGAGCTGTATGTCATGCTTCGTGAGAGTTCATGATTCTGATATAAATAGGCAATTGATTACTTTGCAGTGGATCACGCAATTGTAACCCGTGACAGCAAAACCAGGCGCTTGTCGCTCTGAGCTTGGCAGGTTCGGAATGTTCGTTTCTCTATTGTCTACCTTTTGTGAAACATGAGCACATCAATTTCTTCCATTTAAGGCTCATCATCTTCTGTGCGACATGCGCCTGGTTTTTTGGGACGGGTCACAACAGCTTGATGCATTCCTTTTTTTTAACTTTTGGGTCATGCGGGAATTTTCCCCCCCCCCCCCCCCCCGAGAAATTAATGAAGAATTGGAGAACCACTGATATAATTGATATATCAGATTATCCCCCCTCACACACTCGCGCGGACGCATACGCACACGCACGCATTACCACAAATCTGCGCCAGAACGGTGAAACTTATTACTTCGTCTGATCCTTCACATTTCCTCTTATTCTGTGAGGACATAAGTGTGGGCTCATTCTACTAGTTGACAGCATGTGGTCTGTTGATTCATGTAGATGATATAATCATGCCAGTGCCACTATTTAGCAGGTCTCGCACTACCAGACCAAAGCTATATTGCATAAGATTACGTCAGAAGGCTTCCCCCAACAATCAAGTTAATCAGGATTATAAACAAAATACTACAGCTGCAGAGAGGACATTGGAGATGATTTCTTTGTGCTGAACGTTTCTCTCGCGCAGATTTGCCGAAACGCACACACACCCCTCCCCTAATCCAGTCCAGCGTAGTGGTCTTTAGGACTTGTGATAGGTAATAGTAATAACATTGTTTATGGTCGATAATGGTCTCAACAACTCACGATCGACCTCAAGACCAACAGTTACATTCCACATGTCAGATTATTTGTTATTTAAGTTGGACAAGTGCACATTTAAAGGCCATATATCAAGGTTTGAAAACATGCTTGATACTCATGAAATATGTTGAGGGTTAAAAAAACAAGATCCCAGACATTAAAAAAATTCTAAATAATAAAGTCATTATTTAGTTATTTAAATTTTCAATTTTAAACTATTTGAATTTCCCACCACACACAACTTTAGATTAGTTCCACATGTGGCCGCTAGGGATTTTTTGATGACGTAGATCAGGTCAGTCAGAACAAAGCAAGATGGCTTCCGCATACAGTTCAGAGAGTGAGAGCAGTGAATTTGAGGATGTTTTGGTCGATACAGAAGGATATTTAAACGTTGAGCCGTACATGTTCGAGCCATTAATATCACTAGATCATAATGAGAGTGATCATTCGGACGAAAGTGATTAGAATTTGTGGTTAATCAATTTGCATGGCAGACCTGCCGATATAGCAAAGAAGACATTGATAGACGGTTGCAGATGCATAACATGTATGATTTTTGAACAGACTAATGTTGCACAATATTGTTTCGCCTCGTCAGTGTTGTATCGCCAGTTATGTCATGACGCTGAACTACTATTGAAAAGTGACGGAATTATGCACAATCATCTTGACGTGACGATATAATGCCTTGCAACGTTAGATAGGCCTAGATGTCAGATGACAATAATCTGTCATTGACAGTGGCTGCCACTGACACTGACCTGTGTCGCTGTCACCTTGCTATGGCTGGAACACAAGAAGACACTATGCGGTATCACAGGCCCCAATAGGGCCTACACATTATGTATAACAACCGACCTCAGCAGCCTCGGGCATTAAATGCAATTGACATGGTTGGAACAGCTGTTTTTAACAAGTGGCATTTAATATTCAGTTGGATGCAGATATCCGGCTTCATGTGATAATCCGTATCGATAAAGTGATCACTGCCAAGTTTGGCCGAAGGCCCAGGCTTCCAACACTCCAAACGTTTGCACTTCCGAATCCACAGCTTCCTCCTCTCTTGTTCAACTGGCTTTGGAAATTCATGAAAATGGGTCCCATCCGTCATTCGATTGTTCTTTGTGCTATCCTTGACACAATTCGGAGCCACACAATACACCATAGTGAATGAAACACATTACTTCCAGGTGTGCATAATTAATTAAGGCCCTCCTGCTTTTATGATTGCATGACATGTACAGATAACCTGATCTACATCACAACTTTTGCTGAACCCGCCGCCTGGCTCTAACAAGCCAGTTGCTAGCATGATTAGGTAATCAAGTTGTCAAACACATAATTGGCTATATCTTCAAAATGGATGGAGCTAATTGCATTTGGTTTTCTGTATTGTATAAAGTGTTAGGTACACTTTTGAAATCGTCTTACAGCAGAAAATGGCAAAAAACCTTGATATATGGCCTTTAATGTAATTGTGTACAAGCGCGTCATAAAAAGAGCCTGCTATGCCAACAGGCAGAGAAAATCCCAGTTTGCCTGATTTGTTGTATGCTGACGGGGTAAGTCGATTGAATATACCCGCGTGGTATTGAAACGTCCGGCGTAACAAAAGAATATGATGAGTTTATTGTATTTCTATTACGTGCACAGTGAATGTATAACCGATAAAAAAACCGTGCCCGATTGTTTAGGATATTGTTGTTATACTGGGTAGTGTTGACAGAATACCCTACATAACAACGAGAAAATGGTGTGGCAGTTAAGTCAAATGATAATGCAATTCAGTAATGCACTTTTTATTCGTTATCATACATACTATCATCGTAATGTAACGATTATTTATTTTTTCCCAGTGCCTGTTTATCTAGTATCGACGCTGCAACAGAATGACCTTATAGATCGTGTTGGCAGTTCCTACATCCCGGTGGAATTGGAAAATGTCCAGGAGGAGTTCTATAAAGCGGAGCTTGATAATATAAGTGATGAAATCAAGGCAACATCAGCGAAGGCCTTCATTGTGACTCTCTTTAACTACGACCCCGTTACTACCCTTAAAGAGGTAGCATATTTGTGTATTTACTTCGCCACAGTACAAGCACCTCATCCTTGCTCGGCTGTAAATTAACATAACTGTAAAAAGTCAGTCAACGACTTAAAATAATTTAACGAGCTTTATGACTCCGGTCACCAATAAAAGTGGTTCTTTTTCACAGCAGATACACGTTCTCATATAGTTCTCATAATTAAATTATGAAACAATGCATCAGCAAACTATCTGGATAATACATAGTATTGTCACTCGGCGCATTACCGGCTTTGATTTGAAAGATTCCGCGAAAAAACGACACACCGAGAGGTAATAATCTTCAGCCAAATCTGGATACCTTGTATATACTCTATTCTCGGTTTTAAACGACCAGTCCGCTGCCATGCCCAAATCCACGATTATGATACTGCATAGCTTACATTCATTAATGGAGGCATGTCTTCAAGCGCGAATTCTGTCCGGATTGGCTAGTTCGACAATGAATTGACAGATTCGACGGAACCGGCTGGTCATCATTCTGGTATTCTAACCAATCACTAGTATCGCTGAAAGGGTGGATGTCGTCCTGGGTGCCGACTAATGGTACCCAGGTTCCAGATCGACTGGACAATAAGCACCCTGGGTGCCATTACACTAGACAAACAGCACCCAGCTTCTTTTTGCCTGGCTTACGGATCTTAGGGACGATAACGTTTCTTGCAATCTCGTTTTATCTCGCGCCGTGTACTTGCGGCATTAGCAGTGCGCGAAATAAAAAGAACAGATAAACAGAAAAAAACGCGTTTAGGCCTATAGGTCTTTAAAAGCACATTTCGGATGATTTATTCAGAAAAGGTATGTAGGAGGGATATATTCAGAGAATGAAAAATTGTGTGATGACAAAATGAATTGATTTGCTGCGTATTTTTTCTTGACTATCAGTCGATATGTACACATGGGCATGGGGCTTGGGAGCGTATGTCAACCTCCTCCAGGAACCAATGAAAATCCGTTATTATAATGAGGTAAACAATGACACGTGCTAGTCTTGTATACTATGTTGATATACACTATACAGCCGGCAGGGCTGGACTATCAAGGGCAACAGGGCAATTGGAGGACACTATGAGGGCCAGCTAAACTTGCTTTTAATGTTGTTTTTTTGCTCAGCCCCCCCCCCCCCATTGTTCCAAATCCGAACACAACATCGATCAGTAGAGCCTACACACAGAGCACCGAGTGCAGTGTGACACACATATGGATGGACATGATACATGATGCGTGTCGGGATGATGGTAGGCCTAGTGCTGTACTTGCTGGCATCTTGGCCCTTGAGGGGCCTTATTAGCGCTAGCTGCCGATTTAGGCCTACTAGCCTAGACCTTGTTATCAACATCGAATAGACTAAAATGCAGCATTTAGCACGATGTGATAAATTGATTATTCACCTTTTTGCCTAAGCCAAACTCCATTGTTTATTGTTTGATAACGGTTGTACAAGACACATGCGTCATACAGCATGCAGTCACTCGATGGTGAAGAATTTCGTGACCACGCCCACCTGATGTATGCCGTCACAGTCATCGCTGCCTGAAGATAGCAAACTCCAAGACTAGCACGTGTCATTGTTTACCTCATTATTATAACGGATTTTCATTGGTTCCTGAAGGAGGTTGACATACGCTCCCTAGCCCCATGTGATATGTACCACGGCGCGAGATAAAACGAGATTGCAAGAAACGTCCTCGTCCCTAAGATCCGTAAGCCAGGCAAAAAGAAGCTGGGTGCTGTTTGTCTAGTGTAATGGCACCCAGGGTGCTTATTGTCCAATCGATCTCGAACCTGGGTACCATTTGTCGGCACCCAGGACGACATCCACCCTTTCAGCACTAGTATCGACACCATTTATTCAATAAGCAGCTAAGATAAGATTACACACTGCGGGCCTATGCTCTGGATTGGCCTGAGCGTTATAGCAATGCTAAATTATGACTGCATCATTGTTGAAAAGGGGCTGGGTATACCACATGCTGACCAAATCGTTTAAAACCGAGAATAAAGTATTACACATACAGTCTAGCTCATATTAATATCAACACCTATGACTTGTAATATCTCCCAAAATACCATACAATCGAAGTTATCGTATTTATATTATAGATTCTAGATCTCTCCACGTCGAAGGGTTTTGATTGGACTGGCACCCACGTTATAATTGCTGACATGGTAAGGCTACGTGCGTGTTGGAGTTGGGAATTTGAAGTGAGATACGTTTAACGTGTTTAAGCATATAACCGCTTTCAGAATTGTGTAGCTAACCACACCGTACAGGAACAACAATTTATTTTAGGTGATATAAGTATAAAACTGAGGATACGGGGGTTATGAAGTGTTAGGAACTGTTGGGAAAATGATTATAGGACTAGGGTTAGGATTTAGGCTAAAAAGTGAAGACCACTTCCATAACATCTAGAATGGCAAGCTGTTTGTATGTAAATGCATTTTAGAGACTGTTGTCGT
Organism: Lineus longissimus; assembly: GCF_910592395.1. Lineage (NCBI taxonomy): Eukaryota > Metazoa > Nemertea > Pilidiophora > Heteronemertea > Lineidae > Lineus > Lineus longissimus. Next base: position 11,131,672 of record NC_088310.1, read on the forward strand.
AAAAGCAGCCACAGCCTTTTTTTCCATCGGCCATGTTGACCTCACAATTTGTATCGATATAAACAAAAAGCAGGAATTTTATTATAATATTTACGATATTCTATTCTAGGCGCGGAATTCAGACAAAAGTATCGTTCCCAGACTGGCCGAAATAAAGTCAACCCGAGCCAAACTAATTCTCATTAGCCCTTATCAGCTACGTACAACTTCAGCTGCGGTGGACAAATCACTGTCCTATAACATCATTCGGGTGATTGGAAAAGGAATTTACGGATCTACTCTAGACATTTTAAAGAATAACACGAATCTCGTAAAGGCACTTAGACATGTAAGTTCTTGATCGCCATGCGGAACAAAATATATCTCGAAATTAAGCAACAATTTTTCTATACTGCGTTAAAACACCAGTTGAACACGTCCATTCCCAATACTCTGGAGAGAGCACCAGACATTTCGCTTGTCATCTAATATTTGTTCGTCCCAACTTACTAAGACAGACATGTGATAATATTTCAGAAACAAATGTTAATTTTGCGAGAGATATTTGTGCAGTCGTTAGAGAGTTGGTCATCTGATAAAGACTTCACTGCTAAAAATTGGGGGGGGGGGGTATTAATGCTAACATGTTTCACTGTAATTTCACTATGTACATCTGCTAACACTAATACCATTTTAGTGTACCCAAACCTGTAATAGCCGCTCACTTTATCTTTCAGGTCACATTAACTGCATCGGTAGCAAAATGTGAATCATCTGAAGAGTTCATATACCAGCCAGTCGGATTCAATGACATAAACGGCCTTCGTGACCAATTCACATTACTGTTCACCAAGCTCGAGACCAAAATCACAAAGAACTCGAGATCAACAAACCCCATAGTAGGGTTGTGTTTGTTATTTCTGTCTAGTCGTGTATACTACGTAATAAGAATAATGTCGACAGAGAGTTTTTAGAGGGCATGCCTGGCAATGCTACAGGCGTCAACCTTTCTCGACGAGCAAAAACAGTGACAAAAGTGGCATAAGTTCTTTAGGCGTACTAGACTGATGTTGCGAATGGTAGACGTAAACAACGTGAACTTCATTAAGCAAAATCACCATTATTTTATTTCATTCTACGTCTTTTGTATTATCAAATTGTACTGGTATAATTATGACGAGGGTACATGACGTGTGCGCATTCACCAGAATTGGTAATACACGCAATTGCACCGAAGACATCAAAAGTATTATTCCATATTTAGTGACCAACTTCGCTTTCATGTAACGATCTCTATTACCAATGGCCTCTGATTCGGCTATAGTTCACTCGTTTTGTGATGGATGATATTCTCTAGATTCACCGATCTAAGGCCAGTTCTTAATACCAATAATTAATCTAAGCTTGGTCGTTTGGTGCAATTCAACATGTTAAATTTTGGGTAGACAATGGGTTGGCGAAGTTATCGGATTGCCATGAAGTCAAGTTCCGGCTTGGTCTGTTTCTCGTTCATGATAGTTTATCAACCGATCTTAGTTCGGTGAAACTAGAGCAAGTACATTAACTTTTTAAAATGTAATTGCCCTTCTAAGAATTCTATCACTTGCCATCCTACCTTTTTAGGTGACAGACGCATACAGTACGTGCATACCTGATGAATATTCATATAATTCGTCGGAGTGCGCTTCGAATCAAGCAGTTCTTGTATGTGAGAAGAAAAAGACTAATAAAGTTAGGATTTTAGTCGTTGTGGTGAGTGCGAACATATCAAGAAAAAAAAAACGCAACAGTTGAAATTTGCTTTATGGCCTATCGGTAGACTTACACTATATATACCATTGCGAAGCATTCGGCATGATGAAATCGCGTCAAATTGCATTTAGCAGTCTAGAGATGGATGTATTTCCATATCTAGCATTGTGGTATGGATTTCCATACATATACAGTCGAGTAGAGATGCTAACCCATACATGATTATACAAGTATGGATGCCAATGATATGGTAGGTGATAAAGCTTGGAAACAGTGAAACCTTGGAACCAGTGATAAACCTTGGAAACAGTCCTAAAAATGCACAAAAACATTAAATTATGGTAAGGTGGTTATGAATCAATATTTGGAGCTTATATTTGCATAGTCAGATCGGAATTAGACGGTAGTTTAGAAATCAGTCGCATATCCGATTCAACCCTGTATATTTTAGAACAACCCAGTCGTACCTCGCCTCCAGTGTACAGAACTGATTTCCCAAATATGGGCATGCACGTGACGACACGCACACCACACACCCATAATATGGACCAATCAGCGCTCCGCTTACTACGCCACCATACGGTGCCTATTTGAACTACGGAGCGGTGTAATCAAACAGGGTGATACAGAGAAGATTGACTACATCATGCAGTACCGGCTGGCACTTATCCGTACATCATCTTAAACATGACAAGAAACGTATACGAAGATTTATTACCGAAGGTTTTAGCCGGGTTTGGAGATGAAAAATGTGAACAAATTCCTTCACGGTGAGCGATTTCGTACATTTTCATGTACACATCGAGGGATGTAGAGATATTTTCGTGATGTCACCAGTTCTAAGCGGATACATTTTTTAATGATTCCCGTGTGCATGTTTGTCCTATCTACCAAGCTTAATCAGAGCATTATATATACAAAATGATTATTCTAATAAAAACGTTTTATTTTAGTATATGGAATACAAAACAATCACAAAACCTTTCTTTTGCTTTCAATTCATTGAAAAGAAATCATTAGATATTTGCAATTGCGACCCGTCATGAATAAATGTTTATTTCTTAACGACAACAACGCATTTCAAATGCATTCCATGATGACGTCATCCTCCACAAAAAGGTGGTTTCTGGAACTACTGGCAAATTGCTATCAATAAAGTCAGCTGGGACGAGATTGGTAGTTGGAAGGGTATAAATCGTGAAGGAACGCACCCGATTTCACGCGGTACTTGCACAGTGATTCCACGGTTTAGTACTGACTATTCCAAGGTTTATCACTGGTTCCAAGGTTTCTCTGTTTCCAGGCTTTATCACCTACCCAATGATATACCATACCACAAATATGAACGTTCACACTAAAGTGCCGTGTATTTAAATATCCATGTCACGCGTTGATGGTACAGTATTCTTTTATGGTGAAATTGCTCATTAGAATGCAGGGATGGATTTCTATATATAACAGTTTGATATGGAGATACATATAATAACAGGCAATGGCATGTGATTATTTAAGCATTGGATGCATCAAATTATTAAAAAAACACAGTTGATAAACCATGATAGAAAGTGAGTTTCAGACCACGTTTGCCCTGAAGGCAACAACGATCTGTAGAATCATAGCAATAGTATAGAAAGTCAATCTTGTACCCCTTTGTGACGGTGCTGGCGGTGGTGTATTGGCATGGCAACGAAATATAAACAATATGGCGACAAGTCATGCCAATAGTTGGCATTACTAGAAAATCCCTTCTAAATTCTTCATTTTGAAGATTAGTTTTAGCTCGCTGCAGGTGATTGTTTTTTTCAGACAGCTGATGACCTTTGATAACACACCTCATGATCAGCAATGCAGTCAGTCGGGGCCAACTCAGCTCATACATTAAAGATTGGGCATGACATTCTGTAGAGCATCGTCGAATTCGTCGAAAGTGCCAGCAGCAATGGCATCATTGAGGTATTGGCTTTCAACAACTTCTGCTGTGTCCACCTCCCGACAACTTTCGTGGTGGTCCTGACTTGGATGCTGTGTTCGGCATCCATCGCATTTTGCTGTCTTCAGACAGCGAATCTCTTTCGATGTCAGCTCAGCATAGACACCAGTGGCCTCATTATAAACCTGTATCTTGTATTCGGCGTCGTCTGGAACTTTGAGCAACAGGTCATCGAGGTTTTCAAGCAGGAATGTGAACTCGGCAATCTTCAGCCTCAGGTGCCACTTCCCACCATCTGGCAGGGGCTTGTAGCTCAGTGTACAACCCCGACTCTTGGTATTTCATAAGAGCAGCGTTGACCTTCCCTGGTAGGGTCTGCTGGAACGACTTTTGGTCTTTGATGACTGTGGTACTGTAGCAATCAGATTGTATTGCTTTAATGAGGTGAGCATACAGCCTGAACTTGCTCTTCTTGTGGATGGTGATTATCAGGATGGTCATATCGTTGTATTAACCATACTCTGCATCATGCATCGGGATGTGGATCGGTACTTCGCCTGCGGTGGTGTCCTGGGCTGCTTTTTAGGTTCAGGATTGTTGGTGGTGTTGTTAATTCACTTGACACCTCGCTTGCATGAGCCGGACAAGTTCTTCCCCAAATAGTTCATGGCTTCAATTGTTGCTTGTGTCATTGCTAATGCTTGCTTCAAGCGTCTGGCTAAGTGAATAGTTTGCTTGCTTCTAGTGTTGGGGCGAAGTGAATGGTTAGGCCCTCGCTAGCTCGGTTTTTTTTAGACAAAAAGAATGGTTCTTATTGGTCAGATTTGTTCTCCGTTAGACTGTCTCCTCAGAGTGTGATTGGTTGGAATTTTTTTTACTTGTCATGAGGTCATCATTCTCATTTGATGACCTACATGTACTTGAATATTTCTTTCTAGCTTTAATTTATCTTTGGCGGGATTTGTCGAACTAGTGCTTAAACAAATGGATACTAGTGTCGTCCAGTACTCCTGACCTTAGTTCATACCAATTAGAGCCTTCCTTCTTCAATATTTTTCATCTGTCTCATCTAGTGCATAGTAATTATAGTGTCGCCCAGAACTCCTTATCTTAGTTCATATCAATAAGGGTCTTACTACTTTTAATAACCTTTAATACTTTTTAAAATAATTTAATGTATAATTTTGATCTATCACATCTAGTGAAAAAGTTAAAGTTAAAGGTTTATAGTCTGATATCAACTACGATAATTATAGGTTATCATCCGACTTTCAGTTTAACCCCGGTCTGTCCTGAAACCTTTCAGTAGACCACAGATGAGCTGCTCAACCAGCGCTATAATCTGGGCATTTCTGACCGGTACCCATTTATACACCTGGGTGCAGAGAGGCAAGTAGGACAGAGAGACCAGCCAACAGTCTCACGCCGACAGTGAGGATCAAACCCGGGACCTCTTGACCGCTGGTCGAGAGTCCAAGCCACTACACCACAGCAATTATAATGTCGTACGGTACTCCTGAACTTAGTTCATATCAATTAGGGTCTTCATACTTTTAATACTTTTATTGTTTTAATACTTTTCATCTGTCTCGTTTATAGTACATAGCAATTATAGTGTCGTCTATTACTCATGATCTTAGGTCATTTCAATTAGGGTCTTCCGACTTTAATAATTTTGATCTTTCTCATTTAGTTCATAGTATTATAGTCAAGTACTCATGATCTTAGGACCGGTACATACCAATTAGGATCGTCATACTTTAAAAACTTTTGATCTGTCTCATCTAGTACATTGCAATTATAGTGCCGCCCAGTTCTCTTGATCATAGTACGAAGCAATTAGAGGATTCCTACAATGTTGATCTGTCTTTATAGCAATTAGGATCATTCGATGTTCCGTAATTTACATGTATATCAGTTTTGTCCGTCTGATCTTAGCACATGGATCCTGTGTAATCTAGTACCAGCATTCTATTACATCAGTCGGGGCCCTATAACAACCTGTCTGAACTCGGATAACATGGACAAATAATACGATGTTATTTTACATATATGTATTCCCTTTGTTTTGGTTTATGTACATGAAGAACTATTATGATAATCGGCGACTTGCTTACGGCACTAGGCTGGGAGATATTTTTAATCACCGCTTTATTGCTCTTCTCTAGGCTGTCTCCTAGGGGTGTGTTTGAGACCAAAACCACTGTGTGAACAGGCAGGATGATTTTGGTCTTGTGTTGTGTTGTCGCATCTACCAGGGTTTTCATCAGAGTCTCTTCAGTTCAGTTAACTGTTAAATGTTCTTGTGCTGGTTGTAGCATTTTTGCTGCCATATATCTTTGGTCTTATCCCTCTTGGTAGTTGCTTGATTACAGATGCACACTTTCTGCTGCTAGTACTATCGCTAGTGCTGTGTTTGCTCATATCCATGTCATAGTAAAATTCTAGCATCCTAAGTTTGGCATAGCCATCAACAAAGAAACCAACTTTCATTGGTAAGTCAAGTCTGATTGAACGTGGTGAGCTTAGGATCTCATACGTCTCACCATTCATTTGTGTCATTTCCAGGAACGAATTCTTACTAATAAACAGCAGCATCCATTTCAATCCATGCCAATACACCACCGCCAGCCCCGCCACAAAGCGGTACAAGATTGACTTTCTATGCTACTCATAGACTATTAATTTTCTTTTACATTATTGGGAATTTCAGTATCCACCATTTATCGTCAGGCGCACAGGGCTGAATGGAAACTTCACGTTTGAAGGTGCGGGAATTGACATTCTCGATCAGATTAGACTTGCAATGATCAATATTGGCAAGAAGTTGGAATACGACATAACAGAGGAGGAGAGTTACGGCATGGAGACCAACAGGACCTGGAACGGAGCTATTGGAAAATTAATTGCGCCGGTAATTATAGCCCGTGGTTTCTTGGTGGGACTCAAATTTCTCTTAGGAAAATAAGAAGAAACAAGCTTGATGAACCATCGTTGGGAAAACAAATCTGAAGCAGGCTTGGCGGCGAGGCAGTCGGGTTCTGATCGGGAGTCTAGTTTACATGCGATGCTGCCTTTACTCACTATCGTGTTTACATGATATTCATATAAATTCACCAAAGCCGATATAAATATGGTTCCCTCAAACAAATTGCACGTGTACAGTCCTACCAGAAAGAAAATATCCACATATTTTTTAGAATATCACAGAGATAGAAAAAGATAATTGAATGCGGTTTTCAGAAGAGAATGGTACATATATATCTAGTCTCCTCTTCGAGCTCATACATTAAAGATTGGGGGTCTTTGTAAAAAAAGTGATGGAAGAGATTAAAAAAATAACATAAAAATCCTAAGCAAAAATCAAGGAGGATACCGCGGTGACGTCACGGCTTTTCCAAGATGGCGCTGTTATATTGTAAACAAACTCGATCCACGGCCAAGGGAAAATCAAGTCATCAAAAAAGTTAGATTTTTCGCATCAAATCAGAGTTATTAGTACTTTTCTGCTATGAAATAAGTCTTCAGACAATAAGCTATCATTTGAATAATGAAAAGTGCTGTTTTGATGGGGAAAAATAGGGTTTTTTAAACCAAATAGCCGGGCACCGATCTTCCAAAATTAGCGATGGTTTCAAAACAGTCTCCCAGATATGGGGCAATCTCTTCATTATCATAATGGGATTTGGAGGCATGTTTACAGATTTTACAAGTTCGAGACCTGTAATACCTAAAACTCGCATAGATCCCCATAGATCCCCTCTATTTGTCGAGTTAGCGCCCCTGTAAGATCATGCATTTTCGGACACTAGAACGAAATCTTCCTGCGGATATCGCGGTTTCGGTGATGATTTAAGGAGAAATTGACTGTTCTTAGAGTTGTATGGGACAGAAATGAGTTCATACTTCATGAATACATGAATATATTATGATATGGGCGGGCTTCTAAGTCAAAACAATAACAAACTCAACTGCATCTCTACTGTATATTGCGTAGTGCATTGCCTAGTGTATTTCGTAGTGTATTTTAGCGGAGACATTATTTCCGCACTTTGGCCACGCCAAATGTCTTTTTTATTCGTGGAAGTTAATCTGCTCTGTAAATTTTATTTTACACAGGAAGAATCCATACTAGGTATTGCAATATTTCATGTCTATCGGTGTTTTTGTGTACAGGAGCGCACCAGACAGTGAGACGTGGAGATGTGTTCAGTGCTGGTGCTGTCAGTAGACTGAATCTGATTGGCCATAGCGATCACTAATATGGGTCGGGATCACGTGATGTGACGTCACCGCGGTATCCTCCTTGAGCAAAAATGTGCATTTGCCATGACTATCGAACACATTTTATGGTATTGCAAGTGCCAAAAAATAATGATCATAAAGCGCGGTTCATGGGCTCATGTGACTATTTGAAAAGGCACATGAATAAAAAAAGTGATTTTTGGACCTTTTTTGAAATGCTTGTTACATGATGAAGGGATTGAATTAGTTGCATCCAAATACAACAGATATATGACTAACTAAATATACCATACTCTCCTGAAAACCGCATTCAAATATCTTATTTTATTTCTGTGTATTTCAAAAATGTATTAGTATGTTTAAAAACGGTGGGAATTTATTTTCTGGTAGGACTGTACATCTATTGATTATGGCGAGTTTATGGAATATATGGTTCATACGTTATTTGAAAAAAGGTTTCTCTAAGTTTTACATGTATATCAAAGAGACGCACAAGTTGACATATCTAATATCCGTGCACATCTAGCTAAACATATTGTGTAAATTTTAGCCAGCTGGCTAGTGTACGTGTCACACTACCACAAAACTTGTACGACGCGTCGAAAATGTCCGTTTGAGACTCTCGGTATTTCTTAATCATCCAAGTGGCTATCCCTCAAATAACATCATACCCAAATCTTTGCCAAACAAAAGGTCATTCATATCGCATAAGTCATCAAGATTCAATCACCTAGAAAGACGACTTTGTCATGAAGATTGAAAAAGCCCAACTTGTTTCCAAATTTCAGATTCCTTCAGATGAAACTTTCTTTTCATCAGCTGTCATATAGTCCAGTCGTAAATGTTATGTTTACATCGTTTGGAGTTCTAGAGGCGGACTACGGTTGGATTTCTTTGAAGTTTATTCTCTTTAGATCCATGCCTAACAGTCTATTAAATGGATTGGGATTTATTATTTCTGGGATTGGGCATATGTCTACCAACACCAATACCGGTACTGCCCCTATCAAATGATCTGCGACCCACGGTCAAAGTGGAACAAAAGTTCATCACAACGGCTCTTACAGTCCATAAGGTCGACTCCCGGTACAAAATAAGATAAAACTCCATGACAATGGTCGTAATCACTAAGAATTTCTAGGCCCGGTGCACATTGATAGATAGCGCTAATTACCCCAGCAGTAAAATAGGCCTAGATAGTGACCCGGGTCGCTACGTAGCGCCCCGGGACAGATTGTTTGGAGATAGGTTTGTCCCGGGGCGCTACGTAGCGGCCCGGGACAGATTGTTTGGAGATAGCATTGTCCCGGGGCGCTACGTAGCGGCCCGGGAAGGGTTGGATGGAGTTGGCGTTATACCGGGCAGCTCCGTGATAGGTTGTCGGGAGATTGCGTTGTACCGGGGCGCTACGTAGCGGCCCGGGTAGGGTTGGATGAAGTTTGCATTATACCGGGCTGGTCCGTGATATGTTGTTAGGAGGTTGCGCTATACCGGGTCACCCGGGTAGGGTTGAGTGGAGATTGTGGTATACCCGGGACGGTTTGTTCGACAACGATGCTACCTGTGGTTGGAATAATTTTATTAATGATCACCTTGGTTTCTTTTGATGATTAGTTAGCCTAAGACCGCAGTGGGGTCTCTAAAATGCGCTACCGGTTTCACGACAAATCATCCGAATTCCGTAAATATGATATCAAATCGCATGCAGACACAAAGCTAGACTTCAGACATACATAATTCTGTAGCCTGGATAAAAGATACAATGTACATGTGCATGATGTACATATATATTGGCCTGGCAAAGTCATGAAGTATAGGCCTTGCTTCAGAGATGTTATGGACATATTAGGTCATTGTCATCTGTTCTTTCCTCCGTCTGGATTCTCTCTTGGGATGAGGCACTGCTCTTGATAGGTCTACTACATGCCATCTCAACCAGGATAGGTTTTACCAGGCCTACCCCCTCAGAGGAGACTATCTATGCAACTGCAATGACGAACAGGGACATCTTCTAGAAGGATTCTCCTTTGGGTTGGGGCACTCCGCCCTTGATAGGCCTACTGCATGCCATGTCATCCACGGTGTGGGTTCTACCAGGCCTTCCCCCATAGAGGAGACTATCTATGCAACTGCAATGACGAACATGAACATCTTCTAGAAGGATTCTCCTTTGGCCTGCCCCCTCAGAGGAGACTATCCCTGTAACTGTAATATCGACCAGGGACATCTTCTACAAGGATTCTCCTTTGGGTTGGGGCACTCCGCCCTTGATAGGCCTACGTCTGTTACGGATCAACTCTGAAACAGTTTCAACTCTGAAAGACACCAACTCAACTTTGAAACTGCATCTCTGAAAGTATGAAAGCCTATGACCGCAGTGGGTTCTCTAAAATGCGCTACCGGTTTCACGACAAATCAACCGAATTTCGTAAATATGATATCAAATCGCATGCAGACACAAGCTAGACTTCAGACAAACATAATTCTGAAGCCTGGATAAAAGATACAATGTACAATCATGTTCAAAAATTTATGGACACCAGTTTTTGCACATTTTCTCAAAAACGGCTGATCCTATTGAACCGAAATTTTCATCAATGGTGGAGAATCTTCTTGGCTATCGAATGACGTGATAGTTGATATCAGGACCAATTGCATAAAAAAGTTATTACATAATTTTGAGAGGCATCTTTTTTTACCTTTTTGTTAATCAATTTTTCAAAACCAAATTTACCCTACATTATAGCTTGCACATTGCTAAGACTTTCTGTGAAAAAAATTGGATAAATCTCATTTCGGTTTTGAGATATATCGAAATATCAAAATTTTGATATTTTGATATTTTGATAATTTGATATTTTTGGGTTTTTTGCAACTGTATCATTGAGAAGTCATACCCAAATAATGAATGGCACCAATTTAGCACAGCTAGCAACTAATATTGCTGAGAAAAGGTGGATATTTGGTAGTATGAAAATGTTCATATTATAATTTCAAGATGTTCTTTTAGTTGAAAATCAGAAAAGAATCACCATTCATTCAGGGGACATGGGTACTACTAGGATATATCGAAAAATCAGAAAAATCTCAAAATTTTCAGAATATGGATAAATAAAAATTTTGGTATTTTAATATATCATGAAAAGTAAATGATATTTTCAAATACTTTCTTCACAGAAAGTCTTAGCATTGTTATCTGTATGATGCAAGATTTATACTTCGATTTAAAAAATCCATCAACCAAAAAGTGAAAAATAGATGCCTCTCAAAAGTATGTAATAACTTTGTTATGCAATTGGTCCTGATATCAACTATGATATCATTCGATAGCCAAGAAGATTCTCCACCATTGGTGAAAATTTGGGTAAAAAAGGATTAGCCGTTTTTGAGAAAATGTGCAAAATCTGGTGTCCATAAACTTTTGACCATGAGTGCACATGTGCATGTAGTACAAATATATTGGCCTGGCAAAGTCATGAAGTAATAGGCCTCGTTTCAGAGATGTTATGGACATATTTATTAGGTCCTTGTCATCTGTTCATTCTTCCGTTCGTTTCATATTTTCTTATTGATTTTGAAACCTTTCGTCCTTATATGTTAATGTTTTTGGAACAAAGAGATTGATACCCTGTTCACGGATGTGTAACAGCGCACTACTCCATGACTTGTGTAGGCCTACTACTGTACGTGCATGCGTGTGTGCACATAGAGTCTGTTGATGTACACACACGCTGTGTATGCCCTATTCCTAATTGACTCCTTCCCGCGCTCGTCACCAAGGCAACCCCAATTAGACATAAGGAAGTCCAGGCTTCATTCGTAGATGTTCTTATCAAAATTGCCGAGCACTACCGAAGTTGGATGGGATATAGCAATGCAGCAGGCGGGTGGGAGAGGGGGGGGGGGACTCTTATAAATAGGCTAGGCCTAGAGATAGGTTGTGTCGTGACATGTCCTCGGCGACTGTTGTCTCATCTTTAGGCCTACTCTTGGAATAAGACCCCAGCTGGGTGAAACACGAGGCCTACACCCCCTGCCTTATGAAGTATATAGGCCTAAATGTTGTGACAATCCTCACTGTTAAAGGTCTCATCTCTCCGAACTATGGGTTGTGACGTGTCTCCAGCGACTATCCTGATATGCTAGGCTACTAGAGGACACCAAATTTGGTCCTGCCTAATATTATCAACATCATTATCCGCATCATCATCATCTTCCGGTAGGCCTAAATGGTAGGGCGCAGTTTGCGCGTTATTAACCATGAAGTAGTTGCTCATTACGCAGACGGTGCACAGACGTTTATAAAATCTTGGTCGGTGCGATTAAAACGATAAAATCTGGTGGTTAAAATAGTTGTGGTCTACGCGGAGCTGGAGGCTAGGGGTCTTGGCAGATGTTGTCGCTTCTGGGAGAGTGTTCCAGCTTCTGATCGTTCTGTGGAAGAAGGATGATGCCTCTTGCTGGGTGGTATCTGTCCAGGCCTCGGGTCCTCGGGTCGCCCATGGTGATGGAGTCTGGGGCGACGAAGTCCACGAGGCTGTGACGGATATTGTAAAGCACTGTAGTGATGCCTTCCTTCTCCTCTCTTTGAGTGTATCCCACTGTAGGGTTTGGAGTTGGCAGGTAACAGATCCTGGTCTTCGGTCTCTGTATTCATTGGTGACAAAAAAAATCGCGCTGCTCTTCGTTGAATTCGCTCCAGTAGGTCGGTTGTGACTGCCCTTTTTACGACTATCTGCATCTTATTAAGGACACCTTGGTCTTGCCTATGAAGGACACTGTCAGCAGCACAGCAGCAGTATGTTGTTCTTTGCGATCTGTCTCATCTTGGTAGGCCTAGCCCCCCCCCCCTCCCCACAGGACACATTGGTTCTGTCTATGATATCATAGGTTGTGACATGCCCTTTGCGACTATCTGTCTCATCTTGGTAGGTCTAGCCCCCCCTTTCCACAGGACACATTGGTCCTGTCTATGGATATTATAGGTTGTGACTGTCCTTTGCGACTATCTGTCTCATCTTGGAACGCCTAGCCCCCCCCCCCCCCCCACAGGACACATTGGTTCTGTCTATGATATTATAGGTTGTGACTGTCCTTTGCGACTATCTGTCTCATCTTGGTACGCCTAGCCCCCCCCCCCCCCCACAGGACAGATTGGTTCTGTCTATGATATTATAGGTTGTGGCTGCCCTTTGCGACTATCTGTCTCATCTTGGTACGCCTAGCCCCCCCCCCCACAGGACACATTGGTCCTGTCTATGGATATTATAGGTTGTGACTGTCCTTTGCGACTATCTGTCTCATCTTGGTAGGCCTAGCCCCCCCCCCCCACAGGACAAATTGGTTCTGTGTATGATATTATAGGTTGTGACTGTCCTTTGCGACTATCTGTCTCATCTTGGTAGGCCTAGCCCCCCCCCCCCCCACAGGACAAATTGGTTCTGTCTTTGATATTATAGGTTGTGGCTGCCCTTTGCGACTATCTGTCTCATCTTGGTACAGCATGACACATTGGTTCTGTCTATGATATTATAGGTTGTGGCTGCCCTTTGCGACTATCTGTCTCATCTTGGTACAGCATGACACATTGGTCCTGTCTATGGATATTATAGGTTGTGGCTGCCCTTTGCGACTATCTGTCTTATCTTGGTACAGCATGACACATTGGTCCTGTCTATGGATATTATAGGTTGTGGCTGCCCTTTGCGACTATCTGTCTCATCTTGGTAGGCCTACCCCCTCCCACAGGACACATTGGTTCTGGCTATGATATTAAAGGTTGTGACATGCCCTAGCTTTGCGACTACTGTGTCATCGTGGTGCAACAGGACACCTTGGTTCTGTCTATGATATTATATGTCCTTTGCGAGTCTGTGGTCTCATCTTAGTATATAGAACACGACACATTGCCCTGCCTTTTATCAAGGGTTGACATGTCCTTTGCGACTATCTGTTTCATTTTGGTACAATAGGACACCAATCTTTCATACCACATTATGTATGAGCATGACATTTTTGAATGACGAATCATCTTCACAACGAATAACAAGTAGGGCCTTAAATGTCATTTATTTGTCTTTCATTTGGTGAAAACTTAATCTAATCACAGTCATACAAAGTTATGTTATAAGCAGAATACTAAAATGCTATTTTCAGAAGATTTTGTATCTGGGCAGAAGCATAAAAGAGGTGCAAACAATCATCAGTATTTCTACAGAAAAACTCCATTAAAGTCATCTTTTATACACTACAGTGCATGCCTAAACCTGTCCAAGATGGTAGCCCAAAAGAGCCTATAATGATACACGCTGCTTGGTTCAAGCAGAGTCTTTCTATACAAATATACTATACTTTCTATACTTGTATAGAAAGCCTCTGGTTCAAGGCAAGCTGGTTCCAACAAACACAATAATTAGGCCTATATCCAATCTTAATTACTACAACACAATCGCGTGGCATACACATGGGTGAATTCAGGCCTTTTATGTAATCCCCACGCGTTTATTAAGCGGTCGGGGTGAGGAACTGGGTTGCTTATTGGGGGTCGTGTGTTGGCGTCCTGTACTATAGGCCTACCTAGCTATAGGGTATAGGCCAACATAGGCCCCTACTGAACATATATTTCGTCTCTCCTCATAGGCCTATGCTTCATGATATATCTGTAACAGCCCCATGGGCATTAACAAGATGAAATAAATTGAATTGTACTATGCTTTACTATAAGAAAACACTTGGTGTTTAATATCTCTGTGAGATACAAAATAATAAACAAAATAATAAACCAAATTGATAATAATCCCGGTACTGTATCTGATTCATTTAGCCAGAGTCATTCTAAACAGTTGTTTAGAATGACTCTGATTTAGCCCTGTGGATCCGGTGTAAAAGTAAAAAGTGTCCCCCCTGGAAAAAGTGTCCGGCCCTATTGTATTCTGCAATATGGTTCTATAGAGACCCTGACCGTCAATAGCTCAGAGATTGAAGCGCATAATTGAATCCTTTGTTCCCGGACATTTTAACCTAGGACATTTTAAACTTCTCACCGGCATGAAAAAGTTTATTTTTAAACTGAAGTGCTTGTCCCCGAATTATATAATTATTCGAGCAAAGCAAAGTGGGGCTACATCGAGATAGGCCAACTACTATGACCGCGGGTTACCGGTTGCAGGTCGCCTGTACAAAATAAATAATTGTATACGCCTACTGTGTCCGCAAGTTTTAGCCGGTGCTAGAATAGCACCACACATAGGCCTATTACAGGTATAAAAAAGGTATTTTTACAGGCGAACCGCAAACGGCTAAAACCCGCGGACACAGTAGCCTAGACTAGTAAGCTTACTGGTATAATACCTGGTTTTACCTGTAATATGCCTATGTGCAGTGACATGCCTAGCACCGGCTATAACCCTCGGACACAGAAGACATTATTCATCTTCTCATCCTCGATCAATTGCTGGCTAAAAAGGCCTAGGCTTAGGCCTAGATGTATAATAATATACTCTGTCTGCGGGTTTAAGCCGGTTGCAAGTCGCCTGTACTTAATACTGAAATAACATTCATTTTGAGGAAAGGGGGCCATTATCAAAGGCCCCTTGTTTTCAGGTATAAAGTGTACGCATTAGGCTGTCTAGACTGCTCGAATAAAGCAGCGTCTCAATAGTCCCCACAGAAACAGGATGGGGTGTATGTTTCAGAGAGAGACGAAACACGCATATCTCCTGGGCATAACTTTGTCCCAGGTAGATCGAGATGGCCTTACAAGGACAAGTCCTGTGGGGAGGGGGGGGGGGGCTAGGCCTACCAAGATGAGACAGATCGCAAAGAACAACATACTGCTGCTGTGCTGCTGACAGTGTCCTACATAGGCAAGACCAAGGTGTCCTTACTAAGATGCAGATAGTCGTAAAAAGGGCAGTCACAACCGACCTACTGGAGCGAATTCAACGAAGAGCAGCGCGATTTTTTTTGTCACCAATGAATACAGAGACCGAAGACCAGGATCTGTCACCCGCCAACTCCAAACCCTACAGTGGGATACACTCAAAGAGAGGAGAAGGAAGGCATCACTACAGTGCTTTACAATATCCGGCACAGCCTCGTGGACTTCGTCGCCTGAGACTCCATCACCATGGGCGACCCGAGGACCCGAGGCCTGGACAGATACCACCCAGCAAGAGGCATCATCCTTCTTCCACAGAACGATCAGAAGCTGGAACACCCTCCCAGAAGCGACAACATCTGCCAAGACCCCTAGCCTCCAGCTCCGCGTAGACCACAACTATTTTAACCACCAGATTTTATCGTTTTAATCGCACCGACCAAGATTTTATAAACGTCTGTGCACCGTCTGCGTAATGAGCAACTACTTCATGGTTAATAACGCGCAAACTGCGCCCTACCATTTAGGCCTACCGGAAGATGATGATGATGATGATGCGGATAATGATGTTAATAATATTAGGCAGGACCAAATTTGGTGTCCTCTAGTAGCCTAGCATATCAGGATAGTCGCTGGAGACAAGTCACAACCCATAGTTCGGAGAGATGAGACCTTTAACAGTGAGGATTGTCACAACCTTTAGGCCTATATACTTCATAAGGCAGGGGGTGTAGGCCTAGTGTTTCACCCAGCTGGGGTCTTATTCCGAGAGTAGGCCTAAAGATGAGACAACAGTCGCCGAGGACATGTCACGACACAACATATCTCTAGGCCTAGCCTATTTATAAGAGTCCCCCCCCTCTCCCACCCGCCTGCTGCATTGCTATATCCCATCCAACTTCGGTAGTGCTCGGCAATTTTGATACGAACATCTACGAATGAAGCCTGGACTTCCTTATGTCTAATTGGGGTTGCCTTGGTGACGAGCGTGGGAAGGAGTCAATTAGGAATAGGGCATACACATCGTTTGTGTACATCAACAGACTGTATGTGCACACACGCATGCACGTACAGTAGTAGGCCTACACAAGTCATGGAGTAGTGCGCTGTTACACATCCGTGAACAGGGTATCAATCTCTTTGTTCCAAAAACATTAACATATAAGGACAAAAGGTTTCAAAATCAATAAGAAAATATGAAACGGACGGAAGAAAGAACAGATGACAAGGACCTAATAAATATGTCCATAACATCTCTGAAACGAAACTGTTTCAGAGTTGATCCGTAACAGACGTAGGCCTATCCAGGGCGGAGTGCCCCAACCCAAAGGAGAATCCCTGTAGAAGATGTCCCTGGTCGATATTACAGTTACAGGGATAGTCTCCTCTGAGGGGGCAGGCCAAAGGAGAATCCTTCTAGAAGATGTCCATGTTCGTCATTGCAGTTGCATAGATAGTCTCCTCTATGGGGGCAGGCCTGGTAGAACCCACACCGTGGATGACATGGCATGCAGTAGGCCTATCAAGGGCGGAGTGCCCCAACCCAAAGGAGAATCCTTCTAGAAGATGTCCCTGTTCGTCATTGCAGTTGCATAGATAGTCTCCTCTGAGGGGGTAGGCCTGGTAAAACCTATCCTGGTTGAGATGGCATGTAGTAGACCTATCAAGAGCAGTGCCTCATCCCAAGAGAGAATCCAGACGGAGGAAAGAACAGATGACAATGACCTAATATGTCCATAACATCTCTGAAGCAAAGGCCTATACTTCATGACTTTGCCAGGCCAATATATATGTACATCATGCACATGTACATTGTATCTTTTATCCAGGCTACAGAATTATGTATGTCTGAAGTCTAGCTTGTGTCTGCATGCGATTTGATATCATATTTACGGAATTCGGATGATTTGTCGTGAAACCGGTAGCGCATTTTAGAGACCCCACTGCGGTCTTAGGCTAACTAATCATCAAAAGAAACCAAGGTGATCATTAATAAAATTATTCCAACCACAGGTAGCATCATTGTCGAACAAACCGTCCCGGGTATACCACAATCTCCACTCAACCCTACCCGGGTGACCCGGTATAACGCAACCTCCTAACAACATATCACGGACCAGCCCGGTATAATGCAAACTTCATCCAACCCTACCCGGGCCGCTACGTAGCGCCCCGGTACAACGCAATCTCCCGACAACCTATCACGGAGCGGCCCGGTATAACGCCAACTCCATCCAACCCTTCCCGGGCCGCTACGTAGCGCCCCGGGACAATGCTATCTCCAAACAATCTGTCCCGGGCCGCTACGTAGCGCCCCGGGACAAACCTATCTCCAAACAATCTGTCCCGGGGCGCTACGTAGCGACCCGGGTCACTATCTAGGCCTATTTTACTGCTGGGGTAATTAGCGCTATCTATCAATGTGCACCGGGCCTAGAAATTCTTAGTGATTACGACCATTGTCATGGAGTTTTATCTTATTTTGTACCGGGAGTCGACCTTATGGACTGTAAGAGCCGTGGTGATGAACTTTTGTTCCACTTTGACCGTGGGTCGCAGATCATTTGATAGGGGCAGTACCGGTATTGGTGTTGGTAGACATATGCCCAATCCCAGAAATAATAAATCCCAATCCATTTAATAGACTGTTGCCTCAAAATTAAAAAGAATTCGAGGGGTTCAGCATTCTTAGTGCAGAAAAATATTTTTAAAAAGGTTCAGCGAAGTCCAATGGTCATTCAAGGGTCGCCTGGATAGGCCATAGTTTGTTTCTGGATATTTTTCATTTATTTGGAGCCCAAAACGATGCGCACATATTATTTACGAATGGACTATAGTCGGAACGAAAACATAATTTTGAAAAGATCAAATGGTTTACAAAGAAAGAACAATTCGCCACTGGATAAAACAATGCAATGGAGAAGACGATTTGTTAATGTATTTTCATCCGTTAACAAACCGATTTCGATAAGTGTGATTTACCAAGCTTCCCTCTTCAGCTCAATTGAAGTTAGCTTTGGTACCATGCCCAAACGCTACATGCATGTACAACACTGACCGAATAAAAATGAATTAAACACAGTGACTTTGACTAGCAATGAACGTTCGATCCCGCAATTTCATTGTTATGGTAGGCTACGATCAAAATTCCGTCAATGAAACTAATTCGTAGTTTCTTGCAATCTATCAAATGAAAATAATAATTGTATGTCTGTACATTTTCATATATAGGACGTGAGGAAGACGTCTGAATTCCAGATAGCAGTAGGCTTCTTCAGTAAGACTCCGGCGAGGATGGAAGTGGTCCAGTTTACGCACGGGTTTGTTAGCAGTGGTATATCATTTCTCTACCGGAAGGAAGCTATTCAGAGTTATGTTCGATTCATGAAACCTCTTCATTTGTACGTTTGGTAAGTCTCTTAAACTAATTTTTTTGCACCACACATATAGCTGTCGAATCGCTATCCTTGGGGTTCAGTTCAATATTTTACCAATAAAACTGAGTGACCGAATATTGGTCCCTAAAATAATTAGCAAATTAAATAGAATTTGTCCGATTCACGAAAATGCGCATGACTTAAAACACGTTTGATGGTTTCTCTTGCGGAATGCTGGATCCGGACTGGGTTGTTGTGGCTCGTTCAATTTTGACAAAACTGCGAAGAAAAGAACCTGGGCTAGTACAGTCGAGTCATTTGAGGCGGACAATTTAAGTGAACGTTTGAACACGTGTAGCCTTGTTTAAAGGCCATGACTCCTGCTTTTATGATTGCATGACATGCACAAATCCTCAAAGATTGGACTTAAAGCTCCGCATCAAATCAAGTTTGATCGAAATTTAAGCACCCAGTCCAGAGATATAGCAAACTAACTGTTTAGTTTAGTTACTGTGTAACAGCCTTGGTAAGGTTTTGAAGTGAAGTCAGACGGCAGGTTTATTGACATAGATGAGGCTTATGTTGGATTTCCTGACGATATCCTTGAACTTTTAAACATGTTACTCCTAAACCCCTCCAATGAATGGATTGTATGCTATTTCATGATTTTTGCACAACGTATTGATACCTGTTTTTAGGATAGGCCTATATATGTTGGGCATTTCAGCTACTCACTCTCGATACCCTAATAGGCGCATGGAAATCCCGATTAAGAAAATGCAAGCCTAACTGACAATACATGTACTCAATTAAGAATAATCTTTGATGAAGGTCTTGGGCAAAGGGTTTTATGTAAACTACTAGGAAGCTGATGTCCAGCAACGTGAGCATCTCCTTGCCAATGCCCTGGCATGTGGGTGCCTCTGCAGATGACAGACCAAGTCATGCAATTTCATTAAATTTCATTCTTAATCAAGGTAGCTTTCTGACCAACAGAGCACAGTTCTGTCTCCCTACGCATGACAACTCTCCAGTTATGCGAATCCCTATCAGGCCTCTCTGCAGATTGCTCCCTCTCGCAGGCCCCCTGGGGTTCCCCAACCTGAATGGATTCTGGACTAACATGACTAAAATAGAATAAACTTATTACTAATCCCTTTTCATGGCCTGTATACTGTTCAATGCATATGACCTTGGGTGTGCAGTACTTACATGTAGAGACTATCAATGGTACGTCATACCAGTACATGCATAAGCATTGAAGGCTACCTGATTTTAGAGCCAATGTCATGTTTCATACATTTTGTGAGATAAAAGAGAGCAAAGCCAACTGAGTGAACTCAAAATAGAATAACAAATTCAGGATATGTATTGCACAATGTTTTTCATACTTTTTCTGTTGATTTTGGTAAATTTTCCTCACTACTGATTTATGAAATGGAGCCCTATTTCAAGGAAATTCCCTCAAAATGCCAAAACAATAAAATATATTTCTCCATAATCGCTCCAGAATTCCAAAATTAAAGCCGCCAAGACATAGCTAAAATCTACGTTGTTGGTTGTTTATTGTTTCATGTCTGTAAGCCTTAAGCAATTAGATTCACTAAAAAGTTATAGAAGGACATTATGAGTCGGTATCAGTTTTGTAAAAATTGATATTGACGTGCAGTTCTGCAATTTCCCAAGCGGCCGTAAATGGGATCGCCTAATGCAACTTACACTACACCATGTACACAACCCATCCCTATGTAGGCAAAATATTGGTCATCTTCATAGGCTCTAAAGTTAAGAAAACGAGGGGATCTAAGGGTATCTATGGCGGTTTCTGTCTCAGTAGCTCGTATTATTGGGGGAAAGGGTTGGGAAATTCCCTTTTCTGCTTCTATCAATAAGAACGACCGCATAATGTGAAGGTCACTCCATGTCAACATTTGGATAAGCTGCGAATCATACCCGTGATAAAAGTCGGAAAACTAATCACAGACTATGAATTTAACATTACTGTTGCGAAAATGTATTAAATTCAATCATCTACTAGTGGATTACACTTTGGGGTGTTAGTTCGTGATTGTTTATTTATTCATAGTTCATGTGATTTTATATCGATAACAACGTCGAGTGAAACACGCGTCTTTGTTTACATTGGACTCGCCATTTTGAAAAAATGATGTGACGTCACCGTGGAACCTCATTTGAGTTTTAACTAAGCTATGTAGTTGTACACATTTTCATTTTCGTCTCCTTGTTAGGTTGGCAATATTTGGAGTTATCATTGTATCAACTCTAGTCGTGTATGGATTTGATCAATGGAACCCGATGCAGAATAACCTCAGAAAGAGAGACAGGTACTCCATGAGTGAAAGTGCGTGGTTTGCCTATTGTACCATCAACCAGACAGGCACTAAGTTTGCACCATACCAGATTCCGACAAGAGTCTTCACTGTGTTCCTGTGGTTCTTCACTCTTATTGTTGTGGCAAGCTACACAGCTAATCTAGCAAGCTTTTTAACATCTAAGGTAAGGTAACTTGCATGATTCTGCATGCAACTTGTCACTGATTTTACATGTTTAAAAAAACATTCTTAGCTTATTTTATCGACACCTACGTAAAGTACAATTAAAGCGCCCAAAATAACCGATTACTTGATCCATGGCGGGGCAAGCTCCGAATTTATATTCGTATGTTTAGTGACGATCAACATAATTATGCCGTTCATATTTCACAGAACCATTCAAGCTCGAATCAAATTTTATTCAGTAGAATTTTAAATCCGACTTGAGATCGAAAATAAGTGAAATAAGTGAAATAGAGGATGTCATGACCGAGTTGGCATGACATCAAAAATTACCTGGGAGACACAACACAGTTCCTACAATAATTCGCTGGAGTAAACGTACAAAAAATTTAAAAAATTGATTAGAATAAATGGCGTAAAGCACGTAAAAATCAATAATCTTGTTCTGAACAGGAACAACATTATGCCAAACCAAAGTAATACGACAATTAATCTCGACTGCCAAAAATAGGCGAGACATTAACCATTTCAGTGCCAGCCTTGCATAAGCCTATAAACCGCTCTGTGCTAGTTTTGCAAGGGTTTTTCAGAGTTTTGTAATAAACCATGTCGAGAAATAAAGCAACAAGACCTATGTATTATACCTTATTTTGTATCTCTTTATTCACTCTTTCATTTCCAACATCAATGCTACCTTTTTACTGAGTGGTAGATGGTGAAACATTCCCCTGGCCATGAGGGTATTGCGCGCTTTGTTTAGCAGCGCCGCGTGTTGGCAATTTCGGCAGTCAGCGCCAAGCCCATACTACCAGTGTTCATTCTGCACACGTGATAACGTCACCAGCGGGTGCATAGATCGTGACTAGTCGAAGGAGTGTGCATAGTGTGTCCATCTTTGGTTTTTTTCAAGAAATAGTTCAAAACGTCGAACGACGGTTTTGGCACTCAAAGGATAATTGGGCAAAGGAATAAGGAATAAGAAAAGAATAGTGAACCGGACGCCTTTGATAAAATCTTTACAAATACAACCATGTAGGTTTGCCGTGCACTTGGTGTAAACTGCAAATGCTTCTTAACTTTTTCGAAAGTTGAGTCTTTTTTCTGATTGACAACAACACTATTTTTGTTTACAAATAGTCGAAGTACCCCTTTTTGAGTACCAGTCACCTGACTAAATCTGGATTCTATTCTCGATTGGGTTTTTTTTCTTGATAGAGTATTTTTGCCAACTTTGAATTGTTTTTAATCATGATTTCGATTACATATTGTGATATTACACTTTCGGGCTAAAAAGGATTCACCTTTTGTCATTTTGCTCTTCCTTCAGGCCTACAGTAATCCTGACTTGAGCACAATCAAGTCACTTGCGTACACAAACAGACATACGCTGTGGGCGTTAAGAGACTCAAGTATAAAAAGCTTCTTCAGAGATTCCGACGTGCACGAATATAAAAGAATTTACAAGAGGCTTCGTTATCTATCGAATACAAGAGAGGGACTTAAGTTGGTTAGAGAGAGAGATAATACTTTATTCCTTGGTGAAAGTCTTACAGTGAACTACAATAAAGGTACGGAATTACAATTTGTCAGATTTTAAAAAATAGAATGACAAGTTTCACGTTCACTCAAGTGATTTAAAGTTTCCACATACACTTGACTGATCCGCACTCTTCAGAATTGAGATATGGCTACATAATCCCCACACCAAATATCCCGACGAAAAGCCAGTATTTGACCAGTTGACGCTTCTAACAACATCATGCGAGAGGTGGAGTTGATTTCGTGTTGCCTGGCGCAAGCCAGGCGTTCTTTGTACTAGACGTTTTCCACCACAATGTATCTGGGCCGAAGAAACACTGCGCAATATTAACTCCAGCTGGAGCTAAGAATAGATTATGCTAATGAGCATACTTCCTCATTGAGTTTTCTCAGAATGGTGCATATCGCGCGAAGCTACTCAGCCTGATACGATTAGGCCCCGCGTGGTGGCGCTGAGACGGCCGCTGTAATGAAGAGAGTGGTTGAGTCACTCTAGAAGCTACTTGGTCATCAAAGAACGGACCTAACCAAAATTACTTACATTTTCGCATTGCTACAATGAAAGACATAACACTGAAACCACATGTCTGTTGACTGTGCTTTAAGAGAGACTGGCATCATGCCTACAGTCAACAGACACCGCTACACCCCCTCACACTCAGAAACCACAAACGCCCACCCCTTCCTGCTACCTTGATACTTCTGAATTCTGAATCGTTCATGACATCTGCAATTTTATGGATTTATGTTAATTAAATGTTCCGCCTGGTGTACACGTACATCTTTCACACATCAAGTAACAATCTGAAGTGAGAACATATCATAATTCGTACACAATATAGCTCACACATACATCATCCCGGAGAATCAAAATCCTGAACTCCGGGCAATTCGTGCCCAGTCCAGATTCCGAGTCATCTCGTATTCTTGAGTTCCGAGTCCCTCGGTATATTCATCAATAAGCAAGCAAGAAAAACAAAAGCTTTTTCCCTTATTGTAGCCTATCAGATGCAACCTTTAATATGCAACTTCAGCTATATCGTGTTCCCCAAGATCCCAAGATCCGAATGCACAAGTTGAATTAGAACTTTATCGCGTCATTGAAGGAAGGAAGCACAGTTTTTTTCTAGATAACCAATCGTGAGACTCGGAACTCAGGAATACGAGATGAATTGGAACCTGGATTTGGCACGTAATTCCCGGAGTTCAGGATTTTGATTATCCGGGGTGAACATTGGCATGGATGATATAATACAGTTGCAAGGTGTATGCTTAACTGGCTTTAACATTTTATCAAATGTGTAATGTATAGATATCGTGCGGGATGAAGCAAATTTCATTTCAACTAAAATTGTTCAAGCCTCTGTTAATCCGGTATTTGCATAACGTTGGCAGACCCACTTGCCGCGTTTCCCTGTAGCGAGCCATGTCGAAATAATTTTCATAATTTCTAATGCTGATTATATGCATCGTTTTCAGGCCAGGATGCAACATGCAGTATCGCGCAATCGGAGGATATTATTGATGTTACAAGCGTCGGGTTCCCCATGGTGAAAGGCTGGAGCCTCGCGGATGATTTCAACACAGCACTGTTAAAGCTGAAAGAGGACGGGGTGATCCAAAATATCCTAGATAAGTGAGCGATCACCTACACTCAATGCTTTTTACAATACTAACAATGCTAGACAGTCTGGATGCGTGTGTGGGTGAGATCGGATAGTCCTTTTGATAAGAAAGTCCTTACATTTTTAGGATTGTGAAACATATTGACGTTTATGACCAACCCCAAGTCACGTTCGCAGTAAAACAATATTTATCGTTAGTTGTGTGGAATGGTTTTTTGTTATAGCGTCTTAAAAACTTCCCGAGGCTAATTAAATATGGAACGTAATTCGTAATCATTAGTCAGGCATGGATCGACATGAGCAAGCCAAACGGTTCTTGCTATAAAAGCCACCAATGTTCAACGAAAAAAAACACAATCATCTTAAACGCCACGTCGTTCTGTAGGAAGAGAAGAATGACTTGGTATTAGCAGATAAATGAAGCTTCGGCCTCGCAGTCGATTTTGCATTGTATATAATTTGGTTTAGAACAAAGCATGAGGCTACTCTAAAAATCGATGTCGAAGTGATCAACGGTCTTCTTTTGTTCGCAAAGTGGGGTTACAGAAGTACCACGATATAACGACTCGGTTCAGTCTTGACATGGTCTAATTTGCAAATAAGCGGCATCTCTGGTCTGAATTCGTCACACGCATACCGGGTTGCTAAATAAAACCGCTTCAAAATCTAAAGACCAATATACAGTATACTCTCTTTTACACATTAAGAGGTCAGTCGCAAGAGTGTACAGAAAACATGGCTGACAGGTAACACAGCCCAATTCTAAGTTCCATTGGCTTCTAGAATTATACATTTTCCGAGATGGAGGTCATGCATACTAACAGGTGTTTATTAATCTTTTGATTGACCTTATGGAAATGTACATGAATTTCTGACCAATCGGGCTAATATAGGGCCTATATTGGTATATTTTACATTCCAATATTAATAGTGGGTGGTATTTCCAAATTAACAAGGACTGACCTCTTAATGTGTACAAGAGAGTATAAGTAACCTACGTAGGCGGAGTCATATGGTGTCTTAGGACCGGGACTAGAGTATATACACACACATGGAATTAATATTTTGCACACATGCGTCTAGAAAGTGACATTAACAATCAGTGATGCAATTTCGAAGATGTCCAATATTTCCTCTGCTGCGAAAAAACAAACAACATGACATACACATAGATAGCCAGCGAAAAGGCGTATTTTGGTTCACTTAAAATAAATATTCGATGAGCCGGTAAAAAAAAAATTGGTTGAATAAGCATTCGCAATTATTCAAATACATTACCAGATAGTCATGTTACTTGCCGGCAAATTTGGAAAAGATCATACTGCTGACCCATATTCATAGTCATTTGCTGTTTTGATTATAAAAAAAGGACATTCCCCATGATGGCATTAATGGAAAGCGAGCCAATCAGGTGTCACAATGATATTTTTCCTTGAAATAATCATAATAATAACCTAGTGACTTCACCACTGCTACCAAATCGGTTCTGCGTCTTTTTATTCAAAACACGCTCACAAACAATGATTTTGTTGTCAATCTGAACCAGACTAACGTAGAATCGGAAGCAATCTCGCTCAGAATTTAGTTATTGCCTTCCGCCTCCGCGTGATGATCAGAAACTTTAATAGCTGGCATTGTTGACGCAACCACTAGAAATCTTTGGAACAATACACCTTTCGGCATTTTCTGACTTGGTCGTTCATTATTTCTTTTTCATTACAAGAGATATATGCTGCCAATGGAATTCTGTCATTTTTCACGTCAACAGATGATATCAAATATCTTAGTGGGTGCAAATTATAAATCACATTGATGACGCATTTTACGATTTCTTGGTTTTTACGTTCGATGCGTTTTTTTGGTCACCCATATATGTGCATGTAGTCCATAAGTCAGTCATCTAGACATCAGGGAGGAAGAGGTCAGGAACTATGGATGGAAATGTACACAAAACTCTTTCTACACAGTTTTATTCGTATAAAGGTACTAGTAAAGATCCTTGATAAGTCGCTTTTCTCAAACTAAAACAGTGTCACACGTTTTCGGTTTTGTATTTTCAGGTGGTTTAAGCTTCCGAGTAAGTGTCGCGGAGCAAGCGATGAAAATTTAATCACGCTAGACTGGACGCACTTCATTGGCCTATACATCATTCTTGGAGTGGGAATCCTGCTTTCTTTTATTCTTCTTGCCATCAAACTCATCTATTTATGGCGCAGAGATAGGACGACACAGGTGTGTATTGATGAGGTAGCCGTTTGTTGATATGGGTTATGAATATGCATTTTTATTGCCTAATGTTATGTGATATTACCCGCGTCTGCTCGATCGGTGATATCATATCATGCGATTATTCCGTATTTCTGGTATACCTTTGGATAATGCAGCGGTCAGTATAAGGGGGCAGCGGTAGCGTAGTGGAAAATATTCGGCCTCATAAACAGTAGGTCATGGGTTCGACCCCGGCCGAGTCAATGCTTAGTTCTCTTACTGGTCGAGTTTACGTGGTCGAGTTCTGGTTGCTCCCTGAAACCTCTTTTTGATTTCTGTGGATACCGGGGTGTATATGCTATCTCAAAAGCGCCATCATCAGGTAAACATGGAAAAGTGATATATAAAAACTAAATATTTGATTATCATAACCATTGCAAACTCAACCCCCTCCCCCTCAGGTGATCGTCACTTAGTCGTCTATTTTGTTCTCGGGCCACAGTTCGACATTAATTCATTCGGGACTCGAAACTGAATGGCCACCCCATTTTCCTCAATGATAATTTCTTCTGCTTACTTCATAATAACAAATAACAGATCCGGAAATCTCTACTCGTTTTATAAATGTATTTTGTGAGTTGACCAATTATGCAGCATACTGACACTGACAGTGCTGACATTTTTCTGCTTGCCTTCTCGATGCTCCAACCAGTTTTGTTTCCCACTCTAAGCTTGATAATTGATACAGATATGTAGCATATTCTTTTTGTTTTCTTCAGGAACATGACTTATCGACGCCGGTCCAATCAACATTAAATTTGACTGAATTCAAAAACTTCAATAACCCGAGCTCCTATTTTGAAGATCGTGGTTATACTAACCCGAGTATGAATAACCTAACTGGAAGTCCTCGGCACAATGCCTCCAAGAACGCTACCCCAGAGCCAGACGAGCTACTTTATTGAAATTGCATTCCAGGTGAATTAGAGCATCACGATGGCAAGTTTTTCGGCTGTAAGATTAAACGTCCAAAGATACGTGTTTAACCTCAGTCGAGCGTTTCTCAATATAATTTCTCATTGTGTTGGATACTATAACATGATCATCTGGAATTTCAGCATCTCACTGAACAAACGAGGGCGTGTGCTATAAAAATTGATGCTGCCATTGAATTTGGCGTCACGTCCGCCGGCAGCTAATTCTAGCCGCTCATACGTACGCCAAATGGGTACTACAACTCCAAAATCAGTGCCAAAACGGATAACTTTTAAGTACATGTAAAGTCCTACAAGAAAGTAAATGTCCACAGGTAAGATAATTGAATGCAGTTTTCAGCAAAGAATGGTATATCTAGTTGTTCATGTATTTGTTGAATTCGGGACCAGCTAATCATGTCTCTTTATTATGTAACAGGCAATTTTAAAAATGCGCAAAAAGTAACTTTTTTATTTATTTTATTTTCGTTCTTTTTGAAGATATGTTTTAGATCGCTACATGTAGTGTACAGGCGATTGTTTTTTCAGACAGCTGGTGACCTTTGAGAACACCCCTCATAGTCAGCAGTCTTTATGACCAACTCAGCTCATGCATGAAGGACTGGGGGTGTGGAAGAGATTAAACAAATAAATTGAAAATCCTAAGCAAAAATGTGCAATTGTCATGACTATCGAACACATTTTATGGAATGGTAAGTACCAAAAAATGATGGTCATAAAGCACAGTTTATGGGCTCATGTGAGTATTTGAAAAGGCACATTAATAAGAAAAGTGATTTTTGGACCTATTTTGAAATGCTTGTTACATAATGAAGGGATGGAATTAGTTGCATCCAAATACAACAGATATATGACCAACTAAATATACCATACTCACCTGAAAACCGCATTCAAATTAAGTTATTTTATATCTGAGATACTTTTTAAAAACGGTGAACATTTACTTTCTGGTAGTCACACCATGTTCACAGATTCTCTTCAAATCCCATCGGAATGTCACATCATACTAGAAAATCCCAAGATTATGGATGCAGTCATTACAGATTTGCCGCGGGGATTTGATCGGACATAGGCCTGATCCTCAAAATCATCGACATGCTCTTGAGCAAGTTGCATGTCTCCTCCAAAACGTATTCCAGTGCATATATACAGGTCAGTTTCTGATGGTGAAACGTAACAGGACAACTTGCATTGGATTTCTTACATGTGATTTAATGACCCCGACGGCATGCCAACTGTTCGTCTCATCTTGCAATTGTTTCCGAACCTTGACATCCCAAAATGACTCTATAATGGAACACGCTTTTTAACTTTCGGTTAAGGGGCAGATCGAGATACTGGATGATTTTTTTTCTGAAATATTTACCAGTCCGAAACCTAAAACATGAACTAAAATAAAGAATGTTGCTTGAATACTCATATCAAAGATATATATTCGGTAGTAACAAATATTGAATAAATGTAAACAGACTTTCAGGTTCACAAATCTTCCTAATCATGAGAAACAAAGGCAGTTTTTTGGTGCAAGGAATAGGCAAACTTGCTGATTTTTCTCTGCCCAAAACCTTATCAATCAATGCGTGAATAAGGGTCACTGCTAGGGCAAGCTAGCATTTTGAAGAAAAAAAAATCGCCTATAGTTTATGAGTAAATGGTGTTTCTATGTACAGTTTTTAAAAAATTTCTTCAGACTGGTAAATATTCACCCAGTATCTTTCCCCATAAATTTTCAGGGAGAAGTTGCTTCAGTTAAAAGTATCTAATCAGCATTTTGTGACATATACGAAGGAATAATGAAGTGAACGACTGGATGGTTTCTTTAAACTTTGTTTCTGAAAAACATAAAATGATACAAAATTGAGAACACTCCGTTTGATAGTATCAAAAGAAATTACTACCCGGAGTCACATAATAGGCCTAGAAACAAGTACCTTGACGCAAGGGCCCAACGCGCCGCGTAGCGGCAAAAAAGCGAAGCTGGCGAAACATTTATAACGGGTCACCGTCACTTATTATTGGACTTATAGCGCATTTACGGGGTTGCAACTATTTTGCTTTATAGTGTCACCAGGAAAGAAAAGCATGCGACCTAACGCCGATCTATTTGTATAAAGTGATAATTGGAAGGCATATAGTAGGAAATATCAATAAAATAATCATTCCATGTCGTCTTTTGAGGGCATTTTTGATTGTAAAAAATATATGTGTACGTCACCGTAGTCTCTGCAATGATAATTTTATCAGAGCAGTCTCGCGCAAGTAGAAGTTCTTTACCTACTAGTTCTTCACTTATTAGTCTCAACGTCTGGCGCAAAGCCAGACGTTTTCCATTACGATTTCACTACGATGTTTGACAATAAGGAGCAGTGCGAGAGATATGCTAATGAGCAGACTTCCCTCGCTTGAGTTTCTGAAGAATGTTCCATATCGCGCTAAGCTCATCACTGCTGATTATGACAGGCGTGCAGCGGTAGGTATCTGCTCCCCAACTTCCACCCTAATACGGTACAATAAGTTACCATTTGATGAGAATGGGACAATGCCCTCACTGTGTATGGAGTCATAGGGATAAGAAGACATTATTCATTAGTGTTGGTACAAGTGATTTTGCCCAAAAAGCATGCGCATTCAAAAAACAAAATATGCAAGGTATCACGTACATGTAACATGACCATGACGACGTGCAGAAAGTGCACTGGCCATTGCATACCCTATGGCTATGTATAGTAAACATGGTAAACATGAACAACATCATTATTCATCGGCAGTTCATTTTACTCCGAGCTTTTCCTGAAACATATTGCCATGATGATTAGGCCTACCATGTACCATGACCAATAACGGCACTAGATCATGTAGATGTCAACAAGTTCACATGAACCGTATAATCCCGCATAATCCCGCATGGCGCATGTGGGGCATGCGTCTAAACCAAAGCCCCAAAATCACTTGTTTTGGTCTATTTCACTTGTGTTTCCCCCGTCTCCCAGTCCATAATACATTTAAGGTTTACAATCCCCAATCATGGCCCAACAAAAGGTCATCGGTTGACTAAAGCCAAGGAACACAACTGTTCAATGGATTTATAGTTGAATGCCATCAAACTACATCTTTTCAATCGTGGATTGTAAATTTAACCCCATGGGCCTAGGGAAGGCCCTATAACAATACTTTCGACACAGTTATTATCTCCGCTGCCTCCACCATGTTACACACAGTGCTCACTGCTGATTCTAAAATGCGCCACCTAGTCAATTGCACTATCGTCATCACCTCATCATACTTCATTGACATTACAGGCACACATTGACATAGACCACTGTTGCAATCAACGACACAGTCGCTATCCAAGTAGCATTATAGAGGTAATTATCATTATCATACCTCAATAGCATGTGAACCAATCGCGTCGCGTCCTTTGCGATCACGGCAAAGCCTCATGGAATAATGTCTTTCAACGTTGAATAATTTTTCATATTCCATGCCTACAACTTCAATTTCTTCATAATCCATGGCTATAAGTTCAATACTAATATAATATCCAAGATAAAGTTACAAGAAGTAGTCAATAGGGGTCTCTCACCTCTCACTGTATGTCCACACTATTCACGCTTGTACGAGGAATACATTCAATGCTGAATCTAACAACACCCAGTGCCCTTACTCTGTATATTAGTCACTGGAAGATGGCCCATTTCACTCCTTGCTTCTACTTCACCTATAGTCTCATTGCAAACGCCTCAGTTCTATGATATCACATTCACTTTCAGCTGTCATGCAACGCAACAACTGTGCTATCTGCCATCGCACATCAACGAAGAAGTGCAGCCGCCCACATTCCACCTCACGTCTGTCCGACCAGCTGCAATCCTCGAGGACGCCCCACTGTACCACGATTTCACTACGATGTTTGACAAGAAGGAGCAGTGCGCGAGATAGGCTAATGAGCAGACTTCCCTCGCTTGAGTTTCGGAAGAATGTTCCATATCGCGCTAAGCTGACCACTGCTGACCATGACAGGCGTGCATTGGACTGGTACTGGTTGGAACTGAACATTGAATATGCTGGTGGTGACGCTTTCTGATGAGAAGTTGGTCGTGACTGATGCAGTATCCTTGGACTTGTCCACAGCATCGTTCAATCATTGCTCTCTGAGCTGCCTTGATTCTGTACCCAAATACTAAGACCAAATGCCTGTTGACTGTGCTTTAAGAGAGACTGGCGCCATGCCTAGAGATATGACTGACCCCTATTGGCAAATTTGTATGACTTTATCTTGCCTACCTAGCTGCTGCCTATAGTCTCCCTTTAACTGCGGAACACTTCAAAGTCGATAAAATGCCATGTTCCACCTTTTAATGTGTTCAGACTGCCATTTTCAAAATAATCAAGTCAGGACACTGCCTTCTAGTCTCATAATAAATTTTGCTTTCCTCAATATATAATAACATTTCTTCTTCTTCAATGCTTTCATCATTCCAAACTTCTCCTCCTCTGACTTTTACAGGGGTACAGTCATGGCAATCAAAACCCAAATACTGAGACCAAATGCCTGTTGACTGTGCTTTAAGAGAGACTGGCGCCATGCCTAGTCTCTCTTAAAGCACAGTCAACAGACACCAACCCCCTCCGACTCAGAAACCACAAACGCCCAACCCTTCCTGCTACCCTAATACTTCTGGATCAAGAAACTCATAGCATAACTATTCCCATACTTTAATTCAAGACAGTGTAGGTGGCAGCACTACGGTGGATAAACTACAAATTAGAGAAATCTCACATTTTCACACTCTGTCATGAAAAGTCCATAGTTCCCAACCAAATACCTAGATCGAACCAAGATCGAGTACAACAGTTCACCAGCTACCAGCAATGGCGTTTAAGATATAATGGAAACTCACAAATATTCCAAGTAGAGACTTCGCCCTGAACACAATCGCACACATGGATATTCCTAAACACGCATCAGTGTATGTCTAGCCTGAACGAGACAAAGTTAAAATGACAGCCATGGCTTTCAAGGTACTTTTCTGAGCCTTTTACTGAATTTCTATAAACATGATGGGGGTAAGGGTGATTCTGTTCATTCTCTCTTTTTTGCCTGAAGTTGCTTCATCCAGTTTCTCGGACAGAGAAGAGATAACATCACTTCAACGAAAGGAGAAAAAATCTGCAAAGACTTTCCTCCAAAATAAAAATGGCGACAAAGTAAGCATGGCGACGTCACGGAGAAAATTCGCGCGAGTTGAAAGCGCGCGGAATTCAAATCACAGTTTACTTGAATTGAAGAGCGCCTCAATAAAATTGAAAATTATAGATTTAAAGCGAATGATAGTGCGTTTCACAACATTATTTTGTAAATAGCCAGTATACATTGTTCTTTTGAAGGGGCTAATAAAGGTCAAATTATAATCAATATGTAATACAAATGTGTTTCTCTGTTGGTTATTCCGATCCTTCCATCAAATCTGGCACCCCCCCCAAAAAAAAAAATATTAAGCAGCTTCACCGAACACCCCATGCCCCAAACTCAGTGCAGGCGTGTATGGCAAGCAGAGTGTCCAGTTATTCAAACAACCTATATTTCTTCAATAAAATTTGGTTTTATTGCTGATGTTAAGTTTAAATGAAAGAAATACTTTTTTTTAAACCACCTATGTTTTTTCCGCGGAGTGTCCAGTTATTAGTTTTCAAACAACCTATATTTCTTCAATAACACTAAGTAAGTTATTTTCCAACAAGCTGTATTTCATGATGAAATACTGGTTTTTCAACACAAAACCAGTTTTCGCACCAAAATGTCCATTTATTCAATAAAACTTGGTTTATCAAGCAAACAACCAGGATTTTCTTTAAAAAAAACAAGTTATTGTCTAATAAACTAATTAAAAAACAACAAACCCTGGTTTATGACAAAAACCTACCTTTTTAAGCCTCGACCCCACCGACAACTGATTTCGCTGGGTGAGGTTAGCTATACCCGTCCCCAGTGCATGTATACGCATACACAGGCGCATGCAAAGACGAATGCACAACCCATGGTGCCGAGGTTGCACATCCTCGTGAAAAACTTATATTTCAGGGCATAAAACCTGGTTTCTTTCCGAAACTTCAGTTTTATGGACATAAACCTAGTTTATTAGGGATAGATATAGTTTTTATTAAAACAACCTGGTTTATTCGGAGAAAATATAGGTTATTTAAAAAAAACTATATTTCTTTCAAATGAGCTTAGTTTATCAGCCATAAAACCAAGACTAGCATTATACTCGTGGCGCAGGCAGGTTGAAATTGGCTATTTATAGGCCTACCTTGAATTGCATGGGCCAAAAGATTGAATTGCAATGAAAATCAAATGGAATATCAAAGGGGCCATATCGAAGAGACAAATTAAACCAACCAGTTGTCCACAGACTCTGACCCTGTGCTAATGCTTGCATATAAAAATATGTCAAAGGTCCGATAGAGATGATGAGGCAATGTCAACATGACTCGTTCCTTAATAGTCAACAATAGGCCCCTTTTTATACGGAGGAGAAGACGGATAACTCAGATAGGCCTTCACATGTCATGTCGGCTGCCCGACGGCTCGAACCAATTTCAATATCACTACTATAACTTTAAAATGCGTGCTCCTCCTAGCAAGGTCTCAGGCAACGCACTTAGTCGACAGGCAAGCTAGAGCTTCAGCACTGTGAGCAGCTCCTTGATAGGCCATGCCATGACATCAAGTATTGAAACCTTCATTTGAAAATCCCTTCATAATTAAGGGACAGCACCAATAAACAATGCCCCTATCGTGTCCCTCGGAATATCCCCTCAACCAGAACGTTAACACCCCATCAGGGCCACGGGGATACCTGCTGTACTGAGAATAGGTTCTAAATCCCTCCCAAAAAATACATTAGTCTATAGGCTATACATGTATGCTTATCGCGCCAAAGCCACAATACATGTAGCTCCCTTATCTTGTTGTGTGCAAAACGGCTAATATAACGTTGCGTATTGGTGGGCGTTTAGAAATATTTGCATATGGGAAGATGGTGGATCACATGGTCACTTGCAAAGCCATCAGCTGGTCAGAGGGGTTGTTTCTCTCAGTTAAATGTGAATAAAGCAACTGAAATTAACATGAAATGGGAGAATAAATAGCATTAGTAGGTACCTAAAAAAATTATTCAGACTGATATTTGTTGTGCAATTTGGTTTTATTTAGGTATATTTCTGTACTGTTGACTCATGAAATGCCCCCCATGCGAATGATAACTCCTGTTGACTTTTGACAGTCTACAGTATGATGATGACTGACCATGCCCTTATATGGAAGCAAAAAAATGCAATTTCTCTATAATCGCTGTAGAATCCCAATATTCAAGCCCGTTAGGACAGACTCTGCATGAATCTCGACTCTCAGGAGAAGTTTTGTTGTCATCGGATCCAAACTGACGGAGGAGTTACATTACGAACTATTACACCTCCATTATAGTAGTGATATAGGTTGTTTGAATAACTGGACACTCCGCTTACCACACGCGTGTATAGCTGGCGCGAGTGGACAAAATTCAGACGATTTAACCCTTGTCGAGTTAGCCAAATATGGTTTAGACTGTATGATATCATGCAGCTTTAAATATTCTGTCAAGTGGATGTACGACGGACAAACGCAAAGTTATTGTTTTTGGTGAGACCACACATCAGTGGCAAGCGATCAGCTGCGATCGAACTTGGTGGCTGGGCGAAAATCGAGTGAAAGAAGCCACCACTCTAACACATCTCGGAACAATACAGGACAAATATCGCCGCACGGCAACAATAGCAATCACAGCCGCGCAAAAGCTAAATAAAACTCTTCTGTGCATCTTAGGGCCGGGAATTATACAACTGAACAAATTCAACCCGATTTCCAGTCATAAACTTTACCGCAGGATATGTCTGCCGAAGGCATTGTATGGCAGCGCACTCTGGTCTAGTATGTTAGAAAGGGACTTGACGATTCTCGAGCGAGCCCATCGGTTCTGCCTCAAAAGGATGCAAGGTTCCAGTAGGTTAACTAGAACTGTGACTGCAAAAGCCATGATTGGCAGTGTAAGTCTAAAGGCTTATATTGATAAACAGTGTCTTCTTTTCTTCGGACAACTGACAAGGATGCATGAACAATCTCACCCCAGACGAATCTTTGACTTTAGGTTTCAGTCAATGAAAAATAGAAAAAACAGATCCGAAACCTGTCTTGGATACATTCAAAACCTTGTAAAAGTCATGGAAAAATACGATCTGTCGAACGCCTTAATGTTTACACCGATAGCGGTGAACTCGCGCCATCAGACATAACCTGGAAGTCTTTGGTTGACAAGTCAGTTCTTGATTATGAAAACAAACGTTTTTCCGCCGAGTGTGTAAAAAACAATCTCCTAAGAGTAGCAAACATTGAGATATCATTAGATTATCAGCTAGATCCAAAACACGAACAGGACTATGCATTTCATGCGAAATTAAACATACTGTCAGAGACAACTGTAGAGACTCAATGCAACCGTTGTAACCAATGCTATACCGATCCGCAGGTGCACTTCTTCTGTGGGTGTTCAGGCTATTCAGCCTAGAAAAGATTTCTGGGAACAAGTTGTAAATGATCACTCAGTTGACATAAGTGCCCTTCTTTGGAACATGATTGGTGTAGAGCTAACAGAAACTTTGCTGGGTAAGCAACTCAGCTCATCAGACTTTGATGTAAACATGACCCTCCTAAAGATCACAGCCAAATGCTGGAGTGTACATGTATAACGTAATGTAATGATCTCATGTTAAACTACTATAAGCGTGCCTTCTAGTTATTGCTCAAACGCAATTGAACTGTTGTACATAGCATTTTTTTTCTTGTATTATTAATGTCCCTGTATTTATTTTTGACTTTCACTGTAAGTGTTAGAATCTTCTATAAGGAGGAATACATTTATATATATATAAATCAACCAATCAAAACATCGGATCGCGTGAATTATGCCGCGGCAGAATTCAGAATTATGCCACGGCATCAATAGGAATTGTGGTGCGGCATAATTAGACGAATCAGAAAGTGGCACTCGTTTATTTATGGTGCGGCATAATTCACGAGATCCGATGTTTTGATTGGTTGTTTTATTGTGCACCACAATTCCGATTTACTTCCGTCCGCCATAAATGACACTTCCGTCCACAATTCCTATTTAAGCCGCGACATAATTCTCGAGATGAGACAATACCACCAATGAATATTCATAGGTTGGAGGGTCCAGGCCTATCAATTAGACGAGTGCATGTCTTTAACTCTCAATTACATATTTGGAGAGGTATTGAAAAAATATTTGCTGTGGTAAGTTTACAGAAATAAAAAAATTATTTGATGAAAAAATTAATTTGGAATTTTGCTAAATTGGTAATAGGGGGCGTGTTTTGAGATTTTTCTGCCAGTTGGCTGAAAAGAGTGGAAATATCAATGTCTGTCCAATTTGTCGATTATCAAAAAATTTCCGTGGTCAACTACCAGTTTACTTTTCACCATTTACTTGCCCGATTGTCCGGGATTTCATATCAACATTTCAGATTCACAACCCCACGCAGTATTTGATGCGTCGCGGTCAAACATTGACAATTGAACTGCTAAAAGGCTTAAAAAATCAATGGTGGTCTTGCCTCAGATCCGAGGTTTTGATTAATCAATTCATGGGTGTATTCCTGTTTCGCCTAATTCCTGTTTCGCCTAATTCCTGTTTCGCCTATTCCTGTTTCGCCTAATTCCTGTTTCGCCTATTCAAATGTATTGCTAACCTCCCCACAGACGTAGGAATATGAACCGTCCCTTACTATAGTGTTAAAGGCTACAATACGTCAATGGAGAGAGGGACATAATGAGTTACGTTGATGCCATCAGTTACCTTGTCCGACATAATATCATGATATGTATTTTCCACTTTGTTTGACTTTATATGTGCTGTACCTACATGTATATTATGACATGGGTTTTACAGCTGATTTTGATCAAATAATTATGAGATTGTACAGTATTATGCATTTTTATCAAAAACTCATGAATTCAGTTTTTATAAAATAAACGACTGCTTTACTCTACTTAATCTATTAGTTTTTACTGTGTATCAGTATGGTCCTATGGTCCTATGGTCAAATAAGTCCCGGACTGTCCCCGCTTTCAAGGTGACTCTTTCAAAACGGTCATGGCATGGTTTGTTAACAAAGTTGATGGCATTTGATTAGTCAAATTGTCATCACATCGTTAACATCATCCAATTGTCCCCTCACATTTTCCCCATAAAATTGACATGCATCCGTAAGGTTCCCCTGGGAGAGTCGATTTATTGTAGGGGTACTGGAAAGTAGGCGAAACAGGAAGTAGGCGAAACAGGAATAGGCGAAACAGGAAATAGGCCAAACAGGAAATAGGCGAAAAAGGAATAGGCGAAACAGGAATAGGCGGAACAGGTATAGGCAAATCAGGAATAGGCGAAACAGGAATTTTCAGGACAAAGGCGAAGCAGGAATAGGCGAAACAGGAATAGGCGAAACAGGCATAAACCAATTCATGGTGCACCACAATTCCTATTTATGCCGTGGCATAATTCTGAATTCTGTCCACTCGCGCCAGCCATACGCGAGCGGGTAATTGCTTGTAGATTATATTTCAAATTATCATGATGATTGATGTCAGGTGTTGATGTCATTTCTACACATATATAAATTTGGATGGACATTTCTGCATTTTATACCTTGAGCTTTGTGCTAACTGCTCTAAATCGACTTAGCAATTTACAAAACCGTTTCATTCTTTGGTAAGTTATATTATATCATTGGAAGCAGGTATTTGAATTCATTCGTGTACATTCTGACATACATTCATACGAAGAATATACTCTGCAGAGACTACTTAGCCAGTGTCTTTTAGGCCTGTTACACATAATATAGGC
Organism: Lineus longissimus; assembly: GCF_910592395.1. NCBI lineage: Eukaryota > Metazoa > Nemertea > Pilidiophora > Heteronemertea > Lineidae > Lineus > Lineus longissimus. The sequence goes on from NC_088310.1 coordinate 11,170,675, forward strand.
CTTTTGTACAGGCGCCCTGAAGCCGGAAAATAGAGTCGAGACAGTCGCGTCGCAACTGAAGAGCTGGCGTCCGAGCAGATGGTATTCCCATATATTTCCCTTTCTTATAATGTCATTTGCCCGATGATCGTATCATTGTTTAGTCTTTGTGCGTTGAGATGGTCAATGAATTTCTAGCGCGCGAATTTCTTTCCCGCTCCACGAAGCCAGCGGAATTCTGAAATGTCATTTCGACCTTGATCAACTCGTCAACAGGGTCACTTAGGTTAATGAAGGCATTATTATTTTACCGAGATTTTGGGTGCTGTGAAGCCTTGCTAATTACACTTTTTCTTTCCCCCTTTTACGTATTGTTTGAAGCCACGTTGGGAAAAGATTTCGAGTGAACGCATGACTGCATTTTTGTGTCTTCAAACAATAACAAGTAACATCATACGCCACAGAGGTTGTTTGGGGCTCTACCCGATTTTCCTAGCAACACAGAAAATCTATATCTACAGCAAGACGTCACAGTGTAGATCCATGGCTCCAGGCAGCGCCTTACTAGTGCATCGGTCCACATAGAGAGGATCGACGCATGGAGGGCTAACTCGGGTCAAATCGGAGTCAACATCGGAAAAGTGTGATAATTCAGTCACATTTTGAATTTTTCCTTTTTTGTGCAATTTGCTATTGATGGGAACTACTTATGTAGAATAGGAGGTGACTGGGCAGGCGACAGCTGGGTAATATTGCCCTTAATAGTACAAATTGTCCTTTCAGGATTTTTCGCAAGGTGATCGAAACAGCAGACGATAGTTTCAGGCGGGCGCCGAAAAGCCCCTTCGCCAAATCTTTGAACATTTAGAAGGCCGTATGGAACCACCCCCCCCCCCCCCCTATGGCCAGGTTGTCGAAATTCAAAATTATTTTTTTACCAAACAATTTATTTATATCTGTAGACTTGCCATAGCAAATATTTTTTCAATACCTCTCCAAATATGTACTTGAGAGTAAAAAACATGCCCTCGTCTAATTGATAGGCCTCGACCCTCCAACCTATGAATATTCATTAGTGGTCTTGTCTCATTTGAGACAAGACCACAGTTGATTTTTTAAGCCTTTTAGCAGTTAAATTGTCAATGTTTGACCGCGACGCATCAAAGAACGCGTGGTGTTGTGAATCTGAAATTTAGATTATGTTATTCCGGACAGTCGGGCAAGTAAATGGTGAAAAATAAAATGGTGATTGACCACGGAAATTTTTTTTTAATCGACAAATTAGACAGACTTTGATATTTCCACTCTTTTCAGCCAACTGGCAGAAAAAACTCAAAACACGCCCCCTATTACCCAATTAGCAAAATTAGCCAAAGAGCCCTTTACACGGGTGGCATGACCGAACCACCTGAGCTTTCTTTTTCTTCACAGTTGTAAATCAAGTGCCATGTTTCACGTTCGATCACTAGATCCCTTACTCTCACATTGCCAGTATGGGTAGACCAATGGATATGCAAGAGTCTCCGATAATAATTCATTTCGAATGCCGCAATATGTTTATCAATTTCTGCTTTGAGCGTTCATGATTCGGCTGCGTACAGAAACACAGATAGAACAAGCGAGCGAAGCAAACAGAGTTTTGTCGCAGTTGAGATGGTGCAGTTACGCCAAATTTCCTTCAGTCTTGCCAGCGCTGCTGTTGCTTTTGTGATCCTTGCCTTGACCTCCTTTGTTGAGCCACCTTCCTCGGCTTGGATTGACCCCAAGTAGGTGAAATCAATCACCTGTTGGGGATGGGTACCTCTCAAACAGAGGTCAACGGTTTCCTTCTTTCAAGATACCATGTTCTTGGTTTCTTCCAGGGTAATCTACATGCCGTATATGGGTAGGGTCTATTCTACCGACCAAAGACTTTACAGACCTGGTTTTTTGGCTCTAACTTTTTTATAAGTGGAGATTTTCATGAAATCGTGTTCACTTTACATGTTACTATACATGGCCCGAATGAAAACTAATACCGAGATGCTTTGAAATTGTATACGGCCGCTAGTTTTTCCCAGCTTTGTTGCTTGGTTGTTCCAGTCTTCTGTTGAGCCAGAGACATTTGGCAGGTCGTTTTCCGTGAACGTCCCGGAAGTTTATGTGTACTTCGCAGACGCTTATTGTGTGTCTCACCAACTCTTGTTCGCGTTATATACAGTACTCTAAAACCTTGTTTTTATGGGTACAAGTGTCCACCTCATTAAAATTTTGCGTGACCGGCCCAAATATTTCACATGCATGGTGTCTTTACAATTGGACCTTACCATGATTGGCTAAGGTCGGGTTCTCTATGAATGTCTGAAGGAACTTCACTCAGTCGCTTGTCGGGTCGTGAAATCGACATGTAGTCTGGATTTGAAATTGACCCCATTGGGTGAGAAGGCCTATTGCAACTCACGGTTTTATACAGGGTGGCTCCAAAAATTAATCGGTGAATTGATTTATTGGGATTGGATGGTTTGGGGCGAGATCTGGGATAAATGCGAGTTTTAGGAAATCCTAAGACTAACGTTACTGTTAGCGCTTGTATAGTATGGACTTGTCATATAAGGGTGCTTTCACGAGAGGTTAGGAACTGGCTCCGATAACACAATCCCTAGCGTTAACACCACCTTTTACGCTAAAAGTGCACATGAAAACCTGTGTTAACGTTAGCGAATGCTAGGCTTACGGTGCCAGTTCCGAACATAAGAATTACTCTAGAGTTCCACAGGTTTTGGATAGGGTCATTGTCGAAAAATCAAGTAAACACGATTCTCCTTTCAGAGTCATTTGTTCTACTTGCATACTTACTTATCGCAATTAAGATTGCTGTTGCCACCATTTATCCATAGATTACTAGAACAATTCTGAAACAATAATTAATGACTCTTGCAGTAGTTACCCCCAAATCCTAAACGGACACTTTAATTTTTACATGTCATAATGCTCAACGTCCAAATGATAAGAGTTCAGTCCATATTAATTTCGTCCCTTTCAACCTGTACGAATTCCAGACCCGGTTCCTCATCTTCCTCCTCCTCCTCAAGGTTGGGGAATGGCCCAGCTTCAATAGGGACCGGTCGCAATGCCATCTCAAAACCCAAGCCTCACTTACAACGCTGACAACATCCATCAGCTGAATTGGTTCGCATCGGCCCTCTCTATCCGTATGGTTCTTTTTCCATGCGTTCCATCTCTTGCGCATATGGTTTTTGAGGGATCTCATGACAGTCAGGTCCAGGGGTTGGACAATTGATGTACAACCGGCGGGAATGAAATAGAGGATTCCCCCAAGGTTCATAGTTTGCACACCGAAATTTTCCGTTCGATGAACCCGGTACCGATCGACCAGTAACAAAAACTGTTCAGCCTCTTCTGCGGTTATATACGGTTGGAAGGCGTGTTCAAACCAATGTTCGGCTGTCTCCTCCTTCATCCAACCTGTTGCTGATGAAGTTATGACCACGTTTTCTGGTAGCTCTTGGTCCGCCAAGGCTGCAAGCTGCCTGACGAATCCTTTATTTGGGAAAGTCACGTGAGCAGCCACGTTTCCGCCGGTTGCAGTGATTGCAAGAGTAACTGTACTTCCAAGTTTGGTGTTGGACCTTGAAGTGCGGATATCCACGGACTTTGCTCCCTTTATGCTGCATGTGTACGTTGGTCGTAGCTCAAACAAGGCAAACGTTTGATCCATGTTAAAGAGAAGTCTAATCGGAATTTCAAATCGGTCGATCGTGTCTCTGAACACTTGCACACAATTGGCGGCATCAGCTGGGAGGGTGGTCGTATTTTTGTTAGCTTTCCGGAATGAAATTTTCTTCCGGTCCATAAAGTTCGCAACCCAGCCGTTCGAAGCGTGAAATTCGTGCATGACTGGTTGAGTCCGGATGAAATCTTGTCTATCGTCAGTGGGTAACGCGTGCCACCAGTCTTCGAAAATTGACATAGCTTTCTCTTGGATGTCTTCGACGGCGAGAGGCAGCCTTTTTTCTCTGACCCCTCTAAACCAGACGATTAGTCTCTCTTCAGCATCAGGCCAAAGACCAACGTTCCCCTCTTTTGCGTGTCGGACTTTGCCTTTTCCTTCACCAGCTTTTCCTTCTAGTTCTTACAAATTCCATTTCTGCATTGTTCGGATTGAGATTCCATAATGTTCTGCAAATTCACGCATGCTGCTGACGGTTCCGTCCAACAGAGCAGCCTCAAGGTCCCGCAAGTAGGCTATTTTCTCTAACTGTATAACTTCTCCGGCGTTTTCGCAATGGCTCTTGACCATCCATCTTCACATTTGGCAAAGTGAGCAACTGAAACCAGATACCCGCTTATACAGGCCTAGGATGACCATGAGGACATATAGGAAAGAAGACAGAATGTCTGTCTGCCACTCTTGCCCAATTGGTGACAAAATCTATCAGTCGAAACGATCGTCCTAATTGGCCGTGGACACCTTGAAATTGGTCATACTGAAGTCGGCCAGATGTCATTCTGCCTCGGTGGTAGGCCCATTGGCCATGCCTTTGAATAGATCTTAGTAGCTCTTTTATAGTGCGATTTGGGAGGCGTGATCTATTCCATGCACTGGAATATTGGATGTGTACCCATAAAAACAAGGTTTTAGAGATTATAGGCCCCTGATGCAAGGGCGTTATTACGTGCGTCTTAGCGCGTTGGAGTTTTCATGTGACTGTAGCCAGCATATCTAATATCTAATGGCTGTTATCGTATGTAATTATCCGAGTTTGGCAGGAGAGAGACCTAGGCCCTTACGTGAGCCTATTGCGTATGAGGTGATCACTTTTTGTATAAATGCAGGTCTTTCAGGCCTGTGGTGGCACACTTACGGAGGTGAACGTGCGGAAAGGTAAGTGCGCATTCGTCAAAAACGCGTTGGACTTCCTCGATTTTAGAAACCTATGGTTTGGCCAAATATTCCAACCATATTAGGCATATGTAGTAGCATGGTACTGTGATATACATGTAGTTCATTGTAATAGTTTATACTCTTATCTCCAGAACTATGACACCAGATAACTCCACCTCGAACTGGTCATTTAATATTCACCATGCCTCACAATTATGACCTGCTTATTTCTGGTTGGTTGATGCAATACAGAAGAGGATGGTACCTGCCCACCAATTTCCCGTCGAGAGGTCCTCCGTGTGATAGGCCTTGATTGGGGTCGAATGACGGAGGAAGCAGTTCGCCTTGCCTGGCAAGCGAGCAGATTAGTACAAAATAATGATGTAGAAATAGAAGTCAACGACCTAGTTGTTGAAGAGGAAGAGGAGGGCAAGGGTCCCGAGTTTTTGCCCCTCCTAGATGTTGATGACTAATGTACAGTAATATTCTTTTCTTGCGAACTTGCGTCTTTTTCTGTGTTTTTTCAACGGTACTTGTGTCGCAATAAGAATTGATAATTGTCCTAAATCTGTTGATGTTGGCAATTTCAACACAATTCCGTGTCATTTGACTGGTGCCATGGGACATGTGCCCTAAACACCTGTCTACTTCTAACCCCGAATATTCATTGTAAACCCTATACCCGGCCAACCACATTCATACTGCCAAGCGGCAAGAAGGTCTACATGAAATGACATGGTTAGACCGTCTCAGCCAGTGTACAGAAACATTGAAACTGATGAGTCGGTATAGCTCGACTGACAATAGCAAACGTCCAACACAGTGTCTTCATAGTAAAGCACGCCAATTGCATGACACAATAGGCCTACACCGGGTGTGACGGCGATCCTCCAAAGACACCAAACCGCAATACTCGTATGTAATACCTCGAGTTATTCCATTGAAATCACCTACTCCTGGTACAGGTCTATAAAACTTGGGAATTATAGATCAGGTTGATCGAGGCCGAGGTAAGTGGGATTTTCCCTTATATAGAATTGGCCTTGGGTTACGAGTTTTAGAGAACTTGTAAGGTATTTGTCCATGGTTTGGGTTATGGACCGAACATCCCACGAAAAAGAGGCATTTTCAGTCAAAGCGAGGCATCTCTGTCGTCTGCTAACGGAAACAAAAGAATTTGAAGTGTTATCCCCTTCCAACAGCAAAGAGCTCCTGGAATGGGACCAAACATCCCGGAATGGGACCAAACATCCAAGCAATGGCGGACGAAAATCATTTTGATAAGGTTTTTTGGTTGCATTTGTCTATCATACTCGTCTTAAATTAGAGAACGGTTTTCGCAAAACTGTCTCATCAAACAGAGCATTTCTTATCGAGCTATATGATAATGCCAATTATGTTACGTACTAAGTATATCCCAAAAATCCGGAATTTGAATAGTATTGTCGGCCTCAGAAATATTTATCGAGGGTATTCAGGTGTGACGAGAAGCGAACCTAATTCATTTCTATTGGTCAAAATGATTACCGAGATTAACTGTCCAGTTTAGCTCGCTCAGTAGCACTGCTGGCATGGTATGTACTTTGCCAAATACATCGTGGGTTCGACTCCATTTGGAATCCTTTTTTCAATTCCTTTTTTCACATTATTATCATTCAATTACATGTACTTTTATTTTAAATTGTTCAATTCCTTTGCTATGCTATTTTTTTATAAAAGTGCACTAGATTATTTTGAAGTCGAAAAGTAATTGCCCTCTCAATCGAAAATAGATATACATGTAAGTTTCCTTACTGTTTTTTTTGTGAGAAAACCACGTGGAACGACTTACACGAGAAACGCGTTGAACTGCGCGGAAAGGTCCTGCCGAACCACATGGACATTTTATGAGGTGCCAAACGCCATGCCAAATCCAAAAATATCCACTAACGCGGGCTATTACGTCCACGCACTTTTGTGCACGTTCGCATACACGTAAAACGTACTGCAAAATGTCTTTATTAATAAGGTCGATGTCGTCCGCGAAGCGGAGATCGCTGATCACCCTCTGAGACTGATGGTGAATTAGCGCTTCAGACATGATATTCTCCTGGAAGATGTTGCACATCCGCTCTCCTACTGATATTGGGGAACATTCGCTGAATTCCTCTCCTCTCTTAACCATGCTGGTTAATGCCCTGTACAATACTTCAATAAAGTTTATGATGCCTCTGATGTTATTGAACCGCCGCATAACTGCCCAATACGATCAACACACTTCTTATAGTCTACGTAGGTGTGGAATATATGATTCCCTAGCCTTAGCTCCTGCACTTAAAAAACACTATCGGGTTGAAGATATGTTCCGCTGTTGATCTACACTTCCTGAAACCAGCTTGCTCTTTGGAGAGGATAGCTTCTGATTGCGGCTGTAGGCGCCTCGGCAGTACTTTCAACAGGGTCTAGCTTTGGTGGCTACATAGGCTAATTGTTCTGGCATTTCCGTACGTTACCTTTCTTTGGGAGTGGGAGGACAATGGGTGTTGTCTAATCATGTGGCCATTCTCCAGTTCTTGCATGCCGATCCTGGTGTAGGCTTTCACTACAGGCTCACCACCAGTAGCCAGAAGCTACGCCGGTATGTTGTCTATACCTGGAGCCTTTCCGTGTTTGAGGCTTTAATTGCTGTCTGAGCTAATTGCTGGGGGGGGGGGGGGGCTAAATTGGCCACATTTAGGTGACGAATCTGCACAGTGTGGGCACTGGGACGTGTTTGATTCACCACTAAATACTGTAGTTTCATGAAAATAACACCACTTCATTAACAGATGGTGTCGCCGCCCCTAACTCATAGGGTGGCGAACAGAGCTGTAGAGAAGGCCGATCATTGGCTGGGATTCCAGAGAGGGTTGTCCAGGCCTCGTATCCAATATGCTTCAGTTTTGAGTCCAATCCTTATTGTTTGGGTTGTTGAAACCGATTCGTAGGTCTCCTATGAATGGGATAATGGGATTGGGTCTTCGGCCATTGTACGGTTTATGCCTGTTTCGCCTATTCCTGTTTCGCCTACAAAATTCCTGTTTCGCCTATTCCTGTTTCGCCTACTTTCCAGTACCCCTACAATAAATCGACTCTCCCACGGGGAACCTTAGGGATGCATGTCCATTTTATGGCGGGGAAAATGTGAGGGGACAATTGGATGATGTTAACGATGTGATGACAATTTGACTAATCAAATGCCATCAACTTTGTTATGCCATGACCGTTTTGAAAGAGTCACCTTGAAAGCGGGGACAGTCCGGGACTTATTTGACCATAGGACCATAGGACCATACTGACACACAGTAAAAACTAATAGATTAAATAGAGTAAAGCAGTCGTTTATTTTATGAAAACTGAATTCATGAGTTTTTGATAAAAATACATAATATTGTACATTCTCATAATTATTTGACCAAAATCAGCTGTAAAACCCATGTCAAAATATACATGTAGGTACAGTACATATAAAGTCAAACAAGGTGGAAAATACATATCATGATATTATGTCAGACAAGGTAACTGATGGCATCAACGTAACTCATTATGTCCCTCTCTCCATTGACGTATTGTTTCAATGCGTACATATGTGGCTCTCCTCGGGTTTGGTCGGTCAGTAAGGGACGGTTCATATTCCTACGTCTGTGGGGAGGTTAGCAATACATTTGAATAGGCGAAACAGGAATAGGCGGAACAGGAATAGGCGAAACAGGAATACACCCATTGTACTGAGTGTCCCAGAACATTTTCAACTAATCGTCATTGGTAGTGTAAAGGGTGTCCCAGTGCTAATGGCTGATAGTGTACAGGGTGTCCATGAAAAAAGTCCAACTGACATATTGGCTTCTGCTGGTTTTAGGGACTGACCTGCCCTTTCAAAGTGAGGCACTGCTCAGGGAGGTAATGGAGCATGTCTTCGGGTCTTATCATCCCTTACCAGCTTCGGGCTTTCAAAGATACTTTGCAGTGCGAAATTGGTAAGAATGATAAGTTGTCCGTCACATATCTGGAGACAAAACCGAACATCCCTCTAAATGTACAGTCTTGTCCGAAGTGATCAGTGAAGGAATAAAAAAGAACGATGCAAATCCCGATTCAATTTTTTTTCAAAGCTAAAGATACACATTATTAGATTGTCCAGCTTTCAGAATAGTACCCACAATCATTCACAACACCCACAGTCAATTCAATTCCATCACAATGTCCTCCTCGACTACATTCACGAACTCTGGTCCATCCACGGCAGTCTCCTCTTCTTCCTCTAAGATAGCATGTGGTCCAGCTTCGATTGGCCTTGGTTGAAACGATGCTTCAAATCAGTTGACGATAACGTCCTCATCAACACCATCCCAGGCATCTCTGATGATGTTGGTCACGTCTCTCTCAGGCCGGTGTGAGGGCAGTCTCCTCTTTCGTCCGTGTGGTCCTTCTTCCTCGATTTCCATTGTCGCCGTACGTGACATTTGAAGGACTTCATGACTGCAACGTCTAACGGTTGTACGAGGGATGTGCAACCAGCAGGTACGTAATCCAGGCTGCCTCTCATGTCGCGGACTCTCGTCCGGAAGTTCTCTGTCCGGTGGACCTGATAATGATCGACGATTAACAGGAACTGGTCGGTCTCGTTGTCGGTGATGTAGGGTGATAAGACTTCATCTAACCACTTGTGCGCCGTTTCCTCCCTCATCCAACCAGTTTTCGATAGGGTAATCTTTACATCTGCTGGTGGGTTGTCTTGGAGGGCTGCAAACACCCGGACGAAACCGCTTCTGGGGAAGGTGATGTACGCCGGCAACTTTGCTCCAGAGGCTGCGATGCAGAGGGTGACGGTGCATCCCAACTTAGTATTGAACCTGGATGATCAGACGTCTATGGCCTTCTCCCCCGTGGTGTTTGCCGTGAACATGGTTCTCATATCAAACAGGACAAAGGTTTGGTCCATGTTAAAGAAGAACCGCATCTGTATATCAAGACGATCGATGCTCCCAGTAACCGCATCTCGGAAGGTCTGGATCCTTGCAGCAGCATCAGCGGGGACGGTCGTTGTATTCTTGGTCACCTTCCGTAGGGACACGTGGCGTCTCTTCATCAAGCACTCCACCCAGCCTATGGATGCGTTGAAATCCCATAGCTGAGGGCGACAATGCTGAATCCCTTCTCTGACATCTTGGGCTAACTCATTCCACTAGCTTTGCCACACTACCAACGCCTTATCTCGAATGTCGAGAACGGAGACTGCGAGGCGATGCTCTCTCATCTGCTGCAGCCATTGGTAAAGCTGGTCCTCAACCTGTGGCCATAACGGATCACGGGGCTCCATCACCGTCTTCTTCCGGCCATGCCCTTCTTCTTGCTTCTGCTCGAGGTCCTCGAGATTCCACCTTCTAAACGTCTCCCAGGGGATGTTATAGTGGGCGGCGAACTCTCTCATACTGCGCACCGTACCGTTCACCAGTGCCTCCTTCTGGTCTCTCAGGTAGGCAAGTTTTTCTGTCACGGTGTAGCGCCGGCGTCGTTTTCTCAGCAGCTCTACATCATCCATTGTCGCACAGGTTGTCTGCAATGTGGGTACCCTCAGTGGGGCTTCATTTATAGGCCTAAGAGGCCCTAGAATTCCTCAAGAAAACCACAAATCCTAGAAACTTCGATTCTGTTTTCTCCCACGTAGGCCTAGGGAGTCTAAATAAAAAAAGAGGGTTGGAGAAAAACAGAGGATGAGCTCCTCGTTTTTCTTCGGAATTTCGTGACTACTATCATTGCCTGAATATCACTTTGCTTTACTAATAAAGCATTTGTAGATTTTTCTTCAGAGTTTCAATAAGGACTTTTTTTGTTTTGGGGGGGGGGTTTGGGTCAATCTAAAAGGTGCTTCAGTTTTATGAGACAACCTGTATAAACGGTCGGCGAGTGGCCTTACCATTTACGTCATTCCACATGCGCACTCATCGACCAGTAGGCCCACAACACTTCGAATCAATAGGGCTGCGGTAATAAGTGGTTTAGCGTAACCGTGACAGCTCGGCTGAGCCATCACAAGGGCCAGCGAAGTCACTCATTGGTTACCTCTGGTGAATAGACTCGAGAGAAGAGGCCGGGCCTTGAATATCCCGAAGTGGTGTTATTTTCATGAAACTACAGTATATTCATCGTAAAGGCGTGGATAGTTTTGACGTATTATGAGATGGGAGAGACCCATATTGGCGACTTCATGTAACTTTATCTTGCCTACTAAGCTGCTGCCTAGAGAGTTTCTTTGAGTACATCTCCTTAGTTCATAGGGTAGGCCCTACTAAAAATTGAAAAAAAGAAAAAAGAAAGAAAAACAAACTTGGAGAAGTATTTGATTTTAATAGGAGAACAAATATTAGGAAGTTAACAAACATGTGAATACTCTCAACTCGACTGTATAAGACCAGATCATATATTTCTTGCCCGCCCATTATATGTTAATCATACATATAGGATTACCCAAAATCACGATTCCAACCAATGAGGTCTGACGAGAATTTATACAGGCCTAACACCCCTAATCTGGATGAATATCATTGTGAAACATAATAAACGTGGTATTGGGCGGTAGTATCAACCTGGTATTATAGAGCCGAGTCGAGAGTATTTTAATGTGACTTAAGGCCTGTGTACACTAGTAAAATATTAGCAACATTTTTAGAACATTTCAAGTTGCAACAAATGTTGCAAAAATGTTGCGTAGTGTGTTCGGAGCAAAACGCGTCTTACAACATGTTGTAAAATTGTTGTAAAATTGTTGCAAATTAAATGCAATTCAATTCTTTGTTGCATGTTGTAAAAATGTTGCAAACTCTTCAGCCAATCAGAAAAAGGATTTGCGTCATGTGATCTACCTGAGGTCATGTGACTTGAACAAGAAGCAGGTATATTTGTTGAAATTTTGTTGCTAGTATACACAGGGCCTTGAAGGGCTTGTTGCAAAATTGTTGTAAAAATGTTGGTAGGGCCTTGAAGGGCATCAAGGCCCTGTGTACACTAGCAACAAAATTGCAACAAATTAGCAACATTTTTACAACATGTTGGTAAATTGTTGCAAACTTTTTAGTGGGAACAAAGGGAAATAAGTATTTTGGAGGGAAAATGGATGATTCCAAGGAGAGAAGATGTGTGTTGAGTGCTTCTGCAGCAATTTTAGCTGTCATTGTTGAGCGGAGGCGGAAGAGGTGGCGAAATACCCAGAGAATATGGACCAGTAACCATGCACATGATGTACAGGCGTCCACAATGCTAAACCAATTCACTCGGAAAACCAAGATGTGCAGACTGGTGATGTACTCGATATCAGCCAGCGATTAGCGCCAGGATGGTTTAAGTCACCGGTGTGCGCGTAAATCTTGTCTCCCGCTGGGTACATTGTGTCCTAAGATGAATTTTGTGAATAAATGGCTGTCTCGAGGTGGAAAAGCAGCATTGACACAAGACCACAATTGATTTTTTAAGCCTTTTAGCAGTTAAATTGTCAATGTTTGACCGCGACACATCAAAGAACGCGTGGTGTTGTGAATCTGAAATTTAGATTATGTTATTCCGGACAGTCGGGCAAGTAAACGGTGAAAAATAAAATGGTGATTGACCACGGAAATTTTTTTATAATCGACAAATTAGACAGACTTTGATATTTCCACTCTTTTCAGCCAACTGGCAGGAAAAACTCAAAACACGCCCCCTATTACCCAATTAGCAAAATTCGAAATTAATTTTTTCATCAAATAATTTCTTTATATCTGTAGATTTGCCACAACAAATATTTTTTCAATACCTCTCCAAATATGTACTTGAGAGTAAAAAACATGCACTCGTCTAATAGATAGGCCTGGACCCTCCAACCTATGAATATTCATTAGTGGTCTTGTCTCCATTTGAGACAAGACCACAATTGATTTTTTAAGCCTTTTAGCAGTTAAATTGTCAATGTTTGACCGCGACGCATCAAAGAACGCGTGGTGTTGTGAATCTGAAATTTAGATTATGTTATTCCGGACAGTCGGGCAAGTAAATGGTGAAAAATAAAATGGTGATTGACCACGGAAATTTTTTTTAATCGACAAATTAGACAGACTTTGATATTTCCACTCTTTTCAGCCAACTGGCAGAAAAAACTCAAAACACGCCCCCTATTACCCAATTAGCAAAATTCGAAATTAATTTTTTCATCAAATAATTTCTTTATATCTGTAGACTTGCCACAACAAATATTTTTTCAATACCTCTCCAAATATGTACTTGAGAGTAAAAAACATGCACTCGTCTAATAGATAGGCCTGGACCCTCCAACCTATGAATATTCATTAGTGGTCTTGTCTCATTTGAGACAAGACCGACAAGACCACTAATGAATATTCATAGGTTGGAGGGTCCAGGCCTATCTGTTAGACGAGTGCATGTTTTTTACTCTCAAGTACATATTTGGAGAGGTATTGAAAAAAAATTTGTTGTGGCAAGTCTACAGATATAAAGAAATTATTTGATGAAAAAATTAATTTCGAATTTTGCTAATTGGGTAATAGGGGGCGTGTTTTGAGTTTTTTCTGCCAGTTGGCTGAAAAGAGTGGAAATATCAAAGTCTGTCTAATTTGTCGATTAAAAAAAAATTTCCGTGGTCAATAACCATTTTATTTTTCACCATTTACTTGCCCGACTGTCCGGAATAACATAATCTAAATTTCAGATTCACAACACCACGCGTTCTTTGGTGCGTCGCGGTCAAACATTGACAATTTAACTGCTAAAAGGCTTAAAAAATCAATTGTGGTCTTGTCTCATTTTTCCTTCAGAGATGGGCGCCGCCATCTTGCATGCTGGTGTCAGTGACGCCGATTTTGATTGGTGGATGATGCGCGCATGGAAGTGACCATTTGAACAGGACATCTGATTGGTTGATCGCGGAAGTGGGAGGTGGCTCGGCAATTTTCGTGACGGTAATAATGCAGAAAGATTACTGATGGACTTCTCGGCGAAGAGATTACTTGGAGCTCTCCAGTTGATGTCATCTCCACAAAGTTGTTATTTATTCCAAAACCACCAAGATATTCGACGTATGACACCCTCAGTGACACTCTTACTTATTATCCACACCTACGAAGCCAAAAGTTGCAAGAATTCGACGCATTTCCGAGGCCCAATTTTGAAACAAAAATCGCCTCCTTTTTAGCGGCCACAACGCGCATTATAGTATAGATGTTGTAAGACGCGTTTTGCTCTGTACACACTACGCAACATTTTTGCAACATTTGTTGCAACTGGAAATGTTGTAAAAATGTTGCTAATATTTTACTAGTGTACACAGGCCTTGAGATACAATCTATTGCAACAACACCCGAAAAAGCATAAGGTAGGCCTACTATTAATAAGTAATATAAATGGAAAATTATTCTTGTGCATAATCATGAACTGAACGAAACCAGATGGTCCCAGCTGTATTACCTCCCTTATTGAATATCCTTTAATACCCAAATTAGAATATTCCAATAAAAAATCGCACCTGGACTCATCCCGGTAATTGCCTGGTTATATTCATGTAAATGTGGTATAATCCATAGTAATGCGTGTTACCTTCGTAATCTACACATTGAAACAACTGAACATCTGGGTCCAATTCCATAAAGGCATTCTAACTTAGTATGTTACTAGGCCTTAGCAAGATTCCAAATGCTTAGTTGGTTGCTTGTTAGCAAGCAATTTAATCGTATTCCATAAAACCATTCTAAGAACCATTCTTACTAGTTGCTTGCTAAACATTGGCTGGAATGGTTTGTTCATTACGAAACCACAAAACCACATTGGTCAATTTCATTTACAATGGGGAAAGGGTTCAATTCAGGACATGGCGTTAGGCCTGAGCATTTGGTGTGTATTCAGAATAGGGGCTGTAGAGCAGACGCTTCAAAATGGCAACTGCAAAAGTTGTTCAAGCTGGAAAGAGGCAAAGGAAGCCTAACTACTCGGCCCAGGAAAATCTTTTTCTTGCTAAGTGCTACGAAGAGTTTAAGGATATCATAGACACACCACACAGGGATGCCAATATCAACGCGAAGAAGAAAAAAGCATGGGACAATATCTGTTCACAACACAAGACAAGATTCCCGCATATTGAACGTTCTAAGGATGATCTAAAACTGAAGCTGTCCAAACTGAAGATGGAATCTCGAGAGAAGCTTCTGGAGAAAAAGAATTCACGCAACAAGACAGGGGGTGGAAAACCCACAACTGAGCCCAACCCAGCCCAGCAGAAAATCCTAGATCTATGTGAAGAAACCCCTGGGTTCAAGGGGCTGAAGAGTGTTGAGACTCCTGCTACAGTGTCGGCATCCCAAGACCAATTACCATCCGATGCAGGTAAGTCAGGACTACCTTTGTTTACAGATGGCTGGAAGAAACACACACTGCAATAACACTACAGAATAACACAGTTTTTAAAGTTACATACCATTTACTATAACCGACAAATTTGCGATCATACAGTATACTGTTGAACAGTTATAATGTTGGAAATATTTCTGTCACCTTTCATTGAAAAAGTTCTTTTTTCAGGTTCCGACAATGATGGCGACCAATCGAATGAAACTGCAGAACCGGCTGAGGAAGTGACAGCAAGTGCAACCACAAGCCGTACCGGAACTCCGTCGTCAAGCACGATTCCAAGGAAATACGCCTCATTCGATGATCTAGTTCACATTGAGAAAAAAAACAACTTCTCAAACGAAAAAAATCTTAAATTGAAAAGAAAGAAACTTAAGTTACAGATTCAGCTTTTGCAGCAGAAAGTAAATGAAGTGAACTCGCCCAAAGACGATGGTCAAGTATTCTTTCACCTGTGAGCCATACTCGGCAACGGCAACTTACTCCACAACAACTACTATTTACATGTTTTGGTGATATTTTGACAAGGCATGGGAGTAAGTTCTCAAACTAAAGAGTGACCATACTAGCATATCCTCTGCATCTTCTTGTTTATTAATGTTCGAATCTGTTCTGTATCAATAAGGCACGTTCACGGTGTCCATTTGCTTGTCCATTATATTCCTCCAGATCAGGCTGTCGACGCCCAGGTTCAACATCATCAACCTGAGGCTCGTTTCTGTCCACTGCGATATTGTGCAGCACAGCTGTTGCTGCAATTACTTTGCAGGTATCCTCTGGATTTCTCAAACGATTTTCGAGGTGTAAGGTATGGAACCTACGTTTCCACCTGCCAATCGTTTGTTCAACCAAAACCCTAGTACGCTTATGAGCTGAATTGTAACGCCGCTCAGAAGCGGTGTGCGGATTCAGAAGTGGTGTCATAAGCCAGCTTCAGCACGGATATCCGTTATCACCGAGGATGAACCCATCAATAGCACCACTCTCCATGAGATCCAAAATCTGACTTGTCCTCAATATTCTGCTATCGTGTGCACCTCCAGGCCATCTTGCCACGATGTTGATGAATTTCCCCTTGTGATTACAAATGACTTGCACATTAATTGAATGATATCCTTTTCTGTTGATATAGTCGATATCGTTCTCATGTGGAGAACACATCCAAACATGAGTTTCGTCCACGCAGCCTATCACTCCTGGAAAGTGTACACGTCTCATCCTATAGAATCCATCCTTGATTTGGGCTATATTTCGTGCATCAGGGAATTTCACATAGTCACATATCTTCTCTGCGAGAGAATCCGTCACACGATGAATAGCACGCCAAGCAGTTTGCGGAGATACTTGTAGAGGATCCCCAACAACATATTGGAAGGTGCCAGTTGCATAATATTGAAGTGCTATCAACACCTGCTGAGATGGGAGTAGGGCGAAGTTTCTCCTTGTAGGATGTTCAATATCCGGGGTAAAAATGTCCGTTATCAACATTATCCCCTCCCTCGAGAATCGATACCTCTTAACAAGTTCTGCATCACTAAAAATGTCCAAAGGGTTTCGACGATCACGGAAACGCGTTCTCTTCGCATTCCTCTACGCAATTCTCTATGTCTTACTTGCCTCTCTGCACCCAGGTGTATAAATGGGTACCGGTCAGAAATGCTCAGATTGTAGCGCTGGTTGAGCAGCTCATCTGAGGTCTACTGAAAGGTTTCAGGACAGACTGGGGTTAAAGTGTAAAGTCGGATGATAACCTATATCGTAGTTGATATCAGACTATAAACCCTAAACTTTAACTTTTTTTAATGCAGCAAGTTCCAGGATCTGTCTCGCCATCCTTACTCTTCGAAGTCCTGAGGTGAAATGACTTTATAATGGTGCTAAGGACTTAGAAGTACCCAAGACCTATTCTAGAAATAGTAAGCAACTAGGAATCTTGCTAAGCTTAGAACGGTTTTATGGAATAGAATTAGTATGGAACTAGAGATGGAATGAAGTTTAGCAACCAACTAGGCCTAGAATGCTTTTATGGAATTGGCCCCTGCTATTTTCTGGTTTATGCCTGTTTCGCCTATTCCTGTTTCGCCTATTCCTGTTTCGCCTACAAAATTCCTGTTTCGCCTATTCCTGTTTCGCCTATTCCTGTTTCGCCTACTTTCCAGTACCCCTACAATAAATCGACTCTCCCACGGGGAACCTTAGGGATGCATGTCCATTTTATGGGGAAAATGTGAGGGGACAATTGGATGATGTTAACGATGTGATGACAATTTGACTAATCAAATGCCATCAACTTTGTTATGCCATGACCGTTTTGAAAGAGTCACCTTGAAAGCGGGGACAGTCCGGGACTTATTTGACCATAGGACCATAGGACCATACTGACACACAGTAAAAACTAATAGATTAAGTAGAGTAAAGCAGTCGTTTATTTTATGAAAACTGAATTCATGAGTTTTTGATAAAAATACATAATATTGTACATTCTCATAATTATTTGATCAAAATCAGCTGTAAAACCCATGTCATAATATACATGTAGGTACAGCACATATAAAGTCAAACACGGTGGAAAATACATATCATGATATTATGTCAGACAAGGTAACTGATGGCATCAACGTAACTCATTATGTCCCTCTCTCCATTGACGTATTGTTTCAATGCGTACATATGTGGCTCTCCTCGGGTTTGGTCGGTCAGTAAGGGACGGTTCATATTCCTACGTCTGTGGGGAGGTTAGCAATACATTTGAATAGGCGAAACAGGAATTAGGCGAAACAGGAATAGGCGAAACAGGAATAGGCGGAACAGGAATAGGCGAAACAGGAATACACCATTTCATCATATACCCTATGTGCACTGATCCGGCAGACAAGACATCGGAAAAGCAAAAAATACCCCGAAAAATTAATTCACACTACACCAAAATCAAGGACAGTGTACAAAATACCGACTTTTATAAGATAACACCGAACTCGCCTCACCTGATATCATTGCAGAGTGTATTTTGAGAAAGATTTGCGAAAGATGCACGAAAGAAATATCGCATGGCTGATGAGTGTGCTGTCCGCCCATGCAGTAATGATATCGAGACTGCACGAGAAATTGTCTCGTTCGGTCATCAGGACCCTTATTGTTGAAGTGCGTTTCTCTTTTGCAACACTTTCATTGCTGCTATTTCTGATGTCATCAATTTATTCCTCGCTTCGAGGATTTTAGGTCTCATTAGGGAGGGGTTTTTTGTATTCATGCGCGGCCAACCCCTAACTCGTAGTTCCTAATAAACTTTGAATATGTCAGTTTTCGGGTTAAATGGCCGTGCAGGACCATCTGTTACAGAAAAGGGGTCATCCAGTCTATTTTTCCAAATGGGAAGCTTTGGCAATTTGGCCGATATCAAGATATTTGAATAATTTCCTGGAAAAAATGGCGTTGTGACACATCGAAGTCATGGTGTGCTGGTGCCAGATACCAGAAATGGAGTCGGGTTCGGAGTTGCCATTTTTAGGTTTTCTGCAAATTTTCCTCAATATTAAAAGAACTAGATGGTTGACCCATGTTTTTTTTACTTAATTGTACTGGCCGATAGTTAATCTTTGCTAAAAAAAACCAGTGTCATGTGACATTATTACCAAATAGTTTTTTGTGACCTTTAACCTCCGACCTTGACCTTCGATGATTTCAAAGTGAAAATGGTGAATGCAGTTCTAAGGTTGGTAAAGTTGTCACGTTTTCTGTTTATACATGAAGGTCCAAGTATCAAAAGCGCATCAGTGACATAGTTGAGAATTTTATCTTTCCAACGATATGCACTGAGTTTTATGAATATAATGTATCTCATGTCCCTAAAATCACACTTTATAAAGATGGTCCGCTGTCAGAAATTGACCAGGCCCGTTTACAGGATATTCCAAGAAAATCCCTCCCTAACGAGACCTGATGTGGTCGCGATGTGACCAAATGACATCGCCGTCAACTAAAAAATTACGTCATACTTGACGTCTTTGCGTCACGAGAGGTCACGAGAGGGTTTTTTGTTAAAAACATGACAAAAATCACCTTTTAATTGTCGTTTCTTAGATATTTATGGGGATGTGTGATATATGATGAATAGAAAACCGACTTTGTGACTGGTCCTCGTCACCAGCTCAGCACTCGATGATTTTAAAGCTGGTAAAAAAATACCGATTACAAAAAGATCTGACACGAAATTTGAAAGACGTAAAACTATGTCAGAAATAAGTTACACAACAAGAACATACCTTGGGAACTATACAGAAGGGATAGTGTAACATACGGCTTGCAATTCTATCATAAATGGTTCACACATCCTTATACATGTATACTAATATACTCGGGTTTCGCACGCCAAACGTCCACTGCAGCAAGCCAGTGTTCAAGCCCACGACGGAAGTAAGTTTCTTGATTGATTGACCAGCAGCATCAATGGCAATAGTGGCTTGAAGACTAAAATTTCCCCCATTACGGGCCTAGAAATGTGCACTATGTAAAGATCTGGCTGGACGTTGGGAGTGAGAAACTGGAGTATTTGGAATGCTCGTATTATCTTAATTCATCCTAGTCGTGAGGTTTCATCAAAGTGCGCAACGAGCATTGTTCGTGGATCACTTGACAAGTTAATGTCCAGCTGTGCTTTGATTTACGTTTGTCGTGTTGTGACACCCCATATATTGTTTAGTTTATGTTTTTTAACACCCTGTAGTAGTATAGTTGGCATAGGTGGCAGCACTGGTTGGGTGAGAGTGAACTTGCAAGATGGAGGACAGCTAGAATACATGGTTCAATTCAAGACGAGTTTAATTTGATGAGAAAAGTTGTTGATTTACACCAAGAGTTAAGAGTTTGATTTATTCATACAGTCCCAACAATACAACGTTGAATAAGGCCGTATTAGACCCTGTGTTTGGTATGGGTTGTGTGTTGTGTGCCTCGCTTGGTGAATGTTTGCATTAGGGTACCGATCTAGTAGGGAAGGATACTTGTGATGGTAACGTTTCGTGTAGGCGTGATTCTCTCTGACATCATTCTTGGGTTACCTGTTTCTGTTGCGGCCCCCGGCACTAGTCCGGGAGGAAAGTATTTTATATTCCATGGCTGCCTGAGAGACTTGGAAGCCCCTCGCTCAGTTTAGCTCTGACTTTACAGTCTCCTAGGTGCTATCTAGAGGGGCTTCAGTCTCTCAGGCCTATTCGCCCGTTGGTTAAATTTAGACGAACGTGTCTTGTAAAATTCACTTCGCGATGATTGAGTATTGGGAGAGTGTTGGGAGTGTATTGAGGAAAATAGTCAGTCATCTAAAGGTTTGGAGGGTACTAAAAGTTAAAAGTTGAATCCAAATAATTTAGTGAGTGCATGTTATTCGTGTTATCAGGCAGTATTAGGCTACGATCTTTTTGTGGTCTTTATCGTGGAACAAGCAGAAGATATTCAGTGTGAATCTTTTTACTAAGTTTTCAATTGAATTGTACATGTATTTTCAGGACCGCTGCAGAATGCTTCGTTTGATATCCACAGTCGTAGGCAGTTCCAAACCTCTCACAAGATGGGCTCCGCTCAGGCTACAGGCTAACGCGAAACTGCCTGTTACACTTACTAGACCTCCCACTCGGCCCGTTCGCCTCTTCGCAAGCTTCATCGGCAATGATGACAATGTACGTTACAGCAGGTTGGAACCTAGAATTGAACGGAAACTAGGGGAATATGAAGATTTCTTCTTTGAAACGGGACGTGACAAGGGATGGGCCCAGATCATGATGTTAGTGTCGGTTCAATCGGAGAAGGAGTTGTCCTCAGAGAACATTAGTAGAGCCTTTGCGAACTTACAGAGACGACACGCAGCCCTGCGCATGGCTGTCATTTTGAAGGATGGAAAAAACCACTTCGCAGAAGTTCCCGATGCACCCGACTTGGAGATTCTCCAAACCAGTGATAGCAAAGCCATAATGGCCAGCGAAGAACAAACGGGGTTCGACTTCGGGCAGTTGCTTTGGAGATGCAAGATCCTGCAACCTGAAAAATCCGAACAAGGATTTCTCTACCCGTTCATCTTCGTCATACAAGCCTGTTTGACTGACGGTACCGCAATTCATAGCGGTCTGTACCCCAGTCTTCAGGACTATTTGGAAGCATCCTTTGAGCAGAAAGAAGACCTTGACATAGAAAGTCTACCTCTCCTGCCTGCTCGCGAGCATCTTTTGGATCAGTTGGAATCTATCCCAGACCAGGAGGGAGCTGGACAACATACTCAAATCGAAAATGAAATAAATCAAGCGGCCCTTGCGGCTAAATTATGTGAGTTGCATAAGCCTAGTAACCCACAAAATTGTTCCGGAGTGGTCGATTTTGTTTTCGATCAGGAGCAAGTGTCACAACTTGAAAGGGCAGTGGCGCAGCAAAATGTATCAGTGAATTCGGCCTGCGTTGCT
Organism: Lineus longissimus; assembly: GCF_910592395.1. Taxonomy (NCBI): domain Eukaryota; kingdom Metazoa; phylum Nemertea; class Pilidiophora; order Heteronemertea; family Lineidae; genus Lineus; species Lineus longissimus. Next base: position 11,192,392 of record NC_088310.1, read on the forward strand.
GCCAATGCGATGGCTGTATACATGTTCCTGACTGATTTAGGGGCGGATTTAGGTACGATGTCTCTGCCATCCCCGTACGTTGTCGAGCTCAGGCGCTACGCGACACCAAGGTTCCACGCAACGCATTCTGGTGCCTACGTAGTCCTTGCTTTAAACAACATAAAGCTCAATGCAGAAATGGTCGCAAGTGAAAAAAGAAGTGGGGTACTCTGGAAGCTCGCTGCCTCAATCAAGAAAGAAACAAGGGAACGCTTAGCCGAAAACGAACCGCTGTTCAAGGTTAAGACGTTCCTAGGAGATTATAAACGGTTCCAGTCCGACCGGAACGCGTTTTACCGCGAATGTGACCCATGCACTGACCTGTTTTACATATCTAATTTAGGACATATACCCGTAAATTGCGGGCAGGGAAAAGTTACCATTAAAAAAATCCAGCTTTTGAAGGGCGCTAGGGAACCGACAGCATTTGCTCACAACATTACGAGCCTTAACGGTCAGCTCCAGTGGGAGATCTCGTACAATAAGACGATTATTACCGATGAACTGGCGGAAACATACTTGTCACTGGTAAAGGGCGAATTTGAGCGATTCCTAACAGAACAGTAGTGCTGTTACCGATGTGATCGTGGAAACGGGTTCAAATTTCAAGTTAATGTTATATACATGTTTATAACTGGTGGTAGTGGTTGGGGAAGCGCTGCATTAATTGGGCCCAAGTTGTATTTTTGCTTCACGTTAGCCAAGTGGTGTCATATCGCGTGGTACGCCAGGCAAGTGTTTAGTTCATACAGGGTGTTTATTTTTTTTTACTTTTTGAAATCTTAATAACTTTTTTATCAATTATAGTATGCAGAAAGCAACTTCCGATATGGAAAGTAGAGGCTATAAGAATTTTTGGGGGATATAATGCGCATTGTAGTGACAAGTGGGTGTTATGCAATGGACCTCTGAAAAAGATAGGCAATTTCTGAAGCAGCAGGTAGATTTTCCACTGGCGACCTCCGAATGCATTGCAAGACGGCATTCTGGACAAGACGGCATGGGGGGGGGGGGCTGAGTTCAGCCTCTCCCTGAAGTTGGCCCTGTTCCGGACCATACGGAATTGTTGACATAATTCCGGAGCAATTGGCCTGAAGTGCGATTATGTACCCCATATTCTCTAGAACACACTCTGAGTGTTAGAGTTGAATAGACTCCGGTTATTTGAAAAAAATGAAATCACTACAAAAATCCGTTATATTAAATACCTTAGAGATTATGTCATTTGTCGTATTGCAAGACTTTTGAGTGATTGATGACTTATGAAATATCTTCCCTTCATGTTGCATGGCACTGTACATTTGTTGTTTACTGACGATCCTGCCTTGTTTGAATAAAATGACATGTAGAATTGGATGGCTTGTTACGCAATAACAATTGGACCGTTTCATGAAGGTGTTTTTCTAACAAATTTCTCAAAGCCTCTATTTTCCATATCCAACGGTGTGTCCCTATATCATTGTTTTAAAGTTTTAAAGTTAAGATTTTAAAAAGTTAAAGTATTTTTAACATCCTGTAGTCTAGTCTATTTATTTCCTGTATACTTATCTATTTCCTGTATACATACATAAACATAACTTATAAATAAAGACATAAAAATAAAAATGTATACCCAGGAGGCCAAGCATACGGTGGCCCATAGAGGACATGCGTTTATTTTCAATATATTAGAATATTTTTCTTTTTACAATGCGATTTTTTTCTCTCGAATTACAACCGCCGTCGGATTTATTTCTCACCGCCGAAAAAATAATTCTCAAAAAAAATAATAATTCCCACCACCGCCAAAGAAAATAATATCCACCGCGGTGAAAAATATTATTTTTTATACCGCGGTGGATATTATTTTCCATCCACCGCAGTGGAAAATGATATCAACCGCGGTGGATGGAAAATAATATCCACCGCGGTCGATATTATTTCCACCGCGGTGGATATTAATTGCCACCGCGGTGTTAGGTGTTAGTTCGTGATTGTTTATCGATAACAACGTCGAGTGAAACACGCGTCTTTGTTTACATTGGACTCGCCATTTTGAAAAAATGATGTGACGTCACCGTGGAACCTCATTTGAGTTTTAACTTAGCTATGTAGTTGTACACATTTTCATTTTCGTCTCCTTGTTAGGTTGGCAATATTTGGAGTTATCATTGTATCAACTGTCGTGTATGGATTTGATCAATGGAACCCGATGCAGAATAACCTCGGAAAGAGAGACAAGTACTCCATGAGTGAAATGGCGTGGTTAGCCTATTGTACCATCAACCAGACAGGCACTAAGTTTGCACCATACCAGATTCCGACAAGAGTCTTCACTGTGTTCCTGTGGTTCTTCACTCTTATTGTTGTGGCAAGCTACACAGCTAATCCAGAAGTATTAAGGTAGCAGGAAGTGTTGGGCGTTTGTGGTTTCTGAGTCTGAGGGGGTTGGTGTCTGTTGACTGTGCTTTAAGAGAGACTAGGCATGGCGCCAGTCTCTCTTAAAGCACAGACAACAGGCATTTGGTCTCAGTATTTGGGTAAGTACAGAATCAAGCCAGCTCAGAGAGCAATGATTGAACGATGCTGTGGACAAGTCCAAGGATACTGCATCAGTCACGACCAACTTCTCATCAGAAAGCGTCACCACCAGCATATTCAATGTTCAGTTCCAACCTGTACCTGTCCAATGCACGCCTGTCATGGTCAGCAGTGGTCAGCTTAGCGCGATATGGAACATTCTTCCGAAACTCAAGCGAGAGAGGAAGTCTGCTCATTAGCATATCTCGCGCACTGCTCCTTCTTGTCAAACATCGGCGTGAAATCGTAATGGAAAACGTCTGGCTTTGCGCCAGACATTGAGACTAATAAGTGAAGAACTAATAGGTAAAATAACTTCTACTTGCGCGAGACTGCTGTGATAAAATTATCATTGCAGAGACTCCGGTGACGTACACATATATTTTTTACAATCAAAAATGCCCTCAAAAGACGACATGGAATGATTATTTTATTGATATTTCCTGCTATATACCTTCCAATTATCTCTTTATACAAATAGATCGGCGTTAGGTCGCATGCTTTTCTTTCCTGGTGACACTATAAAGCAAAATAGTTGCAACCCCGTAAATGCGCTATAAGTCCAATAATAAGTGACGGTGACCCGTTATAAATGTTTCGCCAGCTTCGCTCTTTTGCCGCTACGCGGCGCTTTGGGCCCTTGCGTCTAGCAAGCTTTTTAACATCTAAGATAAGGTAACTTGCAAGATTCTGCATGCAACTTGTCACTGATTTTACATGTTTAAAAAAAACATTCTTAGCTTATTTTATCAACACCTGCGTAAAGTACAATCAAAGCGCCAAAATACCCAATTACTCAATCCATGGCGGGGCAAGCTCCGAATTTATATTCGTATGTTTAGTGACGATCAACATAATTATGCCGTTCATATTTCACAGAAACAATCGAGCTCGAATCAAATTTTATTCAGTAGAATTTTAAATCTGACTTGAGATCGAAAATAAGTGAAATAAGTGAAATAAGTGAAATAGAGGATGTCATGACCGAGTTGGCATGACATCAAAAATGACCTGGGAGACACAACACAGTTCCTACAATAATTCGCTGGAGTAAACGTACACAATTTTTTTAAAAATGTTTAAAATAAATGGCGTAAAGCACGTAACAATCAATAATCTTGTTCTGAACAGGAACAACATTATGCCAAACCAAAGTAATACGACAATTAATCTCGACTGCCAAAAATAGGCGAGACATTAACCATTTCAGTGCCAGCCTTGCATAAGCCTATAAACCGCTCTGTGCTAGTTATGCAAGGGTTTTTCAGGGTTTTGTAATAAACCATGTCGAGAAATAAAGCAACAAGACCTATGTATTATACCTTATTTTGTATCTCTTTATTCACTCTTTCATTTCCAACATCAATGCTACCTTTTTACTGAGTGGTAGATGGTGAAACATTCCCCTGGCCATGAGGGTATTGCGCGCTTTGTTTAGCAGCGCCGCGTGTCGGCAATTTCGGCAGTCAGCGCCAAGCCCAGACTACCAGTGCTCATTCTGCACACGTGATAACGTCACAAGCGGGTGCATAGATCGTGACTTGTCGAAGGAGTGTGCATAGTGTGTCCATCTTTGGTTTTTTTCAAGAAATAGTTCAAAACGTCGAACGACGGTTTTGGCACTCAAAGGATAATTGGGCAAAGGAATAAGGAATAAGAAAAGAATAGTGAACCGGACGCCTTTGATAAAATCTTTACAAATACAACCATGTAGGTTTGCCGTGCACTTGGTGTAAACTGCAAATGCTTCTTAACTTTTTCGAAAGTTTAGTCTTTTTTCTGATTGACAACAACACTATTTTTGTTTACAAAGAGTCGAAGTACCCCTTTTTGAGTACCAGTCACCTGACTAAATCTGGATTCTATTCTCGATTGGGTTTTTTTTCTTGATAGAGTATTTTTGCCAACTTTGAATTGTTTTAATCATGATTTCGATTACATATTGTGATATTACACTTTCGGGCCAAAAAGGATTCACCTTTTGTCATTTTGCTCTTCCTTCAAGCCTACAGTAATCGTGACTTGAGCACAATCAAGTCACTTGCGTACACAAACAGACATACCCTGTGGGCGTTAAGAGACTCAAGTATAAAGAGCTTCTTCAGAGATTCCGACGAGCACGAATATAAAAGAATTTACAAGAGGCTTCGTTATCTATCGAATACAAGAGAGGGACTTAAGTTGGTTAGAGAGAGAGATAATGCTTTATTCCTTGGTGAAAGTCTCACAGTGCACTACAATAAAGGTACGGAATTACAATTTGTCAGATTTTAAAAAATAGAATGACAAGTTTAACGTTCACTCAAGTGATTTAAAGTTTTCACATACACTTGACTGATCCGCACTCTTCAGAATTGAGATATGGCTACATAATCCCCACACCACATATCCCGACGAAAAGCCAGTATTTGACCAGTTGACGCTCCTAACAACATCATGCGAGAGGTGGAGTTAATTTCGTGTTAAAGGCATACCACAATTAATAATCATGATCGAAAACCGACGACTTCATTTTAAAAACCGAGGTCAACACACTTGACGCAAGGACCCCTCGCCCTGCGTAGCGGCAAAATACCGAAGCTGGCGAAACATTTATAACGGGTCACCGTGGCCCTATTATGGACTTATAGCGCGATTGTGGGGTTGTAACTATTTTGCTGTATATTGCCACGAGGAAAGAAAAGCACGCGACCTAACGCCAACCTATTAATGTAAAGGGATAATTAGAAGGTATATAGTTTAGGAAATGTTAATAAAAAAATAATTCCATATCGTCTTTTGAGAGCATTTTTAATTGTAAAAAATATATGCCTACGTCACAGAGTATCTGCAATTGTCACTTTTATCGACAGTAGTCTCGCGCAGCCAGAAGTTCTTTACTTATTAGTTCGGTGCATGCAAGACTACAATGGGAATTTTTATCACAGAAGTCTCGCGCAGCCAGAGGTTCTTCACTTATTAGTCTGGCGCATGCCAGACCTTCTTTGTACGAGACGTTTTCCAGCACGATGTATGTGGGCAGAAGCAACACTGCGCAAGATTACCTCGAGCAGGGGCTAATAATAGATTATGCTAAGGAGAATACCTTCCTCATTGAGTTTTACCAGAATGGTCCATATCGTGCGAAGCTCGGGACGGCATGGTTATTCTATTGCATGCATAGAGCATTTTTGATTGTAAAAAGTATATGCCTACGTCTCAGAGTCTCTGTAATGGTCATTTTTATCACAGTAGTCTCGCGCAGCCAGACCTTCTTCACTTACTAGCCTAGCGCAAGCCAGGCGTTCTTTGTACTAGACGTTTTCCACCACAATGTATCTGGGCCGAAGAAACACTGCGCAATATTAACTCCAGCTGGAGCTAAGAATAGATTATGCTAATGAGCATACTTCCTCATTGAGTTTTCTCAGAATGGTGCATATCGCGCGAAGCTACTCAGCCTAATACGATTAGGCCCCGCGTGGTGGCGCTGAGGCGGCCGCTGTAATGAAGAGAGTGGTTGAGTCACTCTAGAAGCTACTTGGTCATCAAAGAACGGACCTAACCAAAATTACTTACATTTTCGCATTGCTACAATGAAAGACCTAATACTGAAACCACATGTCTGTTGACTGTGCTTTAAGAGAGACTGGCATCATGCCTACAGTCAACAGACACCGCTATACCCCCTCACACTCAGAAACAACAAACGCCCACCCCTTCCTGCTACCTTGATACTTCTGGATTCTGAATCGTTCATGACATCTGCAATTTTATGGATTTATGTTAATCAAATGTTCCGCCTGGTGTACACGTACATCTTTAACACATCGAGTAACAATCTGAAGTGAGAACATATCATAATTCGTACTCAATATAGCTCACACAAACATCATCCCGGAGAATCAAAATCCTGAACTCCGGGCAATTCGTGCCAAGTCCAGATTCCGAGTCATCTCGTATTCTTGAGTTCCGAGTCCCTCGGTATATTCATCAATAAGCAAGCAAGAAAAACAAAAGCTTTTTCCCTTATTGTAGCCTATCAGATGCAACCTTTAATATGCAACTTCAGCTATATCGTGTTCCCCAAGATCCCAAGATCCGAATGCACATGTTGAATTAGAACTTTATCGCGTCATTGAAGGAAGGAAGCGCAGTTTTCCTAGATAACCAATCGTGTGACTCGGAACTCAGGAATACGAGATGAATTGGAACCTGGATTTGGCACGTAATTCCTGGAGTTCAGGATTTTGATTATCCGGGGTGAACATTGGCATGGATGATATAATACAGTTGCAAGGTGTATGCTTAACTGGCTTTAACATTTTATCAAATGTGTAATGTATAGATATCGTGCGGGATGAAGCAAATTTCATTTCAACTAAAATTGTTCAAGCCTCTGTTAATCCGGTATTTGCATAACGTTGGCAGACCCACTTGCCGCGTTTCCCTGTAGCGAGCCATGTCGAAATAATTTTCATAATTTCTAATGCTGATTATATGCATCGTTTTCAGGCCAGGATGCAACATGCAGTATCGCGCAATCGGAGGATATTATTGATGTTACAAGCGTCGGGTTCCCCATGGTGAAAGGCTGGAGCCTCGCGGATGATTTCAATACAGCACTGTTAAAGCTGAAAGAGGACGGGGTGATCCAAAATATCCTAGATAAGTGAGCGATCACCTACACTCAATGCTTTTTACAATACTAACAATGCTTGACAGTCTGGATGCGTGTGTGGGTGAGATCAGATAGTCCTTTTGATAAGAAAGTCCTTACATTTTTAGGATTGTGAAACATATTGACGTTTATGACCAACCCCAAGTCACGTTCGCAGTAAAACAATATTTATCATTAGTTGTTAGGAATGGCTTTTTGTTATAACGTCTTAAAAACTTCCCGAGGCTAATTAACTATGGAACGTAATTTGTAATCATTGGTCAGGCATGGATCGACATGAGCAAGCCAAACGGTTCTTGCTATAAAAGCCACCAATGTTCAACGAAAAAAAAAACAATCATCTTAAACGCCACGTCGTTCTGTAGGAAGAGAAGAATGACTTGGTATTAGCAGATAAATGAAGCTTCGGCCTCGCAGTCGATTTTGCATTGTATATAATTTGGTTTAGAACAAAGCATGAGGCTACTATAAAAATCGATGTCGAAGTGATCAACGGTCTTCTTTTGTTAGCAAAGTGGGGTTACAGAAGTACCACGATAGAACGACTCGGTTCAGTCTTGACATGGTCTAATTTGCAAGAAAGCGGCATCTCTAGTCTGAATTCGTCACACGCATACCGGTGTGACAGCGGATATAGCCCCCCTGGAGTCATAGTCCGGTAGCATTGTATTTGACCAATTAAGCAGCATGGTCTATTGTACCACTAACCCTAACCAAAACATTTAGCAATGCGGGCTATTGTTACACGGACTATCAGCCCTAGGACTACTATCCCTTGCACACCTGGTTGCTAAATAAAACCGCTTCAAAATCTAAAGACCAATATACAGTATACTCTCTTTTACACATTAAGAGGTCAGTCGCAAGAGTGTACAGAAAACATGGCCGAGAGGTAACACAGCCCAATTCCAAGTGTCATTGGTTTCTAGAATTATACATTTTCCGCGATGGAGGTCATGCATACTAACAGGTGTTTATTAATCTTTTGATTGACCTTATGGAAATATGCATGAATTTCTGACCAATCGGGCTAATATAGGGCCTATATTGGTATATTTGACATTCCAATATTAATAGTAGGTGGTATTTCAGAATTAACAAGGACTGACCTCTTAATGTGTACAAGAGAGTATAAGCAACCTACGTGGGCGGAGTCATATGGTGTCTTAGGACCGGGACTAGAGTATATACACACATATGGAATTAATATTTTGCACATATGCGTCTAGAAAGTGACATTAACAATCAGTGATGCAATTTCGAAGATGTCCAATATTTCCTTTGCTGCGAAAAAACAAAACAACATGACATACACATAGATAGCCAGCGAAAAGGCGTATTTTGGTTCACTCAAAATAAATATTCCATGAGCCGGTAAAAAAAATAGTGGTTGAATAAGCATTCGCAATTATTCAAATACATTACCAGATATTCATGTTACTTGCCGGCAAATTTGGAAAAGAGCATACTGCTGACCCATATTCATAGTCATTTGCTGTTTTGATTATAAAAAAAGGACATTCCCCATGATGGCATTAATAATCAGGTGTCACAATGATATTTTTCCTTGAAATAATCATAATAATAACCTAGTGACTTCACCACTGTTACCAAATCGGTTCTGCGTCTTTTAATTCAAAACACGCTCACAAACAATGATTTTGTTGTCAATCTGAACCAGACGAACGCAAAATCGGAAGCAATCTCGCTCAGAATTTAGTTATTGCCTTCCGCCTCCGCGTGATAATCAGAAACTTTAATAGCTGGCATTGTTGACGCAACCATTAGAAATCTTTGGAACAATACACCTTTCGGCATTTTCTGACTTGGTCGTTCATTATTTGTTTTCTCATTGCAAGAGATATATGCTGCCAATGGAATTCTGTCATTTTTCACGTCAACAGATGATATCAAATATCTTAGTGGGTGCAAATTATAAATCACATTGATGACGCATTTCACGATTTCTTGGTTTTTACGTTCGATGCGTTTTTTTTGGTCACCCGTATATGTGCATGTAGTCCATAAGTCAGTCATCTAAACATTAGGGAGGAAGAGGTCAGGAACTATGGATAGAAATGTACACAAAACTCTTTCTACACAGTTTTATTCGTATAAAGGTACTAGTTAAGATCCTTGATAAGTCGCTTTTCTCAAACTAAAACAGTGTCATACGTTTTCGGTTTTGTATTTTCAGGTGGTTTAAGCTTCCGAGTAAGTGTCGCGGAGCAAGCGATGAAAATTTAATCACGCTAGACTGGACGCACTTCATTGGCCTATACATCATTCTTGGAGTTGGAATCCTGCTTTCTTTTATTCTTCTTGCCATCAAACTCATCTATTTATGGCGCAGAGATAGGACGACACAGGTGTGTATTGATGAGGTAGCCGTTTGTTGATATGGGTTATGAATATGCATTTTTATTGCCTAATGTTATGTGATATTACCCGCGTCTGCTCGATCGGTGATATCATATCATGCGATTATTCCGTATTTCTGGTATACCTTTGGATAATGCAGCGGTCAGTATAAGGGGGCAGCGGTAGCGTAGTGGAAAATATTCGGCCTCATAAACAGTAGGTCATGGGTTCGACCCCGGCCGAGTCAATGCTTAGTTCTCTTACTGGTTGAGTTTACGTGGTCGAGTTCTGGTTGCTCCCTGAAACCTCTTTTTGATTTCTGTGGATACCGGGGTGTATATGCTATCTCAAAAGCGCCATCATCAGGTAACCATGGAAAAGTGCTATATAAAAACTAAATATTTGATTATCATAACCATTACAAACTCAACCCCCTCCCCCTCAGGTGATCGTCACTTAGTCGTCTATTTTGTTCTCGGGCCACAGTTCGACATTAATTCATTCGGGACTCGAAACTGAATGGCCACCCCATTTTCCTCAATGATAATTTCTTCTGCTTACTTCATAATAACATATAACAGATCCGGAAATCTCTACTCGTTTTATAAATGTATTTTGTGAGTTGACCAATTATGCAGCATACTGACACTGACAGTGCTGACATTTTTCTGCTTGCATTCTCGATGCTCGAACCAGTTTTGTTTCCCACTCTAAGCTTGATAATTGATACATATATGTAGCATATTCTTTTTGTTTTCTTCAGGAACATGACTTATCGACGCCGGTCCAATCAACATTAAATTTGACTGAATTCAAAAACTCCAATAACCCGAGCTCCTATTTTGAAGATCGTGGTTATACTAACCCGAGTATGAATAACCTAACTGGAAGTCCTCGGCACAATGCCTCCAAGAACGCTACCCCAGAGCCAGACGAGCTACTTTATTGAAATTGCATTCCAGGTGAATTAGAGCATCACGATGGCATTTTTCGGCTGTAAGATTAAACGTCCAAAGATACGTGTTTAACCTCAGTCGAGCGTTTCTCAATATAATTTCTTATAGTGTTGAATATTATAACATGATCATCTGGAATTTCAGCATCTCACTGAACAAACGAGGGCGTGTTCTATAAAAACTGATGCTGCCATTGAATTTGGCGTCACGTCCGCCGGCAGCTAATTCTAGCCGCTCATACGTACGCCAAATGGGTACTACAACTCCAAAATCAGTGCCAAAACGGATAACTTTTAAGTACATGTAAAGTCCTACAAGAAAGTAAATGTCCACAGGTAAGATAATTGAATGCGGTTTTCAGCAAAGAATGGTATATCTAGTTGTTCATGTATTTGTTGAATTTGGGACCAGCTAATCATGTCTCTTTATTATGTAACAGGCAATTTTAAAAATGCGCAAAAAGTAACTTTTTTATTTATTTTATTTTCATTCTTTTTGAAGATATGTTTTAGATCGCTACATGTAGTGTACAGGCGATTGTTTTTTCAGACAGCTGGTGACCTTTGAGAACACCCCTCATAGTCAGCAGTCTTTATGACCAACTCAGCTCATGCATGAAGGACTGGGGGTGTGGAAGAGATTAAACAAATAAATTGAAAATCCTAAGCAAAAATGTGCAATTGTCATGACTATCGAACACATTTTATGGAATGGTAAGTACCAACAAATGATGGTCATAAAGCACAGTTTATGGGCTCATGTGACTATTTGAAAAGGCACATAAATAAGAAAAGTGATTTTTGGACCTTTTTTGAAATGCTTGTTACATAATGAAGGGATGGAATTAGTTGCATCCAAATACAACAGATATATGACCAACTAAATATACCATACTCACCTGAAAAAGGCATTCAAATATCTTATTTTATCTCTGAGATACTTTTTAAAAACGGTGAACATTTACTTTCTGGTAGTCACACCATGTTCACAGATTCTCTTCAAATCCCATCGGAATGTCACATCATACTAGAAAATCCCAAGATTATGGATGCAGTCATTACAGATTTGCCGCGGGGATTTGATCGGACATAGGCCTGATCCTCAAAATCATCGACATGCTCTTGAGCAAGTTGCATGTCTCCTCCAAAACGTATTCCAGTGCATATATACAGGTCAGTTTCTGATGGTGAAACGTAACAGGACAACTTGCATTGGATTTCTTACATGTGATTTAATGACCCCGACGGCATGCCAACTGTTCGTCTCATCTTGCAATTGTTTCCGAACCTTGACATCCCAAAATGACTCTATAATGGAACACGCTTTTTAACTTTCGGTTAAGGGGCAGATCAAGATACTGGATGATTTTTTTTCTGAAATATTTACCAGTCCGAAACCTAAAACATGAACTAAAATAAAGAATGTTGCTTGAATACTCATATCAAAGATATATATTCGGTAGTAACAAATATTGAATAAATGTAAACAGACTTTCAGGTTCACAAATCTTCCCAATCATGAGAAACAAAGGCATTTTTTTGGTGCAAGGAATAGGCAAACTTGCTGATTTTTCTCTGCCCAAAACCTTATCAATCAATGCGTGAATAAGGGTCACTGCTAGGGCAAGCTAGCATTTTGAAGAAAAAAAAATCGCCTATAGTTTATGAGTAAATGGTGTTTCTATGTACAGTTTTTAAAAAATTTCTTCAGACTGGTAAATATTCACCCAGTATCTTTCCCCGTAAATTTTCAGGGAGAAGTTGCTTCAGTTAAAAGTATCTAATCAGCATTTTGTGACATATACGAAGGAATAATGAAGTGAACGACTGGATGGTTTCTTTAAGCTTTGTTTCTGAAAAACATAAAATGATACAAAATTGAGAACACTCCGTTTTATAGTATCAAAAGAAATTACTACCCGGAGTCACATAATAGGCCTAGAAACAAGTACCTTGATCAAGAAACTCATAGCATAACTATTCCCATACTTTAATTCAAGACAGTGTAGGTGGCAGCACTACGGTGGATAAACTACAAATTAGAGAAATCTCACATTTTCACACTCTGTCATGAAAAGTCCATAGTTCCCAACCAAATACCTAGATCGAACCAAGATCGAGTACAACAGTTCACCAGCTACCAGCAATGGCGTTTAAGATATAATGGAAACTCACAAATATTCCAAGTAGAGACTTCGCCCTGAACACAATCGCACACATGGATATTCCTAAACACGCATCAGTGTATGTCTAGCCTGAACGAGACAAAGTTAAAATGACAGCCATGGCTTTCAAGGTACTTTTCTGAGCCTTTTACTTAATTTCTATAAACATAATGGGGGTAAGGGTGATTCTGTTCATTCTCTCTTTTTTGCCTGAAGTTGCTTCATCCAGTTTCTCGGACAGAGAAGAGATAACATCACTTCAACGAAAGGAGAAAAAATCTGCAAAGACTTTCCTCCGAAATAAAAATGGCGACAAAGTAAGCATGGCGACGTCACGGAGAAAATTCGCGCGAGTTAAATAGCGCGCGGAATTCAAATCACAGTTTACTTGAATTGAAGAGCGCCTCAATAAAATTGAAAATTATAGATTTAAAGCGAATGATAGTGCGTTTCACAACATTATTTTGTAAATAGCCAGTATACATTGTTCTTTTGAAGGGGCTAATAAAGGTCAAATTATAATCAATATGTAATACAAATGTGTTTCTCTGTTGGTTATTCCGATCCTTCCATCAAATCCGGCACGCCCCCCCCCAAAAAAAAAAATATTAGGCAGCTTTACCGAACACCCCATGCCCCAAACTCAGTGCAGGCGTGTATGGCAAGCAGAGTGTCCAGTTATTCAAACAACCTATATTTCTTCAATAAAATTTGGTTTTATTGCTGATGTTAAACTAAGTTTATATGAAAGAAATACTTTTTTTTAAACCACCTACGTTTTTTCCGCGGAGTGTCCAGTTATTAGTATTCAAACAACCTATATTTCTTCAATAAGACTAAGTAAGTTCTTTCCCAACAAGCTGTATTTCATGATGAAATACTGGTTTTTCAACACAAAACCAGTTTTCGCACCAAAATGTCCATTTATTCAATAAAACTTGGTTTATCAAGCAAACAACCAGGATTATCCTTAAAAAAAACAAGTTATCGTCTAATAAGCTAATTAAAAAAACAACAAACCCTGGTTTATTACAAAAACCTACCTTTTTAAGCCTCGACCCCACCGACAACTGATTTCGCTGGGTGAGGTTAGCTATACCCGTCCCCAGTGCATGTATACGCATGCACAGGCGCATGCATAGACGCATGCACAACCCATGGTGCCGAGGTTGCACATCCTCGTGAAAAACTTATATTTTAGGGCATAAAACCTGGTTTCTTTCCGAAACTTCAGTTTTATGGACATAAACCTAGTTTATTAGGGATAGTTATAGTTTTTATTAAAACAACCTGGTTTATTCGGAGAAAATATAGGTTATTTAAAAAAAAGCAATATTTCTTTCAAATGAGCTTTGTTTATCAGCCATAAAACCAAGTTTTATTGATGAGACTAGCATTATACTCGTGGCGCAGGCAGGTTGAAATTGGCTATTTATAGGCCTACCTTGAATTGCATGGGCCGAAAGATTGAATTGCAATGAAAATCAAATGGAATATCAAAGGGGCCATATCGAAGAGACAAATTAAACCAACCAGTTGTCCACAGACTCTGACCCTGTGCTAATGCTTGCATATAAAAATATGTCAAAGGTCCGATAGAGATGATTAGGCAATGTCAACATGACTCGTTCCTTAATAGTCAACAATAGGCCCCTTTTTATACGGAGGAGAAGACGGATAACTCAGATAGGCCTTCACATGTCATGTCGGCTGCCCGATGGCTCGAACCAATTTCAATATCACTACTATAACTTTAAAATGTGTGCTCCTCCTAGCAAGGTCTCAGGCAACGCACTAAGTCGACAGGCAAGCTAGAGCTTCAGCACTGTGAGCAGCTCCTTGATAGGCCATGCCATGACATCAAGTATTGAAACCTTCATTTGAAAATCCCTTCATAATTAAGGGACAGCACCAATAAACAATGCCCCTATCGTGTCCCTCGGAATATCCCCTCAACCAGAACGTTAACACCCCATCAGGGCCACGGGGATACCTGCTGTACTTAGAATAGGTTCTAAATCCCTCCCAAAAATACATTAGTCTACAGGCTATACATGTATGCTTAACGCGCCAAAGCCACAATACATGTAGCTCCCTTATCTTGTTGTGTGCAAAAAGGCTAGTATAACGTTGCGTATTGGTGGGCGTTTAGAAATACTAGCATATACCCATGGAGCGGGCAAAGTTGAAATGTAATATACATTAGTTAAATGGGCACGATGATTGAGCACATTAAATTTCTAACGTTACCGAAGTTTTATTAAAGGTTAAACACGAAATGAACTGCATTTAGGGACTTATTGCTGCTATCTACATGCAACCCCCAATAGATTGATTGGAGTACGCTATTTTGCACAATGCATTGAGACCAGTGACAGCAGGTCCTGTTCCAAATAAGGCCCTCACATATCAGGCATATCACCTACCCACTCCAGTACCCAATGCCACTGTCGGACCAAAGCCAGGCGCATGGAGAGATGCAGAACGCAATTCAAACTGACAACATCAGTCAGTAAAGAATAAATCAAAGAGCAAGCGCTGGCCACTGTACATATTTTGTCCATCCTGGCATAACTGTTTATTGATACCCTGACTGCATGTTCCGGTAGGCCACTCTGCAGAATTTGCCTTATCACTCAGGTCAGTGTTTCTCGAATAGAACTAAAATAGAACACAGGCTAATCATTAATCTCCCTGCTAATACCTTGCACCATGGACCAGGTTGTATAGCACTACATACGTGCTGGAAGCTAATACTGATGTGGCAGGGAGAATATGCGAGAAGTTTGTGTATGCTTTTGAGAATGAGCGGAACTCTCCAGTCGACGTGCTCTCTGAAAAGTTGTTATTTATTCTAAAACCACGAAGATATTCGACGTATGACACCCTCAGTGACACTCTTACGTATGATCCAGACCTACGAAGCCAAAGGTTGCAAGAATTCGACGCATTTCCAAGGCCCAATTTTGAAACAAAAATTACCTCCTAAATAGCGGCCACAACGCGCATTATAGTATAGATTTGCATATGGTGAAGATGGTGGATCACATGGTCACTTGCAAAGCCATCAACTGGTCAGAGGGGTTGTTTCTCTCAGTTAAATGTGAATAAAGCAACTGAAATTAACATGAAATGGGAGAATAAATAGCATTAGTAGGTACCTAAAAAAATTATTCGCACTGATATTTGTTGTGCAATTTGGTTTTATTTTGGTATATTTCTGTACTGTTGACTCATGAAATACCCCCATTATGCGAATGATAACTCCTGTTGACTTTTGACAGTCTACAGTATGATGATGACCATGCCCTTATATGGAAGCAAAAAGTGCAATTTCTCTATAATCGCTGTAGAATCCCAATATTTAAGCCCGTTAGGACGGACTCTGCATGAATCTCGACTCTCAAGAGAAGTTTTGTTGTCATCGGATCCAAACTGACGGAGGAGTTACATTACGAACTATTACACCTCCATTATAGTAGTGATATAGGTTGTTTGAATAACTGGACACTCCGCTTACCACACGCGTGTATAGCTGGCGCGAGTGGACAAAATTCAGACGATTTAACCCTTGTCGAGTTAGCCAAATATGGTTTAGACTGTATGATATCATGCAGCTTTAAATATTCTGTCAAGTGGATGTACGACGGAAAACCGCAAAGTTATTGTTTTTGGTGAGACCACACATCAGTGGCAAGCGATCAGCTGCGATCGAACTTGGTGGCTGGGCAAAAATCGAGTGAAAGAAGCCACCACTCTAACACACCTCGGAACAATACAGGACAAATATCGCCGCAATAATAGCAATCACAGCCGCGCAAAGCTAAAGAAAACTCTTCTGTGCATCTTAGGGCCGGGAATTATACAACTGAACAAATTCAACCCGATTTCCAGTCATAAACTTTACCGCAGGATATGTCTGCCAAAGGCATTGTATGGCAGCGCACTCTGGTCTAGTATGTCAGAAAGGGACTTGACGATTCTCGAGCGAGCCCATCGGTTCTGCCTAAAAAGGATGCAAGGTTCCAGCAGGTTAACTAGAACTGTGACTGCACAAGCCATGATTGGCAGTGTAAGTCTAAAGGCTTATATTGATAAACAGTGTCTTCTTTTCTTCGGACAACTGACAAGGATGCATGAACAATCTCACCCCAGACGAATCTTTGACTTTAGGTTTCAGTCAATGAAAAATAGAAAAAACAGATCCGAAACCTGTCTCGGATACATTCAAAACCTTGTAAAAGTCATGGAAAAATACGATCTGTCGAACGCCTTAATGTTTACACCGATAGCGGTGAACTCGCGCCATCAGACATAACCTGGAAGTCTTTGGTTGACAAGTCAGTTCTTGATTATGAAAACAAACGTTTTTCCGCCGAGTGTGTAAAAAACAATCTCCTAAGAGTAGCAAACATTGAGACATCATTAGATTATCAGCTAGATCCAAAACACGAACAGGACTATGCATTTCATGCGAAATTAAACATACTGTCAGAGACAACTGTAGAGACTCAATGCAACCGTTGTAACCAATGCTATACCGATCCGTAGGTGCACTTCTTCTGTGGGTGTTCAGGCTATTCAGCCTAGAGAAGATTTCTGGGAACAAGTTGTAAATGATCACCCAGTTGACATAAGTGCCTTTCTTTGGAACATGATTGATGTAGAGCTAACAGAAACTTTGCTGGGTAAGCAACTCAGCTCATCAGACTTTGATGTAAACATGACCCTCCTAAAGATCACAGCCAAATGCTGGAATGTACATGTATAACGTAATGTAATGATCTCATGTTAAATTACTATAAGCGTGCCTTCTAGTTATTGCTCAAACGCAATTGAACTGTTGTACATAGCATTTTTTTTCTTGTATTATTAATGTCCCTGTATTTTTTTTTGACTTTCACTGTAAGAGTTAGAATCTTCTTTAAGGAGGAATACATTTATATATATATATAAATCAACCAATCAAAACATCGGATCGCGTGAATGATGCCGCGGCAGAATTCAGAATTATGCCACGGCATCAATAGGAATTGTGGTGCGGCATAATTAGACGAATCAGAAAGTGGCACTCGTTTATTTATGGTGCGGCATAATTCACGAGATCCGATGTTTTGATTGGTTGTTTTATTGTGCACCACAATTCCGATTTACTTCCGTCCTCCATAAATGACACTTCCGTCCACAATTCCTATTTAAGCCGCGGCATAATTCTCGAGATGCGACAATACCACCAATGAATATTCATAGGTTGGAGGGTCCAGGCCTATCAATTAGACGAGTGCATGTCTTTAACTCTCAATTTCATATTTGGAGAGGTATTGAAAAAATATTTGCTGTGGTAAGTCTACAGATATAAAAAAATTATTTGATGAAAAAATTAATTTGGAATTTTGCTAATTTGGTAATAGGGGGCGTGTTTTGAGATTTTTCTGCCAGTTGGCTGAAAAGAGTGGAAATATCAATGTCTGTCCAATTTGTCGATTATCAAAAAATTTCCGTGGTCAACTACCAGTTTACTTTTCACCATTTACTTGCCCGATTGTCCGGGATTTCATATCAACATTTCAGATTCACAACCCCACGCAGTATTTGATGAGTCGCGGTCAAACATTGACAATTGAACTGCTAAAAGGCTTAAAAAATCAATGGTGGTCTTGCCTCAGATCCGAGGTTTTGATTAATCAATTCATGGTGCACCACAATTCCTATTTATGCCGTGGCATAATTCTGAATTCTGTCCACTCGCGCCAGCCATACGCGAGCGGGTAATTGCTTGTAGATTATATTTCAAATTATCATGATGATTGATGTCAGGTGTTGATGTCATTTCTACACATATATAAATTTGGATGGACATTTCTGCTTTATACCTTGAGCTTTGTGCTAACCGCTCTAAATCGACTTAGCAATTTACAAAACCGTTTCATTCTTTGGTAAGTTATATTATATCATTGGAAGCAGGTATTTGAATTCATTCGTGTACATTCTGACATACATTCATACGAAGAATATACTATGCAGAGACTACTCAGCCATTGTCTTTTAGGCCTGTTACACATAATATAGGCCTTTTGTACAGGCGCCCTGAAGCCGGAAAATAGAGTCGAGACAGTCGCGTCGCAACTGAAGAGCTGGCGTCCGAGCAGATGGTATTCCCATATATTTCCCTTTCTTATAATGTCATTTGCCCGATGATCGTATCATTGTTTAGTCTTTGTGCGTTGAGATGGTCAATGAATTTCTAGCGCGCGAATTTCTTTCCCGCTCCACGAAGCCAGCGGAATTCTGAAATGTCATTTCGACCTTGATCAACTCGTCAACAGGGTCACTTAGGTTAATGAAGGCATTATTATTTTACCGAGATTTTGGGTGCTGTGAAGCCTTGCTAATTACACTTTTTCTTTCCCCCTTTTACGTATTGTTTGAAGCCACGTTGGGAAAAGATTTCGAGTGAACGCATGACTGCATTTTTGTGTCTTCAAACAATAACAAGTAACATCATACGCCACAGAGGTTGTTTGGGGCTCTACCCGATTTTCCTAGCAACACAGAAAATCTATATCTACAGCAAGACGTCACAGTGTAGATCCATGGCTCCAGGCAGCGCCTTACTAGTGCATCGGTCCACATAGAGAGGATCGACGCATGGAGGGCTAACTCGGGTCAAATCGGAGTCAACATCGGAAAAGTGTGATAATTCAGTCACATTTTGAATTTTTCCTTTTTTGTGCAATTTGCTATTGATGGGAACTACTTATGTAGAATAGGAGGTGACTGGGCAGGCGACAGCTGGGTAATATTGCCCTTAATAGTACAAATTGTCCTTTCAGGATTTTTCGCAAGGTGATCGAAACAGCAGACGATAGTTTCAGGCGGGCGCCGAAAAGCCCCTTCGCCAAATCTTTGAACATTTAGAAGGCCGTATGGAACCACCCCCCCCCCCCCTATGGCCAGGTTGTCGAAATTCAAAATTATTTTTTTACCAAACAATTTATTTATATCTGTAGACTTGCCATAGCAAATATTTTTTCAATACCTCTCCAAATATGTACTTGAGAGTAAAAAACATGCCCTCGTCTAATTGATAGGCCTCGACCCTCCAACCTATGAATATTCATTAGTGGTCTTGTCTCATTTGAGACAAGACCACAGTTGATTTTTTAAGCCTTTTAGCAGTTAAATTGTCAATGTTTGACCGCGACGCATCAAAGAACGCGTGGTGTTGTGAATCTGAAATTTAGATTATGTTATTCCGGACAGTCGGGCAAGTAAATGGTGAAAAATAAAATGGTGATTGACCACAGAAATTTTTTTTTAATCGACAAATTAGACAGACTTTGATATTTCCACTCTTTTCAGCCAACTGGCAGAAAAAACTCAAAACACGCCCCCTATTACCCAATTAGCAAAATTCGAAATTAATTTTTTCATCAAATAATTTCTTTATATCTGTAGACTTGCCACAACAAATACTTTTTCAATACCTCTCCAAATATGTACTTGAGAGTAAAAAACATGCACTCGTCTAATAGATAGGCCTGGACCCTCCAACCTATGAATATTCATTTGTGGTCTTGTCTCAATGAAGGTACATTTCAGGGGTTATAACATTTTGAGAATTTTTTCAAACTAATGTACATGACATCCCACAACTCTCCAACAAAGGAAAGTCATATCTGGACATTTTTGGAGAAATGAGAGACATTTCAAAGAGTGGTACAACTGTGCCAAAGCGACGAAAGAGGACAAAATCGACAAAAAGTCATGGTTTTGCACCCAACAGCACCAAATTCAAAGACCTGCCCTGGCCAGAATAAGCAAGCTATGGAGCTGAAACTTTAGGATGTGATTTAGGAATATCTTTGCTGCTTAGGGCACAACTTTCAGAATCAAGGCCTAAGTAGTTTCAAAGAAATTACAAAATGAATGGCAACACAACAAGACTTGTAAAAATGAAACCGAACTTAGACCGGGGTTAGGTTGACTCTTATTTGGGTCAAATTAAGTTTTTTTCTCATTGTTTTAGCTTGTTTTGACCTTAAATCATCAGCAATACAATATTCTAAATGAATTAGAGTGATTTGAGCACATTCAAATTTTTCACTATATTGACCCAAAATGTAGTGTAAATAGAGACAAGACCACAATTGATTTTTTAAGCCTTTTAGCAGTTAAATTGTCAATGTTTGACCGCGACGCATCAAAGAACGCGTGGTGTTGTAAATCTGAAATTTAGATTATGTTATTCCGGACAGTCGGGCAAGTAAATGGTGAAAAATAAAATGGTGATTGACCACGGAAATTTTTTTTAATCGACAAATTAGACAGACTTTGATATTTCCACTCTTTTCAGCCAACTGGCAGAAAAAACTCAAAACACGCCCCCTATTACCCAATTAGCAAAATTCGAAATTAATTTTTTCATCAAATAATTTCTTTATATCTGTAGACTTGCCACAACAAATATTTTTTCAATACCTCTCCAAATATGTACTTGAGAGTAAAAAACATGCACTCGTCTAATTGATAGGCCTCGACCCTCCAACCTATGAATATTCATTAGTGGTCTTGTCTCATTTGAGACAAGACCACAATTGATTTTTTAAGCCTTTTAGCAGTTAAATTGTCAATGTTTGACCGCGACGCATCAAAGAACGCGTGGTGTTGTGAATCTGAAATTTAGATTATGTTATTCCGGACAGTCGGGCAAGTAAATGGTGAAAAATTAAATGGTGATTGACCACGGAAATTTTTTGATAATCGACATATTAGACAGACTTTGATATTTCCACTCTTTTCAGCCAACTGGCAGAAAAACCTCAAAACACGCCCCCTATTACCCAATTAACAAAATTCGAAATTAATTTTTTCATCAAATAATTTCTTTATATCTGTAGACTTGCCACAACAAATATTTTTTCAATACCTCTCCAAATATGTACTTGAGAGTTAAAAACTGTTCTGGCGATCAACGAATTGACAAGATGACGATAAGAACTATGCCAGAGGTTAATTACTTTATGAAGAGGACTCTATATCTATATGGTACAAGCTATCATAAGATACCTACAATTCACTACAGCTGTAAATGCTTCAGCCTAGAGCCAGCGGCTCCGTACTAGTTTTACACACGATTGCGGTGTCTCTTCTCCGGCATCTACAACAGGCTATCCTCCGTCTCGTGTTCGATTGCAGACTTTGGTATTCCAGCCCGGAACGTCAGTAGAAGGGCGTAGTAGATTATACATATATATCAAATTATCTTCCCACCAAGGGGAATATATCAATACAAGTTTTTTCCGCTAAGGGATATATACTAAAATGCTTCTCACAACTCAAAGCGTGCTACAACACAAACAGTCTGTAACATTGACTCAGGCTGACTGAAGCAACCTGACCGCTAGCTAGGACTATATAAATGACTTCGACTCAACCGGTTCTGCCCAGATGGCAACAGACTAGTCCTAACTAGCCGGCAGGTCGTAACAATAAACTAGCCAGTAAATTAAGAATACTATACCGCCACGGGTATTCTATAAACGGGGAGGGACGTCAACAGCAAGGCCTCGTCCTTCTCGATCTCTGCAGGGCGGATTCGTCCAAATCGTCAACACGGCTTCTGGCGTAAGCGGAGAGACAGTGATGGAATCACACCCACTGGCTTCTAACAATATAACTATCAAACAGTCACCTGAAGTCAACATACACAGATTAAAACCGTGGGTTAACACAACATCTTTTTAGTCCCAAAATACAACTGGGTTTTATATAATGGTTTTCCAGAAATCCGTTCGCACGGTCTATAATTTTTAAAGTCTATATAACAGGTTCGAGTATGTCCAATAACACCAATGGACTAAAATACTAAACGATAACGATTCATTCTAACCGAGAATCAACAACATTACAGCCCATTCATCGAAAATAGGCCTAAAAGAGTGGAGTGGAAAGTTGCTCAGGTCGACCTGATCTACGCGAGCCTATTCGAAGCACCTGGTCCGCAAAGACCAGAATGCACCTTCAAACATTAATACACCCCCCTTTTAGACCCCTTCTCAAACTATAGAAAACCATGTCAATTAAATGCACAGATAGCTATACATTAGCGAGAGGAAGACACAAACTGGTGATACGTTTACAAACACAGCACGATACACACGGTCAGTGCATCGGCCGTATACAAATGTACGTAAAGCGTGAAAGGCTTCACACCGGTAAAATTATGGCATTTTCCATTCTATCGGTAAAGTACGGCGTGAATCAATCATAAAAACGTTACCACCATTTCAACGCTGCTTCAACCATTTCAACCATCTCGCTACGAACTTCTGGGCGTTGTCTTCTATAGAATAGTACAGAACCGGCGGCGATCCTCACTCAATCGCGGACGGAGTCGAAGTGCTGTCTTGAACACACGTGCCCATGGGTGTTACCTAAGTCTCGCCAACATCTCGCAAAATCTCGGTAAACAATTTTTTGGCGCGGAAATAATAATACAATAACGGGGTCAAACCGGGTCAAGGGAGAAGTCAGCTGATCGCAATAACAAACGATCACTGATCGTCACAACAAAAACATGCACTCGTCTAATTGATAGGCCTCGACCCTCCAACCTATGAATATTCATTAGTGGTCTTGTCTCATTTGAAACAAGACCACAATTGATTTTTTAAGCCTTTTAGCAGTTAAATTGTCAATGTTTGACCGCGACGCATCAAAGAACGCGTGGTGTTGTGAATCTGAAATTTAGATTATGTTATTCCGGACAGTAGGGCAAGTAAATGGTGAAAAATTAAATGGTGATTGACCACGGAAATTTTTTTTAATCGACAAATTAGACAGACTTTGATATTTCCACTCTTTTCAGCCAACTGGCAGAAAAAACTCAAAACACGCCCCCTATTACCCAATTAGCAAAATTCGAAATTAATTTTTTCATCAAATAATTTCTTTATATCTGTAGACTTGCCACAACAAATATTTTTTCAATACCTCTCCAAATATGTACTTGAGAGTTAAAAACTGTTCTGGCGATCAACGAATTGACAAGATGACGATAAGAACTATGCCAGAGGTTAATTACTTTATGAAGAGGACTCTATATCTATATGGTACAAGCTATCATAAGATACCTACAATTCACTACAGCTGTAAATGCTTCAGCCTAGAGCCAGCGGCTCCGTACTAGTTTTACACACGATTGCGGTGTCTCTTCTCCGGCATCTACAACAGGCTATCCTCCGTCTCGTGTTCGATTGCAGACTTCGGTATTCCAGCCCGGAACGTCAGTAGAAGGGCGTAGTAGATTATACATATATATCAAATTATCTTCCCACCAAGGGGAATATATCAATACAAGTTTTTTCCGCTAAGGGATATATACTAAAATGCTTCTCACAACTCAAAGCGTGCTACAACACAAACAGTCTGTAACATTGACTCAGGCTGACTGAAGCAACCTGACCGCTAGCTAGGACTATATAAATGACTTCGACTCAACCGGTTCTGCCCAGATGGCAACAGACTAGTCCTAACTAGCCGGCAGGTCGTAACAATAAACTAGCCAGTAAATTAAGAATACTATACCGCCACGGGTATTCTATAAACGGGGAGGGACGTCAACAGCAAGGCCTCGTCCTTCTCGATCTCTGCAGGGCGGATTCGTCCAAATCGTCAACACGGCTTCTGGCGTAAGCGGAGAGACAGTGATGGAATCACACCCACTGGCTTCTAACAATATAACTATCAAACAGTCACCTGAAGTCAACATACACAGATTAAAACCGTGGGTTAACACAACATCTTTTTAGTCCCAAAATACAACTGGGTTTTATATAATGGTTTTCCAGAAATCCGTTCGCACGGTCTATAATTTTTAAAGTCTATATAACAGGTTCGAGTATGTCCAATAACACCAATGGACTAAAATACTAAACGATAACGATTCATTCTAACCGAGAATCAACAACATTACAGCCCATTCATCGAAAATAGGCCTAAAAGAGTGGAGTGGAAAGTTGCTCAGGTCGACCTGATCTACGCGAGCCTATTCGAAGCACCTGGTCCGCAAAGACCAGAATGCACCTTCAAACATTAATACACCCCCCTTTTAGACCCCTTCTCAAACTATAGAAAACCATGTCAATTAAATGCACAGATAGCTATACATTAGCGAGAGGAAGACACAAACTGGTGATACGTTTACAAACACAGCACGATACACACGGTCAGTGCATCGGCCGTATACAAATGTACGTAAAGCGTGAAAGGCTTCACACCGGTAAAATTATGGCATTTTCCATTCTATCGGTAAAGTACGGCGTGAATCAATCATAAAAACGTTACCACCATTTCAACGCTGCTTCAACCATTTCAACCATCTCGCTACGAACTTCTGGGCGTTGTCTTCTATAGAATAGTACAGAACCGGCGGCGATCCTCACTCAATCGCGGACGGAGTCGAAGTGCTGTCTTGAACACACGTGCCCATGGGTGTTACCTAAGTCTCGCCAACATCTCGCAAAATCTCGGTAAACAATTTTTTGGCGCGGAAATAATAATACAATAACGGGGTCAAACCGGGTCAAGGGAGAAGTCAGCTGATCGCAATAACAAACGATCACTGATCGTCACAACAAAAACATGCACTCGTCTAATTGATAGGCCTCGACCCTCCAACCTATGAATATTCATTAGTGGTCTTGTCTCATTTGAGACAAGACCACAATTGATTTTTTAAGCCTTTTAGCAGTTAAATTGTCAATGTTTGACCGCGACGCATCAAAGAACGCGTGGTGTTGTGAATCTGAAATTTAGATTATGTTATTCCGGACAGTAGGGCAAGTAAATGGTGAAAAATAAAATGGTGATTGACCACGGAAATTTTTTTTAATCGACAAATTAGACAGACTTTGATATTTCCACTCTTTTCAGCCAACTGGCAGAAAAAACTCAAAACACGCCCCCTATTACCCAATTAGCAAAATTCGAAATTAATCTTTTCATCAAATAATTTCTTTATATCTGTAGACTTGCCACAACAAATATTTTTTCAATACCTCTCCAAATATGTACTTGAGAGTAAAAAACATGCACTCGTCTAATAGATAGGCCTGGCCTCCAACCTATGAATATTCATTAGTGGTCTTGTCTCATTTTTCCTTCAGAGATGGGCGCCGCCATCTTGCATGCTGGCGTCAGTGACGTCGATTTTGATTGGTGGATGATGCGCGCATGGAAGTGACCATTTGAACAGGACATCTGATTGGTTGATCGCGGAAGTGGGAGGTGGCTCGGCAATTTTCGTGACGAAGAGATTACTTGGAGCTCTCCAGTTGATGTCATCTCCACAAAGTTGTTATTAATTCCAAAACCACCAAGATATTCGACGTATGACACCCTCAGTGACACTCTTACTTATGATCCACACCTACGAAGCCAAAAGTTGCAAGAATTCGACGCATTTCCGAGGCCCAATTTTGAAACAAAAATCGCCTCCTATTCAGCGGCCACAACGCGCATTATAGTATCGATGTTGTAAGACGCGTTTTGCTCTGTACACACTACGCAACATTTTTGCAACATTTGTTGCAACTGGAAATGTTGTAAAAATGTTGCTAATATTTTAGCCTTAAGATACAATCTATTGCAACAACACCCGAAAAAGCATAAGGTATGCCTACTATTAAGTAATATAAATGAGAATTATTCTTGTGCATAATCATGAACTGATCGAAACCAGATGGTCCCAGCTGTACTACCTCCCTTATTGAATATCCTTTAATACCCAAGTAGAATATTCCAATAAAAATCGCACCTGGACTCATCCCGGTAATTGCATGGTTATATTCATGTAAATGTGGTCTAATCCATAGTAATGCGTGAAACCTTCGTAATCTACAGATTGAAACAACTGAACATCTGGGGCCAATTCCATAAAAGCATTCTAACTTAGTATGTTACTAGGCCTTAGCAAGATTCCAAATGCTCAGTTGGTTGCTTGTTAGCAAGCAACTTAATTGTATTCCATAAAACCATTCTAAGAACCATTCTTACTAGTTGCTTGCTAAACATTGGCTGGAATGGTGTGTTCATTACGAAACCACAAAACCACATTGGTCAATTTCATTTCACAATGGGGAAAGGGTTCAATTCAGGACATGGCGTTAGGCCTAAGCATTTGGTGTGTATTCATAATAGGGCCTGTAGAGCAGACGCTTCAAAATGGCAACTGCAAAAGTTGTTCAAGCTGGAAAGAGGCAAAGGAAGCCTAACTACTCGGCCCAGGAAAACCTTTTTCCTGCTGAGTGCTACGAAGAGTTTAAGGATATCATAGACGCACCACACAGGGATGCCAATATCAACGCGTTCTGAAGCTGGTAAAGTTGTCACGTTTTCTGTTTATACATGAAGGTCCAAGTATCAAAAGCGCATCAGTGACATAGTTGAGAATTTTATCATTCCAACGATATGCAGTTTTATGAATATAATGTATCTCATGTCCCTAAAATCACACTTTATAATGATGGGCCGCTGTCAGAAATTGACCAGGCCCGTTTACAGGATATTCCAAGAAAATCCCTCCCTAACGAGACCTGATGTGGTCGCGATGTGAACAGATGACATCGCCGTCAACTAAAAAATTACGTCATACTTGACGTCTTTGCATCACGAGAGGGTTTTTTGTTAAAAACATGACAAAAATCACCTTTTAATTGTCATTTCTTAGATATTTATGGGGATGTGTGATATATGATGAATAGAAAACCGACTTTGTGACTGGTCCTTGTCACCAGCTCAGCACTCGGTGATTTTAAAGCTGGTAAAAAAATACCGATTACAAAAAGATCTGACACGAAATTTGAAAGACGTAAAACTATGTCAGAAAATAAGTTACACAACAAGAACATACCTTGGGAACTATACAGAAGGGATAGTGTAACATACGGCTTGCAATTCTATCATAAATGGTTCACACATCCTTATACATGTATACTAATAATACTCGGGTTTCGCACGCCAAACGTCCACTGCAGCAAGCCAGTGTTCAAGCCCACGACGGAAGTAAGTTTCTTGATTGATTGACCAGCAGCATCAATGGCAATAGTGGCTTGAAGACTAAAATTTCCCCCATTACCGGCCTAGAAATGTGCACTATGTAAAGATCTGGCTGGACGTTGGGAGTGAGAAACTGGAGTATTTGGAATGCTCGTATTATCTTAATTCATCCTAGTCGTGAGGTTTCATCAAAGTGCGCAACGAGCATTGTTCGTGGATCACTTAACAAGTTAATGTCCAGCTGTGCTTTGATTTACGTTTATCGTGTTGTGACACCCCATATATTGTTTAGTTTATGTTTTTTGACACCCTGTAGTAGTATAGTTGGCATAGGTGGCAGCACTGGTTGGGTGAGAGTGAACTTGCAAGATGGAGGACAGCTAGAATACATGGTTCAATTCAAGACGAGTTTAATTTGATGAGAAAAGTTGTTGATTTACACCAAGAGTTAAGAGTTTGATTTATTCATACAGTCCCAACAATACAACGTTGAATAAGGCCGTATTAGACCCTGTGTTTGGTATGGGTTGTGTGTTGTGTGCCTCGCTTGGTGAATGTTTGCATTAGGGTACCGATCTAGTAGGGAAGGATACTTGTGATGGTAACGTTTCGTGTAGGCGTGATTCTCTCTGACATCATTCTTGGGTTACCTGTTTCTGTTGCGGCCCCCGGCACTAGTCCGGGAGGAAAGTATTTTATATTCCATGGCTGCCTGAGAGACTTGGAAGCCCCTCGCTCAGTTTAGCTCTGACTTTACAGTCTCCTAGGTGCTATCTAGAGGGGCTTCAGTCTCTCAGGCCTATTCGCCCGTTGGTTAAATTTAGACGAACGTGTCTTGTAAAATTCACTTCGCGATGATTGAGTATTGGGAGAGTGTTGGGAGTGTATTGAGGAAAATAGTCAGTCATCTAAAGGTTTGGAGGGTACTACTCCTAGTACATAGGAAAGAGGGGAGTTGACGAATGCCATTTCTCCTCCCAATACTCTATCGTCAAAGTGAAATGGGAGATGTACAGTGTCACTTGGAAACCCCTAGGGTCACGAGTGACATTGCGCAGCGACTCGTCGATTCCTTCGATTATCCTCCGATTTCCGACATGCCTGGATCGACCCTTTGCAGGATGCTATCGACTGTACTGCATGTCAAGATCGAGGACCTCTGGAGGCTAACCTCACCAAAGGTTAGGTGTCTACTGACCATCTGGCGTCAAATATTCAGGACGGGTCTCCTTAAGACGCCAGTTCTTGGAGACAATAGTCCGCCTTCATCTTAAAGGTTGAATCCAAACAATTTAGTGAGTGCATGTTATTCGTGTTATCAGGCAGTATTAGGCTACGATCTTTTTGTGGTCTTTATCGTGGAACAAGCAGAAGATATTCAGTGTGAATCTTTTTACTAAGTTTTCAATTGAATTGTACATGTATTTTCAGGACCGCTGCAGAATGCTTCGTTTGATATCCACAGTCGTAGGCAGTTCCAAACCTCTCACAAGATGGGCTCCACTCGGGCTACAGGCTAACGCGAAACTGCCTGTTACACTTACTAGACCTCCCACTCGGCCCGTTCGCCTCTTCGCAAGCTTCATCGGCAATGATGACAATGTACGTTACAGCAGGTTGGAACCTAGAATTGAACGGAAACTAGGGGAATATGAAGATTTCTTCTTTGAAACGGGACGTGACAAGGGATGGGCCCAGATCATGATGTTAGTGTCGGTTCAATCGGAGAAGGAGTTGTCCTCAGAGAACATTAGTAGAGCCTTTGCGAACTTACAGAGACGACACGCAGCCCTGCGCATGGCTGTCATTTTGAAGGATGGAAAAAACCACTTCGCAGAAGTTCCCGATGCACCCGACTTGGAGATTCTCCAAACCAGTGATAGCAAAGCCATAATGGCCAGCGAAGAACAAACGGGGTTCGACTTCGGGCAGTTGCTTTGGAGATGCAAGATCCTGCAACCTGAAAAATCCGAACAAGGATTTCTCTACCCGTTCATCTTCGTCATACAAGCCTGTTTGACTGACGGTACCGCAATTCATAGCGGTCTGTACCCCAGTCTTCAGGACTATTTGGAAGCATCCTTTGAGCAGAAAGAAGACCTTGACATAGAAAGTCTGCCTCTCCTGCCTCCTCGCGAGCATCTTTTAGATCAGTTCGAATCTATCCTAGACCAGGAGGGAGCTGGACAAGGACAACATACTCAAATCGAAAATGAAATAAATCAAGCGGCCCTTGCGGCTAAATTCTGTGAGTTGCATAAGCCTAGTAACCCACAAAATTGTTCCGGAGTGGTCGATTTTGTTTTCGATCAGAAGCAAGTGTCACAACTTGAAAGGGCAGTGGCGCAGCAAAATGTATCAATGAATTCGGCCTGCGCTGCTGCCCATGCGATGGCTGTATACATGTTCTTGACGGATTTAGGGGCGGATTTAGGGACGATGTCTCTGCCATCCCAGTACGTTGTCGAGCTCAGGCGCTACGCGACACCAAGGTTCCACGCAACGCATTCTGGTGCCTACGTAGCCCTTGCTATAAACAACATAAAGCTCAATGCAGAAATGGTCGCAAGTGAAAACAGAAGTGGGGTACTCTGGAAGCTCGCTGCCTCAATCAAGAAAGAAACAAGGGAACGCTTAGCCGAAAACGAACCACTGTTAGAGGTTAAGGCGTTCCTAGGAGATTATAAACGGTTCCAGTCCGACCGGAACGCGTATTACCGCGAATGTGATCCATGCCCTGAACTGTTCTACACATCCAATTTAGGACATATACCCGTAAATTGCGGGCAGGGAAAAGTTACCATAAAAAAAATCCAGCTTTTGAAGGGCGCTAGGGAACCGGCGGCATTTGGTCACAACATCACGAGCCTTAACGGTCAGCTCCAGTGGGAGATCTCGTACAATAAGACGATTGTGAGCGATGAACTGGCGGAAACATACTTGTCACTGGTAAAGGGCGAATTTGAGCGATTCCTAATAGAACAGTAGTGCTGTTACCGATGTGATCGTGGAAACGGGTTCGATTTCAAGTTAATGTTATATACATGTTTATAACTGGTGGTAGTGGTTGGGGAAGCGCTGCATTGGGCCCAAGTTGTATTTCTGCTTCACGTTAGCCAAGTGGTGTCATATCGCGTGGTACGCCAGGCAAGTGTTTAGTTCATACAGGGTGTTAATTTTTTTTTACTTTTTGAAATCTTAATAACTTTTTTATCAATTATAGTATGCAGAAAGCAACTTCCGATATGGAAAGTAGAGGCTATAAGAATTTTTTTTTTGGGGGGGGGCGGGGGTATAATGCGCATTGTAGTGACAAGTCGGTGTTATGCAATGGACCTCTGAAAAAGATAGGCAATTTCTGAAACAGCAGGTAGATTTTCCACTGGCGACCCCCTAATACATTGCAAGACGGCATTCTGGAAAAGACGGCATGGGGGGCTGAGTTCAGCTTCTCCCTGAAGTTGGCCCTGTTCCGGACCATACGGAATTGTTGACATAATTACGGAGCAATTGGCCTGAAGTGCGATTATGTACCCCATATTCTCCAGAACACACTCTGAGTGTTAGAGTTGAATAGACTCCGGTTTAAAAAATGAAATCACTACAAAAATCCGTTGCTCAGCAGAATATGGCATCTTGTCACCGTGAATACCTTAGGGATTATGTCATTTGCCGTATTGCAAGACTTTTGAGTGATTGGTGACTTATGAAATATCTTCCCTTCATATTGCATGGCACTGTACATTTGTTGTTTACTGACGATCCTGCCCTGGTTGAATAAAATGACATGTAAATTGGATGGCTTGTTAGGCAATTACTATTGGACCGTTTCATGAAGGTGTTTTTCTAACAAAATTCTCAAAGCCTCTATTTTCCATATCCAACGGTGTGTCCCTATATCATTGTTCTAAAGTTTTAAAGTTAAAGGTCACCTGCAACACTTTCTAACTAAGGGAAAAAAGAATAGGGCATAAGATAACAAACACAGTGGTGAAAACCGCATAAATATCGAACTACCCATCTTCAAGTTATGGCAGGTAGAACATTCAAACATTCCAGGTGGTGCAGGAAGAACAAACTGATGATGTACATTGTGCTGTACTGAAATAAAGCTTTTATAGTTTCATGCCTATATTTTGAAATTGTACATTTAAACATGTTCATGAAAAGCTCATACCTGTGACAAGGTAATTAGAATATAAGCATGAAACTATCAAAACTCTTTTTTCAGTACAGCACAATCTACATCATTAATTTGTTCTTCCTGCACCACCGGGAATGTTTGCATTACATACTGCTATATCTTTAAGATGAGTAGTTTGATTTTTATGCGCTTGTGTTTCTTATGTTATCCCTATTATTTACCCCAAGTTTAAAATTTTAATAGAAGCGTTTCAGGTCACCTTTAAGATTTAAAAAAGTTAAAGTATTTTTTAACATCCTGCAGTTTAGTCTATTTATTTCCTGTATACATATTTATTTCTTGTATACATACATATACATAACTTATAAATACAGACATAAAAATAAAATCTCGGTTGCCGCAACAATAATTTGTCTCCCCTTCTTGCATATGGAACAATAGCGAGGATTTAGCACCATCCCCACTCCCACTGAAACACCGAGAGCGAAAAGTAGCCACCAAAATGGACGACCGCGATTTAAATGATTTTATGGATGGTTTCCACTCCTGGAAAACCATCACACGTGGCGAATGGAATCAGCATCTTTAATCTATTTTGCTCTAATATCATGAATATTGAAGTCGTATTCCTATTCGTAAGAAATTGGCACGGATAGGAAAACTTCTTCGATATTTGCGGTTTATGCGCGCAATCGATATAAGACGCCAAATCCTCTTCGCATTATGACAGTGTTTTGTGGGAAATGTTCCCTTTAAGGATTGGCCGGTCGTGCTTGCCCTGGTCTGAAACTGACCAAACCACGATCAGGAATGGAACTTACAATGGTAACCATGGCCTATCCTGAATGGGCTTAAGCCCGCAGCATACTAGCCGCCAACTTTGGCGACAAGAATCGTTTAGCTGACGCCTCTCGACGCCGAAGTTGGCGGCAGTGGATCCCGGTCAGAGCACACCTGCCCAGAATCGGCGACCAGTAGCGTCTTTTCCGCCACTTTAGGCTGCCATTTTGAAATCATGTGACATCAAGACGCATACTGATTGGCCATAGCCTCGCCGCCGACGCCAATTCAGGCGGCAATCCGTAGCACACCTGACCTCTTCTTGCATTCAAACGCGGCGACAATCGTCAAAAATCAAACATGTTAGATATTTGGCGTTTAGTTGCGGCAAGTGGCGTTTAGTTGCGGCAAGTTGCGGCAAGTGGCGGCAAGTGGCGGCAAGTGGCGGCAAGTGGCGGCAAGTGGCGGCAAGTGGCGGCAAGTGGCGTTCGCCGACGCCGTTCGTAGCAGACTAGGGATTATTCAGGCGTTCAGGACTCTTGCGGCAAAAAACGCCTGTGAACGCCGAAGTTGGCGGCTAGTGTGCTACGGGCTTTAGAGTGGTTGAGTTAGGCCTATGTTAGTTAGACACTTGTATAATAGAATGAGTATGTAGGATTTTTAGAAGATATAGCTAGCGCACAAGAGCCAAGACAACCTTCGAGAGAGGACAAGAACTACTGCTTGTGGAGAAGCCAGGAATACCTTGCTGGACTGTATGGAGTGAGAAAATACACTACGCCCGCCGCACGCCATTCTTACAGTTTCATCAATGGGACAGCGTCCATCAAATAATTTAAATCACAAGTATCAAGTACAAGGTGGCTACTATTCCCTCTCGGATTTTCAGTCGGAGTTGGAGTCGGAATTGTGATAATCCTCGCTAATAAAAGCTGACGAGTCAAACTCCAGAACACCATTAAAACAATCATGCATAAAAACCAAGTCATTGATTTTCCAACGATATTAGAGAGGTGACAGGGATAAGATATATGCAATATATTTACATAAGGTATATCGGGGCCAAGAATTCACGTGACTCTCCTTTGTACTTGCTAATTGAGTCAAGGTCGCGTCTGTTATGTGTGTCAAAAATTATTGCACCATGTTCCAGGCGACTTTGCACAAGCGATTGATAAAGCATTTAATACAAATTAACATTGGCATTACGTCCACAAACTCGGAGAATCATACCCCAAACAATGGGCCATATGAATAAAAACTAGCATTTGCTTTCTCTACCGATTTTGAAGCATTTGCTACGTAGCTAATGCTCGGAAATGTAAGATATTGCCACAAGTCAAAGCAAACACTTTCTAGTAACTAGAGTTTGGTTCGAAAGGGAGCAAATGCTTGTCTTCATATGAATAAAGTGTAGCGTAGGCTTTTAACTCGATAGGAAATGCTTCGATTTTTGAAGGTTGCTCCGGAGGTGACTTGAAAGTTGAAGTAAAAGGTTTGTCATCTTCCGAATGGCTGATTTCATGCGTTTTGGTCACGAAAATTGTATTTGCCATGAAGAAAGCCATGTCGTGTAGATACATATCATTCACTGCATCGATTTAATGAGGCCACGTGTAGCGGAGAAATTTACAATTTACTCGGAGGATACTCGAGATGGGTCTTTGAGCACGAACGACCAAATGATAAGTGCTTCTTCATTAAATCTGCTTCGATCTTGCGAGGTGGAGAACTATTTTTTCTTTCAAAGTAATCATTCCAAATAATTGCAAAGGGCTCTCCCTTAGCAGTAGAGGCTCTATGATGTATAACGTATCAGAGTATTTAACGGATGCAGGACTAGATGACAGATGAGTCGGATGATGATGACACGAGAGAATGTGACAACGCGTTCAGAACATTTAGCACTTTCGCATCTTTTCATCAGGAGACCTCTTGAGCCCCATCCTCGAATACCAGTGTCAGTCGTGTGCTCCTCTCGCATACATAAAACTAAAAAAAAAAAGGTCATAGTTGCCAAGTGAAAGGCCCTGAAGTTCAGGATGCTCGACCCCCTTATAGAAGCAAACCACAAACTGAAATAGATTACCAGCACAGACCATTCATAAGAAAGGTTTACAAAAACGAGCATAATGTTCTACTTTAAGCAAATACTGCCTCTACTTCAAGGAAATGCTAGTTTTTATTCATATTGCCCAATGACACAGGTAGAACTCAGAGTTCGGCCCAGGAGTGTCGCTGTAGAATGTCGCCTATTGTAATCTGCACGCTTGTAGTCATAGACAACACGTGACACACTGCGTCGACGCGGCATTTTAGTCCGCAAGTTCGATACAACAGAAAAGTGATCCGAGTCGTACATCCCTGGCCATGTTTCTGTGTCACGAAATCGTTCCGGCTGATTGGTTAGAATTAAATCGAGAATATTGCCGCGTTTATGGGTTGAACTGAATACAAGCTGTGATACAACTTCTATATCCGGGGTCTACTTGATTAGTATTCAAAATGGCTCCACCATAGACCCTGGAAACTCGTGCACGTCATATGCTGAGTCACCGCCAGAATCTGGGGTGACAGAGTACGATTGACCTATGACCCGTCTATTCGGGCACTACGTGTCAGCACTGTTTCAACATGACCAACAACCGTTTGTAGCCGACCAAATAATTGTAAAATTGAGCAATTATTCCAGGGTGAATACAGGTAAAGAAGCCTTATACTTAAATATAAAAATTAATTATCAAAAGGGATTTTGAAATAATATTTTCATAGTGCACGCGAATGGCATTTATAACACGTGCTTCTCCGGTTCTATTCCGCATGGCCAGACTAAATGACGCAATGTCCTTGTAGAGGTGATTAATTGTTTATATCAGCATTAGCTCATATATCATCCGTGTCCATAAAGTTCTATGCCGCCAATTGATTTGTGATCGCAATAGGGTAAATGGTTATGTAGACTGATAAGTCGCCCTTTTCCCTGATTCAATTTGCAATGAATATGCCAAGTGTCAAAACATTATTTACATCTTATTTGCATTTCAAACGTTATTCGTTGACCAATCAAATATGTTTCAGCTTAACATGATACCAGGGGTAGTGCAAGTGACCAGAGGAGCGCGCACTGACCCCTGGGTAAAAGAGGTGGGCTGTGAAAGTGAAAAGTCATGTACGAGCTGGCAAAACTCCCGATTAATTGGAGGGAGGGAGGGAGGGGGAGGGGGCATAAGAGTGGACGTTGTCTCCACCGGCTATTATGATCAATGAAAACTGACATAACGGGATCCGAGTTTTAGTTACTACAGCTTGCTTGATTATCAGAACAGTTCCGTCACTACATTTTAGGGGATATCAGGACAATTCCCCCCGGACAATCTCCCAACGTCAATTGCCCCCGACAACCCCTCCTAGAAAATTGCCCACGT
Source organism: Lineus longissimus (assembly GCF_910592395.1). Taxonomy (NCBI): domain Eukaryota; kingdom Metazoa; phylum Nemertea; class Pilidiophora; order Heteronemertea; family Lineidae; genus Lineus; species Lineus longissimus. The sequence continues at coordinate 11,228,540 of NC_088310.1, forward strand.
CAAATTGCCCCCAGCCAAATTGCCCCCCCCCCCCATGAAATTGCCCCCAAGTATTATATTGCCCTTAGAAAAAAATCATAAGATCGTCATATTTTAATGAATTATACCTTTCATGGCGGTGAAAGATCAGTTTCTTACCAATGATTCAAGGAATCTTTGAGTTTCACCAATTCCATCATACATTGGTTCAAGATTCCTTGTAGTCATAGCAATACACAGACAACTTTGAAAAATGGAGTTCACTACGACTGGTCGAATTCTTCCTCTCTTAGATGGGTTTGCATAGGAGTTGGCTGGAGGGAGGGAGTCTTGGGAGTGCAAACGGTGGAGAAAACACCCTTGTAAAGAAAGAGTTCAGCTCCAGAGGGGGATTTTTCACTGGGGAACAATTTGACTGGGGACAATTTTACGCGGGGGGGGGGGGGTTACCGGGTGGCAATTTTCAGGGGGGAATTGTCGCGATCGGGGAGGGGGGGGGGGGGGCAATTGACTGGGGGAGGGGGAATTTCTAGAACCATTTTAGGGTGGTGGAGACGAGGCGCCATATAATTATCTTTATACCAATTTAAATTTACATGTATGCCAAAGCTAATTCTTTGCGTCAACGCTGGAAAGTCGATAAGTAATCTCATATTTCTTCACCGCCAACATTTTCATTACATCAGAAATGATGGCACTTAATTGCACCAGTTTCCTCAACACTACGTATATATTCTCATTATACTGAAAGAACACATACAACCATGGTCATTTGAAACTGCCGCCGTGGTTGCAGCAAGAATGGTGGGGCAAGCCGGAGCGGCAGTCACAATGGCAGCCTCACCAGTAGTCTCTAACACATCTTTAGCTTCGATTGTCAGCGCCGAGGTGCTGGTTCTTCGGTGGGTTTACCTCATCACCGTTAAGTACGCCTGGATAGTCATCGTGGCCTTTGGGCTTTTTGGGAACTTGATGTCCATTGTGATAACACTACAAAAGGACAACAGGCGAATATCAACATGTAACTACATGACTGCCCTCGCATTGGCTGATACGATTGTCCTCATCAACGAATCGGCTTGGAGAACATTTTTCCATGTTTGGAACGCAGATTTTCCGACCGAGCTAGACATGCAGTGAGTTCGATTCTACTATTATTTTTGCCCCCCGCCAAAATACCATGCATTATAGGCCATGGTCCTAATCCGGAATTTTGTCATTCGTCACAATATTTCGGGGTTTATAAAGTGAAAGTGCTCTAATTATGATTAACTATGGTGATATCTGACGAGTGTTTAATGCTATCCATTCATGCCCGTCACGAAAATTTTTATGTTCGTGAATTATTGGGATCATGAGCCCAACATGCTGGTGAACGTCGCGGCAGATGTGTCTAAATCACACTGGCTACCTCTGGGTATGTTGAGTAAAACGTCTATTCCGAGCAGTTTTCTTCTTGAACCAGGTTAGTATGGTACAACGGATTTTCTTTCGCAATCATTTCCGGTTTTTACCTTGCTGAGATGACCATTGATAGACTGATCATAGTCAGATTTCCCATGGCTGCTCCCAGACTCTGCACAACACGCCGTGCCTGGTTGACCATTTTCGTGACATTCATTGTGATATTTGGTCTCAATCTCTACGTAATGTTTAATTTCAAATATGTGCATAACAAGTATACAGGTAAGGAACATAATTTTATCACCCGACTCCTTTGTGTTTGTTTTGCCTAGAGAATTCGCTTAATATCGGTTGTATAGATAGACACGGTACTTAATTAGTGCATTTGACGGATGATTAAATTCTGGACAAAACCAGCTCGTTTTGGCGCGCCTGGCTTTAATATTGCATAAAGGTTAACCGCGACTCTAGAGCGGCATTCTCATTCATTTCACCGTCTGCCGACTCTTTAATGACACATCGCGTCCACACTGGTAACATCAGAAAGTTTGTTAGCAGCTCTATTGATACCGCCACCTGGAGTAGGTCTTGGCCGACTCTTGGAATTACCACAGGGCCTAATTTCAACGCACCACCCCTGAAGAGTACCCTCGACGTGTGGCCAAAGCTGTTAATCTGAAATTTACCTGAGCACGAACATAATATATAAAGGGAAATATAATTTTTTAGGTAATTTGTGTGTGTGCGGATCTTGACATCTATTCGCAATGCCCACAAACATGCTATCGACATGACTCAACATGAGACGGTGAATATAGGCCTAGCAAAAGGTTTTTCAAAACAACATCACGGAGAAGAATCACCTTTGAGCCAACGTATGGCTGCAATTCTGACTGCTTTCCAAGAACTGTGCACCAAGCCGCAATGAAGCCGCAATGAAGCCGCATTCCAATTCGAATTCGTAGTGTGACGCCCTTAATACGCATTAAGCATTGCATTCGCAATGAGCTTGCGCATAGCGTAACTTCCCGCTTTTCCGCTCATGTTCCTGCCTTTTCACATTCACCCAAATGATGCGAACTCAGCATTTTCCGACGTTACCATTGTCCATTTAACGAAAAATACATAAAGATAATTCTCATTAAAAAAACGCGACCATTCCAACATTTCCATAGCCACAGTTTGCTCTCGATCATGGGCGCATCCATTCAATCAGCTAACAGACCCAGCAAATGTAATTTGAAATTATCGTTTTTATTTAATGACAATTATGTTTATGTGTTTTTGGTTAAAAACTATCTTGAAACGAGCCGCTGATTTTGTTCCTTACAATTTAATTCAAATTTCGTCACTGAGTGTGCGAGTTTGCTTTATACCCCTCGTTTTTCGCTTGGTATGGATCTCGTGAGACTAGAGTGGCATCCATCTTGGATCGAGCGCGGGAGTGAGTTTAACAATGCAATAATAGGTAGCTTATCTATACTGCGCATTCGGTTTAACCCGTTTTAATCCGAATTGAATGCGCATTTGGCCAAGTGTGACGCGGCCGGCTAGAAAGCGATTTAACCCAACCGTTTTCCGGAGGGCGCTCCGGAAAACTGTTTCAATTCGCCTTCAGTGTGAACGTAGTTGTGATACTGATCGTGTCAGTGAAGTAGGGTTTGTTCGCGTGTAGATTTGATGTAGATGCAGCGTGTATTATTATGATCTCTGTCATATCGCGATTTCATTGATGTTTTGCTGATGACTCGTTATAAGCAGCCTTGGTTTTTTCTTCATCTTACTGCTACCTGCAGTAAAAAGCGCATTTAGACTGTTGATAAGGTGTGGTGTTTTTTCATGGAATTATAATCATTGGTGCGAGTTCTTTTCAGGACACGGAACACTGCTGATGACAGTAGAGAATGCTCCTGGACTGGAAAAGCTAGGAACCACAGCACAATTAGCTATTGGAACAATCTTACCATTTGTTATCATTGTATCATGCAACCTTTGGATTTTTAAAGTGTTACACAGGGCATCAAAGAAAAGCATTAGAATGGGCCTCAGCAAAGAGAGCCAGAAGATCCGAGAGAAAGAAACTACCTACTTGAGCAGGATGTTACTCCTTGTCAGCTTTGCATACGTCATAACGTCGATTCCTTTAAGAATTCTTGATGTCATCATAAGGATACCGGAAGTCCTGGCGCCGTACGACCTTCAAGAGGAGTACTGGAGTCTGCGGTATTATTGCCAGTATTTTGTAATGGAGTGTCTCTGGGAGATGAATTTTGGTATCAACTTTTACCTTTATTGTATCGGTGGTGGAAAGAAATACAGAAATGACGTCAGAGAGAGGTTACGAGTTATATTTCCTTGCTTTAGAAGGTTAACAGTCTAGTGTTGATCGCATAAGTGAAAACATTCAGTTTGCGGCTTTGTAAGATCTAATCTCGAATGGAGCAATCATGTCAAATGAATAAGGTTAAACACTTTCATAATAGCTATGTGTGCGATACCGTGGGACAGAACATGAGATTAGATGCATGATCTGCTGCCGACTTCAATGACTATTGTTACATAGCCTGTACGTTATAATGAGATCTCAATAAGCTTTCTTTCTTTTCGCGAGTATGCCATAAATTTTTAGTAATTTTAGTTGTAATAGTTTTGTTTTTTTTTAAAATTAGAATCCCACCTGAGTCACCATGAAACGTGGGGGAGGATGTTTGGATTCTTGTCCTAACTCAAGCCGATAGAAGACTTGAGTCAGACAGATTTAAAAATGAATTGTTTTTGTAATAACTGTTTAATTAGATTGAACAAAATAGTCATTGGCATAATCAAGAAAGTGTTATTATCGAAACCTGAGTTCTCTTAAACGAGGCTTACCCTTGGAAATCAAGATGAGAACTGACTCAACAAAAACCCTACCCCCTCACAATCATATGTTAATTAACCCAACCCCAAATATGTCCAATCAGGTATTCCTCTCAGGTCCGTAACTACCTTCAAGACCTCGTTCCTCTTGAGCCCCAGATCTCCCGGACCCTTGGAACCTATCCCAAATACTTAACGTCTGGGCCTAGTTCTTTCGTATGGCTTCTAAGTCTCTAAAAGTACTATAATTATCAAATGATCATAACCCTTGCTGCCCCAGTAAACAATCCTTTTAACATAGTTTTCCCAAACAAACAATTACTACAGCGTTTTATAACCAGGAACGACCAGCTAGTTAACATCCCTCCCCGTCGACACAAGGCAATGTCCCCATTGCGAAATATATACATACATATACATTTATTTAAATCAGGAAATTGTTGTTAATAGATACAATCATCATATCAAAATGTGCAAAAAAAAAAAAAAAACAACTTATTATACCATAGGCCTATCCATTCTTAACGCCAAAGAAACCCTACGGAACATCTTTAATTTGCATTGAATACCTTTCGAATTAACCGAAATTGCCAACAAAATAGGCCTTATCCTGACTGAAATCCTCATTATTTCCCACCACTCTAAACAAAAACTCGGGCCTCAGCGTACAAGTGCTTGCATAATATTATGAACAATTCCAATGCGATTGACAAAACAAGAGATCAATCTTCAATTTCCATGAATAAGTGAGTGGAACCGGATTCGGTAATCCCCGATTCTCATTATCTATACGTTTAAAAGTTAATGTTCCTGTATGAACGTGTACATAGTTCTCCACGGTAATATTCTAACGCCTTCCACGATCCTCGCCCATTTTGTGTCATTCAAACTTACCTATGGAACACTTTTGCATGTTACTCCATTTGGGCTCAAACACAAGAGTATCCCTTTAATTTTCTAAAGGGAGAACTGAGTTAACAGCTCGGCCGCCAGGCGGCGCCCTGACCGATCCCGCGAGATCGCGCCGATCTCATGCCGCCATATTCAGTCTTTACTCTTGTGCTTCTACGAAGCACATCGTTTTTTCAAAGCTGCCGTGAATTCGATTTAAAACCAAATTCAACCAGCCAAGTCTAGACGATTTTTGGGTTCATTCACCTACGGAGTAGACCGCCAAACTAATCTTGGCATTAGTATTGTCCAGTCTATTTAATTATAGACCTTTCTTAGCTAGCTTAGTCGACCCGGTGTGACAGCGGATATAGTCCCCCTGGAGTCATAGTCCGGTAGCATTGTATTTGACCAATTAAGCAGCATGATCTATTGTACCGCTAACCCTAACCAAAACATTTAGCAATGCGGGCTATTGCTACACGGACTATCAGCCCTAGGACTACTATCCCCGCCACACCGGCTCCATTATTTTGATCTTGGTAGGGTAGATTTACGTAGGCTATTCTCCGCTCTATTGTAATGAACAAGACTCAGATCCATTACAATAGTGTTTAATTCAAGTGGGCATGTTTTCCTTTCCATTAATAATTGCGTCCTTTCTGGCCTACTTGGGGTTTCCAGTATTTTTATTGTCATTGGTACCATTTTTTATATGGCGTACCCCTCCGACGGTATCCTTTGTCTCACCACAAAGGAATGCGTCTGGTGGCGGGAAACGGGCCGCGAAGACGCCTAAACCCTCTTCCGGTTCCGTTTCCGGGCATATAACCCGGAGGTCTACCAAACCTCCCCTTCCGTCAGTCGAGTTCCGGTTCCGGCCGAGGCTGCGAAGGATGCGGGATCAGACATTATCAATGTCTGTGGCCCCAAGGGAGACTTACATCCAGTAAGTCTCCAAGGGTTTAATATACCCCGGACCTCAGGGAACCTTCCGGTTCCTCTGTCGTCCGCTCCCCCGAGTACAAGCCCTTTGTACCCGCGGGAGCACCCTGCTTTCGGTCCGCCGATTGCAGTTCCGGTTGCTGACGCGGGTTCCCGTTTATCAGTAACCGAAGACTCTACTGGGGGTTTTTCTCAGTCTTTACTGCGAAATAACCCCAGTCCTCACGGACACAGTAGAGTAGGGACGGACTTTATAACGCCACCTCCGAAACGCCATGCGTCTTCGGTAACAGCGTTTCCACCCTCCGTACCTCCTTCTAAAAGGGCAACCGGTAGCTCCATACCGGCGAAGGAGTAACGGGCATTTCCGGTTTCGGACTTCGTCCTGCCGGAAATGCAGGCACCTCCCTACGTTGGCCAACCTCTTAGGTGGAACCAACCGGAAGTGCCACCCCCTCCTCGTAGCAGAGGCGTCGTTCCCATGGAACGAGCTACGCAGAGGGGACATCTGAACTCTGGTTCAGAATATGGGCATCTTCCGCTTCCGGAAGACCCATTCGCCCGTACATACGGCTTCGAGGGTTCGCTTATGCGCTAACCCTCGCCTCAACCGCCCGTCGTTGAGAGAAGCCGCACGTCGGGTCCGGAACCCGAGTCGGGACAGCAACTGTCCGAGCTCATCCAGATGGTAGCGGGTCTTACTGATAGACTCAGCCATCTGGAGCAGGGTTCCGGTTCCTCTGGTGCGCCTGGTCCCATCGGATACCCACCATCCGACTCCTTTATTTTAGAGGAACTTTCTGAGAACGAGAGTTCTCAGCCAGGCTACCGCTCCCCCAATCAGGAGGAGCTGTCACCAGAGGAGGCCAGTATCTTGTCGGATATGAGGACACTCAGATCCTTGATCAGAGCATACCTCCCGCAGGATCTGTGCCCTACCCCGCCGGAACTGCCAGCCTTATCAACACCGACCTTTTCACTTTGGGGACAGGAAGTGGATCCCAATCCACAGGTTTCTCAGGGCTCCACTCGGGCACTTGAATTCCTTCCTTCCTCCCCGTCGGTGGTAGCAGTCTCTGAACTTTTGGAGCGTACAATCAGAGACTCCCAAGGCGCCCACCAACGTACTTCCGTCCCTGTCCTTCCGGCAGCCGGACCGGAAGCTTGGTGTAAACCGGGGAAGTTGTTCACGGCACAACTTTCTCCCGTTAGGCAGTACCGCGCTGACTGTTATCGAGTCAGCTCGGCCGGCTGTCCAGCTGCAGCATCGACTTCTATATTAAAGGACGATGTACAGCTGGACCAACTTGTGCCTAGGGTGACCTCCTCCTCGGCTTACCGAGAACTTAGAGCACAAGAGGGTCTGGCCAAAAACACGTTAGCGGTGCTCTCCTACGCAGAGCACACTAACCTGGCCCTAGCCAGATCCCTAAAGGATAATGAGTCACTATCTGATGACACAAAATCGCTTGTGACATCCTTGTCACATTCGATTAGGCACGCTATTGCTCTGTCCGCCAAGACCGCAGCAAATAGCGTCCTACTCCGTAGAGACGCCGCACTGGGCTCTCTCAATGTCATCAGATCCCTCCAGCTGGAACGGGCCTTAAGAACCGCTCCTATGGACGGTTCTTTCCTGTTCGCAGATTCTGTACAAGAGGCGGCTCAAGTACAGAAAGATTGGGACAAATTATATGCCCCCACTGCGACACAGAGGGCCAAGACCTCTCTACCTAACGCTAGAAAGATAGAGAGGCCCCAGCAGGCATCGGGTTCAATCCCGTACGCCAGGCAGGTTCTGCTTAGGCCTACCCCGCCTAGTCAGCCTGCTCCTGCTGGATCCTTCCGACGGGAAGCGGAGGGTCGCCGGACTGGAAAGAGGAAAAATACTTCCTCTAACCAGGGTGGATCCGGTCCGACTAGGCACTCCTTTCGTCCAAGGGGTGCAGGCCGGAAGAAGTGACTCCCCCCTCCTTTCTCCTCCCGGACGCAAAAAGGAGCCGACTCCGGTAGTCGGGGGCCGTCTGCAAAAAATTGCAGACGTTTGGGACGATTGGTGCCCCAAGGGGTCCCCAGTCCCAAACATGTTGAGGTACGGAGTGAAGCTAGATTTCAACCGTACCCCCCCGACTACTATATATCCAACCCCAGTTCAGCCACCGAAGGACCCAGTCAAGGCCTCTGCCCTCCAAGCAGAGGTCGCGACATTACTGGAGAAGCAAGCTATCCAGGTCCTTCAAAATCCATGTTCCCCCGGCTTTTACAGCCACGTTTTCTTGGTTCCCAAGAAAGCAGGGACATGGAGGCTGATCATAGACCTTTCCAAGTTAAACACCTTCTTGAATGTTCCTCATTTCAGGATGGAAACCACCAGGTCTATAGCAACGGCGATACAGCCCAACGATTGGGCGGTATCGATGGATTTAACGGATGCGTACTTACATGTACCGATCCATCCAGACTATCAACACTTCCTTCGATTCCATTACGAAGGAAAGACGTATCAATTCAGGGCCCTGCCGTTCGGTCTGGCATCGGCACCCCTAATTTTTACGATGATAGTCACAGCCTTCGTCGCTCCCTTTCACGTGATGGGGTTCAAGCTCCATCACTACCTAGACGATTGGCTACTCCGTTGCAAATCGCGGGAACTACTACTGCAACAACTTCAGGTTCTAAAGCAAAAAGTAGTTTCCGCAGGTTGGATTATCAACGAAACAAAGTCAGAATTCATACCATCCCAAGACTTCGTTTACGTTGGAGTTCGGTTCCTTACGGCCATAGGGAAAATGCTGCCCCCCCTAGACAGGATAAAGAAAATTATTCATCTCGTCGCAGAATTCAGAGGAAGGACTCAAGCTCCCGCAAGGCGATGCTTGAGCCTTTTGGGACTTCTGAATTCGGCAGCAGACCAAATCCCTCTTGGCCGTCTATATATGCGTCCCATCCAGATGTTTCTAATGTCTCTATGGAAACCCCACAGGGACCCATTAGACAAGTTGGTATTGATACCTCAATACCTACTCAAGAACGTCTGGAACTTCTGGGAGTCGGAGACTCGTCTCCAAAGCGGTGTAGATCTTGCTCCACCGCCCCCAGAAGTGTCCCTGTTCACAGATGCTTCTCTACTCGGGTGGGGAGCACATCTGAACAGCGGGGACATGTCCATAAGGGGTCTATGGACAAGGGAGGAGACCATTCTTTCAATAAATATATTGGAAATGAAGGCTGTCCTTCTTGCCGTGAGGGCTCTTTCCCTTCACCTGAAGAATCGGAGAGTAACCCTGTTCTCCGACAATTCTACAGTAGTAGCATATGTCAGGAGACAGGGAGGCACAAAGTCCGGCATTCTTTGCCAGCTAACTTGGGAGCTTTACCATCTTTGTGCCGACCTTGGAGTATCGATATGTGCCAGACACATACCGGGCAAACGCAACATCCTTGCCGACGCCCTGTCCCGTCAGGACAAACTAGTCCAGACAGAGTGGACACTCCATCAGGAGATTGTAGACGACCTTTGTCGCCTTTGGCAATCTCCGAAGGTAGATCTGTTCGCCACCAGGCTGAACAATCGCCTTCCCATCTATTACTCTCCACTTCCGGACGAAGAGACCCTGGAAGTCGACAGCCTTACAGCCTCTTGGGTCGGGCTGAACGCATATGCGTTTCCACCCCTTCCTCTCATCCAACCAGTCCTGAACAAGATCTTGACCAGCCACCCGGTGAGAATAACTCTCATCGCACCTTGCTGGCCAAATCAGGCCTGGTTCCCAGCCTTGCTGGAGCTCCTGATAGACCACCCCAGGAGTCTTCCTACTTGGAAGCACCTCCTGTGGCACCCCCTGGGGAGATGCTACCACCAGAACCCTGGATTTTTCAAGTTTCACGCCTGGAACTTATCCAGTTGCATCTCCACCAGAGAGGCTTTTCGGACATCGCTGTCAAACGCATGTCCACACCTCAAAGGGGGTCAACCCTTGATGTGTATCAAGGAAAGTGGTCTACCTTCACTTCCTGGTGCAGGGAGAACGGAGTTAATCCGATCTCTCCCTCTATATACAGATTAGTTGATTTCTTTATTGAATTATTCACGGAAAGACAACTATCTGTCACGGCTATAAAAGGGTACAAGTCCGCCATCGCTTCTACCCTCCGTGTTTTAAGCACCTGGGATCTTCGTTGGGAGGACCAAATAACCCATCTTTTCAGAGGAATGTTATTAGAGCGTCCTAGACCGTTTCACAACACCCCTAAATGGGATCTTTCTGTTGTCCTTAAGGTGCTCAGGAGGCATCCTTTTGAACCCATGTCTATTTCATCCATGAAATATCTGACACTCAAAACGGTCTTTCTAGTAGCCTTGGCTACCGCCCAACGGAGATCAGAGCTCCATGCACTTTCTTTTAAGAAGCTGGCTTTTAGAGAGGGAGGGGAGGTTATCCTGGCTTTCATACCAGGCTTTCTGGCGAAGAACCAGGGACCGGCCGCCTCTCGGCCCCCGGTTACTATTCCCTCTCTGTCAGGAACGATCTCTTATGATCTTCCTGACAGAACTTTATGTCCCGTCCCATCGCTAACCCGCAAACTCGCCATGCTCCAACAGCCTCAAATTGATATCGGGTGGGTGATTATATCATCGCTAACCCGCAACCTCACGATGTTTCAACAGCCTCAACGTGATATCGGGTGTGTGATAATACCATCGCTAACCTGCAACCTCGCCATTCCTCAAGTGGTGGGTGATAATACCATCGCTAACCCGCAACCTCGCCATGTTTCAACGAGTGGGTGATAATGCCATCGATTACCTGTAACCTCGCCATTCCTCAACGGGTGGGTGATAATACCATCACTAACCCACAACCTCGCCATGTTTCAACGGGTGGGTGATAATGCCTTCGCTTACCTGTAACCTCGCCATTCCTCAACGGGTGGATGATAATAGCATCGCTAACCTGTAACCTCGCCATGTTTCAACGGGTGGGTGATAATGCCATCGCTTACCTGTAACCTCGCCATTCCTCAACGGGTGGGTGATAATACCATCGCTAACCTGTAACCTCGCCATTCCTCAACGGGTGGGTGATAATACCATCGCTAACCCACAACCTCGCCATGCTTCAACGGGTGGGTGATAATTACATCGCTAACCTGTAACCTCGCCATTCCTCAACGGGTGGGTGATAATACCATCGCTAACCCACAACCTCGCCATGCTTCAACGGGTGGGTGATAATACCATCGCTAACCCACAACCTCGCCATGCTTCAACGGGTGGGTGATAATACCATCGCTAACCCACAACCTCGCCATGCTTCAACGGGTGGGTGATAATTACATCGCTAACCTGTAACCTCGCCATTCCTCAACGGGTGGGTGATAATACCATCGCTAACCCACAACCTCGCCATGCTTCAACGGGTGGGTGATAATACCATCGCTAACCTGTAACCTCGTCATTCCGCAACGGGTGGGTGATAATACCATCGCTAACCCACAACCTCGCCATGCTTCAACGGGTGGGTGATAATACCCTCGCTAACCCACAACCTCGCCATGCTTCAATGGGTGGGTGATAATACCATAGCTAACCTGTAACCTCGCCATTCCTCAACGGGTGGGTGATAATACCATCGCTAACCCACAACCTCGCCATGCTTCAACGGGTGGGTGATAATACCATCGCTAACCTGTAACCTCGTCATTCCTCAACGGATGGGTGATAATACCATCGCTAACCCACAACCTCGCCATGCTTCAACGGGTGGGTGATAATACCATCGCTAACCCACAACCTCGCCATGCTTCAACGGGTGGGTGATAATACCATCGCTAACCCGCAACCTCGCCATGTTTCAACGGGTGGGTGATAATACCATCGCTAACCCACAACCTCGCCATGCTTCAACGGGTGGGTGATAATACCATCACTAACCCACAACCTCGCCATGCTTCAACGGGTGGGTGATAATACCATCGCTAACCCACAACCTCGCCATGCTTCAACCGATGGGTGATAATACCATCGCTAACCCACAACCTCGCCATTCCTCAACGGGTGGGTGATAATACCATCGCTAACCCACAACCTCGCCATGCCGTACTTCACTGCCGTGGAAGCAAATGTGATCACGGAAATTGGGTCGGAAAGCACTCAAAAGGTGTTGATTTCGTTGCTTCGATTTTTTCAAACAACAGTGTTTATGTCATTGACTCGATTTGCTTGGCATCGTCGATATTTGATTCAAACATGTTTTTTCGGCCTTCGATGTGGCGACACACTCGTTTCGCCCAGTCCACGCGTCTAAAAATAGCTCGGTGGCTTTTGGCGCGAAATGTGAAGAAACAACAGGGGCGAAACCTTTTGATATGAACGAAACTGTACCAAGTAGAATGCCATTGACAGGAAGAAATCGAAGAACAGTGGCGGATGAGGCAAAACGGATTGGCGTGGTAAACCAATTCTATGAAAATTTAGCTGATGCTCCTCAAGAAGAACTGGAGGCTGGCAATCTGACGCGCTGTCCATCACAGGTCGTTCTGCGCAAAGCGGTGTCAGAAATAGTGGCGAAGGAAATCCTTCATCATGATTTCATTCAAGAGGTGATGTTGCTAAAACGCGTGTATTTGGATGAAGATGGAGATGTTCCAGGTATGGGATATATTCAGAACATTTCTGCGGACCCATTCTACGTTCATTTGTATTCCCGGAGGCAAGTTGACCTGATGTGTGACTTGTCCAAAAATGGCCAGTTGGATCTATATTTTGATGCAACAGGAAGCATTTTGCAGAAGATACCCGAGCAGCACAGATCACTCTTGTACTCACTTGTCATAAAGGATGTAGAGGACCTGCCTCCAATCTCTGTTGCTGACTTTTTGACAACTGACCATACCGTCCCAGCTCTATGCCATTTTCACAGCTGCATTCTCAGAGTAGGTGTAGTTCAGCAAAAGCATCGCATAAATCCGAGGAAAGTGGAAACCGACTGGAGCTGGTCCCTCATTCAAAGCAGTCTCCAAACATTTAACTGAATGTCAGTCAAAGCGTACCTCAATATATCAATGAGTGTACACCAACGTATCTACAGTTTGGTGGGGGAATTGACGGTGGTACATCTGTGCACCGCACATATGATGCACAATTTAGCAATAAACCTAAGAGACACAACCAAGAAGATGAAACCTCTGAGAAAAATGCTGATGCAGATGTTTCCCTGTTTAATTAATACAACTGGGCTAAAGGAAGCATCTGTGGTATTTAAAGACTGCTGCCTCATTCTCAAGAGTCAACGCCTGAGCAAGTCTGTGAGTGAGGCCGTAAAGAGAATTACGGACATGGCACCAGCACTGAACCAAGAAGATGACGAAGAGGTGACGAACCCTGGGCCTATCGGTGATGGCGATCATGATCCATTCATCGATGGTGGAACAATTCGAGAAGCATCACCATTCACCGAGTTCTTTCAGAAGATTGCCGATAGCATCGAACTCAATGAAGATAAAGATGATGAGCCAAACCCGCACAAGTCGGAGGAGCACTTGGATCTCTTTCTTCGCAAATATATGCCCATCTACCCTTTGATCAGTGGGATGCTCCTTGGAAATCTGGAACGATATCTACCAGATGCCATTGAAGCTCGAGAAGGCGAAGATGAAGAGAAGGAGACGCGTGACACCAATGCACCCGTTGAAGCATGGTTTAAAACCATCAAAATAGATGTGCTACGGAGAAAGCGTGGGCTGAGGCCTGCTCTCTTTATAAAAGCACTCAGGAAAAAAATGCGGGGTAGGCTGAGAGAAAGAGACTTTCCGCACATTCAGAAGGGAAAGAAGGGCAGAAAGACGCCGAAGAAGAATAAGACAAAGGGGGTGTATCAAAAATCGAGGTCCAAGAAAAGAGGACAAAAAGCAAGGCGAGGGAGTAAGCAGCCAGAGAGTGATACAGCAGATAGTATCACTATAGAATTATCCGAAGAGACCTGGTGCAGAGATAAATAGAAGACACCAGTTCATAAGAGAGGTGGTATGAAACAGTCTGCACGAAAAAAAGAAAAAAGTGGTGCAGGTAAAGAGAAGAAGCAGTGTGCAGACAAAGATCAGGTCAAACGGACTAATGGAGATAAGAAGAAGCCAGCTAGAACACCAAGGGTAGCGGCTGGCCATGCCAAAGCATCAGTTAAAAATCAGGTTCAAGAACAATCCGGGCCTAAGGCATTGAAGGTTGACCGCGGTTTTAGAAAAATGGGTAACCGGAGGAACAACTGTTGGTTAAACGCTTCAGTTCAAGCTATCATGTCGACTGCAGCCGGAAAAGGACTAAGGAGTGCACCAAAAGATATGTTTACAGATGAAGAAGATCGTGGGAAAGCTGTGCTTCCACTCCTTGTAAAATACGGTGATCACCATGGTGACACAACACCCTGGTCAGTAATCGAAAGAACCCTTAGAAAAGTGACAAAAAGTAGTACCAATTTAGTTCTTGGTCGACAAAATGATGCACAAGAATTCTTCCAGAGATGCCTTGGTTCTATGATGCATGCATTGCAAATAAACAACTTTCCCATAAGTCAAACAATCCGATGTCACGAATGCGGCAGAGTAGGAGAGCCAGTGAATACTGAATCCACAGAGCTGATTGTCAACGTGTCCAAGGCCGGAGTGACATATTTACAGGATGTAATAGATAATTACATCAGAGAAGAACCGTTGCCCGATTGTAAGTGCCCCTGTAATGGAGGTATTATGCACAGGGAAACTGCAATACGTCGCCCACCAAGTGTTCTTGTTTTTGTGATTTCACGAAATCAAGGTGAAGCGGGTGGCAAGTTGAAATCCCGTGTTGAACCTGCAGATGTGTTGACTATGAAACACCTGCTGGGAATATCATCCTTTTCGCTGCGGTCCATAATTGTCCATCGTGGCGCGAGTGCCCACGTCGGCCACTACGTCACTCATGTAAAGGAAGAAGACGGAACGTGGGTACGCTGCGATGATGATAGCATTGATGTTATTCCGAAAGACAAGGAAATATCTAATCAAAGCTACGTCATCATATATGAAAAGCAAAAGGCGCAAGCGAGTCCCAACAGCGAGCTGAAGGCTAATGTGGAGGTCAACCAGCAGACAGAAACGAAAGGTTGCAGCAGCACCACAAGCCCCGCCACTGAAGAAGATCTTCAACGACAAGCCCTTGTTTCTGTGCTTGGAAGCATCAGAAGCAAAGCGGAAGAGACCATCGTAGAATTCGGTACACATAGCCTGACCAACAGAGATATGCAAAGGATACTGGGAATCGGTTGGCTCAATGACAAAGTAATAGATGCATATCTTAGTCTGATATGTAACAGAAGCAAGATGGAAGGATTCCCAAGGGTGTTTGCTTTCCAAAGTCAATGGTTCGTGCAGTTGAGTAAAGAGGACAAGACCCCAAAGGATTTGATAAAATGGGCAAAGAACGAGAATCTGATGAATTACGAGTTGATATTCTTTCCAGTAAACACAGGATGTCATTGGTTCTTGATCGCTGTCGACATGGTGCGGAAAACCGCCACGCTCTATGACTCTCTCGAAATTCCTGGATGCATGGATGGAAGACTGGATTGTGCAAGACTTGCAATCAAAGTAGTTGAAGCCAACATAGAGGCAAACACACCGTCGATTGAATACTCATTCACTGCACATCAGGCACTGGTCACACAACAAACAAATACGAATGACTGTGGCGCATATGTTTGCTATTTTGCGCGATGTGCCAGTGCCAAAGTACGTAGCGACATGAAAGGTTCCGTTGAGACGCAACAAGAGAGAGCAAATACTATAAGCAGTCTGTACAGAAACAAGCTAGATTAAAATGAATAAAAAATCTATGCGTGCTGCTTCATGTATTATTGCTGCGGTGTATACGTCAAGATCTTTTCGCTAATTAAACTATCATGTCAAAGTTAGGTCGGGTGGGTGATAATACCATCGCTAACCCGCAACCTCGCCATGCTCCAACAGCCTCAAATTGATATCGGGTGGGTGATTATATCATCGCTAACCCGCAACCTCACAATGTTTCAACAGCCTCAACGTGATATCGGGTGTGTGATAATACCATCGCTAACCTGCAACCTCGCCATTCCTCAAGTGGTGGGTGATAATACCATCGCTAACCCGCAACCTCGCCATGTTTCAACGAGTGGGTGATAATGCCATCGATTACCTGTAACCTCGCCATTCCTCAACGGGTGGGTGATAATACCATCGCTAACCCACAACCTCGCCATGTTTCAACGGGTGGGTGATAATGCCATCGCTTACCTGTAACCTCGCCATTCCTCAACGGGTGGGTGATAATAGCATCGCTAACCTGTAACCTCGCCATGTTTCAACGGGTGGGTGATAATGCCATCGCTTACCTGTAACCTCGCCATTCCTCAACGGGTGGGTGATAATACCATCGCTAACCTGTAACCTCGCCATTCCTCAACGGGAGGGTGATAATACCATCGCTAACCCACAACCTCGCCATGCTTCAACGGGTGGATGATAATACCATCGCTAACCTGTAACCTCGCCATTCCTCAACGGGTGGGTGATAATACCATCGCTAACCCACAACCTCGCCATGCTTCAACGGGTGGGTGATAATACCATCGCTAACCCACAACCTCGCATGCTTCAACGGGTGGGTGATAATACCATCGCTAACCCACAACCTCGCCATGCTTCAACGGGTGGGTGATAATACCATCGCTAACCTGTAACCTCGTCATTCCTCAACGGGTGGGTGATAATACCATCGCTAACCCACAACCTCGCATGCTTCAACGGGTGGGTGATAATACCATCGCTAACCAACTACCTCGCAATGCTTCAACGGGTGGGTGATAATACCATCGCTAACCCACAACCTCGCCATGCTTCAACGGGTGGGTGGTAATACCATCGCTAACCTGTAACCTCGTCATTCCTCAACGGGTGGTTGATAATACCATCGTTAACCCACAACCTCGCCATGCTTCAACGGGTGGGTGATAATACCATCGCTAACCCACAACCTCGCCATGCTTCAACGGGTGGGTGATAATACCATCGCTAACCCACAACCTCACCATGCTTCAATGGGTGGGTGATAATACCATCGCTAACCTGTAACCTCGCCATTCCTCAACGGGTGGGTGATAATACCATCGCTAACCCACAACCTCGCCATGCTTCATCGGGTGGGTGATAATACCATCGCTAACCCACAACCTCGCCATGATTCAACGGGTGGGTGATAATACCATCGCTAACCCACAACCTCGCCATGCTTCAACGGGTGGGTGATAATTACATCGCTAACCTGTAACCTCGCCATTCCTCAACGGATGGGTGATAATACCATCGCTAACCCACAACCTCGCCATGCTTCAACGGGTGGGTGATAATACCATCGCTAACCTGTAACCTCGTCATTCCTCAACGGATGGGTGATAATACCATCGCTAACCCACAACCTCGCCATGCTTCAACGGGTGGGTGATAATACCATCGCTAACCCACAACCTCGCCATGCTTCAACGGGTGGGTGATAATACCATCGCTAACCCGCAACCTCGCCATGTTTCAACAGGTGGGTGATAATACCATCGCTAACCCACAACCTCGCCATGCTTCAACGGGTGGGTGATAATACCATCACTAACCCACAACCTCGCCATGCTTCAACGGGTGGGTGATAATACCATCGCTAACCCACAACCTCGCCATGCTTCAACGGGTGGGTGATAATACCATCGCTAACCCACAACCTCGCCATGCTTCAACTGGTGGGTGATAATACCATCGCTAACACGAAACCTCGCCATGTTTCAACGGGTGGGTGATAATACCATCGCTAACCCACAACCTCCCCATGCTTCAACGGGTGGGTGTTAATACCATCGCTAACCTGTTACCTCGCCATTCCTCAACGGGTGGGTGATAATACCATCGCTAACCTGTAACTTCGCCATTCCTCAACGGGTGGGTGATAATACCATCGCTAACCCACAACCTCGCCATGCTTCAACGGGTGGGTGATAATACCATCGCTAACCCACAACCTCGCCATTCCTCAACGGGTGGGTGATAATACCATCGCTAACCTGTAACCTCGCCATTCCTCAACGGGTGGGTGATAATACCATCGCTAAACTGTAACCTCTTCATTCCTCAACGGGTGGGTGATAATACCATCGCTAACCTGTTACCTCGCCATGCTTCAACGAGTGGGTGATAATGCCGTCGCTTACCTGTAACCTCGCCATACCTCAACGGGTGGGTGATAATACCATCGCTAACCCACAACCTCTCCATGCTTCAACGGGTGGGTGATAATACCATCGCTAACCCACAACCTCGCATGCTTCAACGGGTGGGTGATAATACCATCGCTAACCCACAACCTCGCCATGCTTCAACGGGTTGGTGATAATACCATCCCTAACCCACAACCTCGCCATGCTTCAACGGGTGGGTGATAGTACCATCGCTAACCTGTAACCTCGTCATTCCTCAACTGGTGGGTGATAATACCATCGTTAACCCACAACCTCGCCATGCTTCAACGGGTGGGTGATAATACCATCGCTAACCCACAACCTCGCCATGCTTCAACGGGTGGGTGATAATACCATCACTAACCCACAACCTCACCATGCTTCAACGGGTGGGTGATAATACCATCGCTAACCTGTAACCTCGCCATTCCTCAACGGGTGGGCGATAATACAAGCGCTAACCCACAACCTCGCCATGCTTCAACGGGTGGGTGATAATACCATCGCTAACCCACAACCTCGCCATGATTCAACGGATGGGTGATAATACCATCGCTAACCCACAACCTCGCCATGCTTCAACGGGTGGGTGATAATACCATCGCTAACCTGTAACCTCGTCATTCCTCAACGGATGGGTGATAATACCATCGCTAACCCACAACCTCGCCATGCTTCAACGGGTGGGTGATAATACCATCGCTAACCCACAACCTCGCCATGCTTCAACGGGTGGGTGATAATACCATCGCTAACCCGCAACCTCGCCATGTTTCAACAGGTGGGTGATAATACCATCGCTAACCCACAACCTCGCCATGCTTCAACGGGTGGGTGATAATACCATCACTAACCCACAACCTCGCCATGCTTCAACGGGTGGGTGATAATACCATCGCTAACCCACAACCTCGCCATGCTTCAACGGGTGGGTGATAATACCATCGCTAACCCACAACCTCGCCATGCTTCAACTGGTGGGTGATAATACCATCGCTAACACGAAACCTCGCCATGTTTCAACGGGTGGGTGATAATACCATCGCTAACCCACAACCTCCCCATGCTTCAACGGGTGGGTGTTAATACCATCGCTAACCTGTTACCTCGCCATTCCTCAACGGGTGGGTGATAATACCATCGCTAACCTGTAACTTCGCCATTCCTCAACGGGTGGGTGATAATACCATCGCTAACCCACAACCTCGCCATGCTTCAACGGGTGGGTGATAATACCATCGCTAACCCACAACCTCGCCATTCCTCAACGGGTGGGTGATAATACCATCGCTAACCTGTAACCTCGCCATTCCTCAACGGGTGGGTGATAATACCATCGCTAAACTGTAACCTCTTCATTCCTCAACGGGTGGGTGATAATACCATCGCTAACCTGTTACCTCGCCATGCTTCAACGAGTGGGTGATAATGCCGTCGCTTACCTGTAACCTCGCCATACCTCAACGGGTGGGTGATAATACCATCGCTAACCCACAACCTCTCCATGCTTCAACGGGTGGGTGATAATACCATCGCTAACCCACAACCTCGCATGCTTCAACGGGTGGGTGATAATACCATCGCTAACCCACAACCTCGCCATGCTTCAACGGGTTGGTGATAATACCATCCCTAACCCACAACCTCGCCATGCTTCAACGGGTGGGTGATAGTACCATCGCTAACCTGTAACCTCGTCATTCCTCAACTGGTGGGTGATAATACCATCGTTAACCCACAACCTCGCCATGCTTCAACGGGTGGGTGATAATACCATCGCTAACCCACAACCTCGCCATGCTTCAACGGGTGGGTGATAATACCATCACTAACCCACAACCTCACCATGCTTCAACGGGTGGGTGATAATACCATCGCTAACCTGTAACCTCGCCATTCCTCAACGGGTGGGCGATAATACAAGCGCTAACCCACAACCTCGCCATGCTTCAACGGGTGGGTGATAATACCATCGCTAACCCACAACCTCGCCATGCTTCAACGGGTGGGTGATAATACCATCGCTAACCCAGAACCTCGCCATGCTTCAACGGTTTGGTGATAATTACATCACTAACCCACAACCTTGCCATGCTTCAACGGGTGGGTGATAATACCATCGCTAACCCACAACCTCGCCATGCTTCAACGGGTGGGTGATAATACCATCGCTAACCCACAACTTCGCATGCTTCAACGGGTGGGTGATAATACCATCGCTAACCCATAACCTTTCCATGCTTCAACGGGTGGGTGATAATACCATCGCTAACCCACAACCTCGCCATTCCTCAACGGGTGGGTGATAATACCATTGCTAACCCACAACCTCGCCATGCTTCAATGGGTGGGTGATAATACCATCGCTAACCCACAACCTCGCATGCTTCAACGGGTGAGTGATAATACCATCGCTAAACCACAAACTCGCCATGCTTCAACGGGTGGGTGATAATACCATCGCTAACCCACAACCTCGCCATGCTTCAACGGGTGGGTGATAATACCATCGCTAACCTGTAACCTCGTCATTCCACAACGGGTGGGTGATAACACAATCGTTAACCCACAACCTCGCCATGCTTCAACGGGTGGGTGATAATACCATCGCTAACCCACAACCTCGCCATGCTTCAACGGGTGGGTGATAATACCATCGCTAACCCACAACCTCACCATGCTTCAATGGGTGGGTGATAATACCATCGCTAACCTGTAACCTCGCCATTCCTTAACGGGTGGGTGATAATACCCCCGCTAACCCACAACCTCGCCATGCTTCAACGGGTGGGTGATAATACCATCGCTAACCCACAACCTCGCCATGCTTCAACGGATGGGTGATAATACCATCGCTAACCCACAACCTCGCCATGCTTCAACGGGTGGGTGATAATTACATCGCTAACCTGTAACCTCGCCATTCCTCAACGGGTGGGTGATAATACCATCGCTAACCAACAACCTCGCCATGCTTCAACGGGTGGGTGATAATACCATCGCTAACCTGTAACCTCGTCATTCCGCAACGGGTGGGTGATAATACCATCGCTAACCCACAACCTCGCCATGCTTCAACGGGTGGGTGATAATACCCTCGCTAGCCCACAACCTCGCCATGCTTCAACGGGTGGGTGATAATACCATCGCTAACCTGTAACCTCGCCATTCCTCAACGGGTGGGTGATAATACCATCGCATACCCACAACCTCGCCATGCTTCAACGGGTGGGTGATAATACCATCGCTAACCTGTAACCTCGTCATTCCTCAACGGATGGGTGATAATACCATCGCTAACCCGCAACCTCGCCATGCTTCAACGGGTGGGTGATAATACCATCGCTAACCCACAACCTCGCCATGCTTCAACGGGTGGGTGATAATACCATCGCTAACCCGCAACCTCGCCATGTTTCAACGGGTGGGTGATAATACCATCTGTTCAGGAGATATTGTTGTCTTTGGCCCCGTTACGGCCCTTGTGGAATTGTTCGAAAAGTGTAGAATTAGAAACAACATCATATTTGAAACCACGTTTTGCCTTGCCCATTTTTCCATCAAAATACCCATCTTTGACGACAACGAACCACAAATAATAGAGATCCTCAAGAACATATTGGTATACAGAGCGTAGTTAAGTAGAGTACATTTAGAAGGATGGCCGAAAATAGCGTAGAAACTGTGAACAGTGTTGAAGAAACTCCCGATGAAAACCAGACCGCGATGACCCAGATAAAAAGCCCAATCGATTCGAACCTTTTTCCCCCTGCTAGTAGTAGTATGTGCGCTGGTAGTGGTACTGAGGATGATGCAGCTCGGAGCCACGCTCAGCCTGCTGAGAGCTCCCAACAGAGGTTACGTCCCTCCGGATGGTACGAAAAGAACTTGAGAAAAGAGAAGGCAGGGTTGAAGTCTGCTTTTACCAGGGCCAGGCGGCAGTTGACAGAGTTAATTTCAGATAGTGACACATTGTTTGCAGATAGTCAGTTTATACAGGCAGCAACTAGAAAAGTTGATGAAGCACAGGAAAGAGCTATGGGCAATATGAGTTCACTGGCTGATTTGTATGCGTCTCAAAATAGATTCGAAGACTTTGATAAAGTCACAGCTGAAATGGAGAAGATAGAAGAAGAATTTGCTGATTCTCAGAATGCAGCTGAACAGTATTTCGCAGAAAGAAGAGAAAAGTCGTCAAGCAGTAGATCGACACCTAGCATAATAAGGAATTGGGATTCACTTGCGAATGTTCACCGATCCCAACAATTTGGATCGGCCATAGAAATGATAGAGGAACATGAAGAATCGCGCAGAGGCCTACCTGAACCCGAAGATAGGTCAAAAGACGTCACGACAACAGAAGCTGATCGCACACCTGACAAGCCTGATGGTCGCACACTAGATGATGTTGGGGTACAACAACCAGCAGTTGTCATAGACCATGGTGAGATAGCCATGGGTGAGATTACCATTGGTGATAAAGGCCCTGGTGAGATTGCCATGGGTGAAAACAAGCCTCGCGGCGGAAATGCTGCAGCTCAAGTGGAAGACAAAGGCCCTGGTGAGATTGCCATGGGTGTGCCTGCCATGGATGACAGCAAGCCTAGAGGCGGTGATGGTTCAACTTTAATTGGTGATCAAGGGAGAAGCGATGTCGCTACTGGTACTACAGCCCCTCCACAGCAGAAGAAAGTCGGTCCAGCAGTAACAGTCGTTAAGCAGAAACAGACAACAGATGAAGAAGCAAGACACAGAAACAGACAAGTGGAGGGTCCTAAGAAGGTCCAGTTTTATAGTCCAGCCGCGCCTATTGATAATCGTCAGGTTAAGCCTACCCGTCCACCGGAGCCAATCCAAAATCATCCTGTTGCGCAAAATCGTTTGGTTGCGCCTACTGGAAATGCTAACGTTGAGCTTTCCCACAGCACTCAAGGTGCAGTGCCTGCAGTTAATTGCAGTCAGCCGAGTAAGGACAAGAGCCCACTCCGATTCCAAGGAAAACAGATTGATAGCATTCCAGCATATTCGCCCAACAGTTATGGAGCAAATAGTCAGCCTACCCGTATGCCTAACACGATTAAAGCTGACTGGTCACAACCATACAACACTATACAATATTATGGCGCAGGGGGCCAAGAACCAAGATACCAGCAGTTCACACAGGACAACAACATTGGTCAGCCTTCAATGCTTGAGAAGGACATGTGGCGACAGCTGAAGAGAGTTTCCATACCGGTGTTTTCCGGAGACCTGAAGTCTTATGAAAGTTGGAAAGCAGCCTTTGTAGCATGCATCGACAAGGCACCAGCCACTGCAGAATTCAAGCTTTTGCATTTGAGGGAGCATCTGAGAGGTGAAGCGTTGAAAGTGATTGAAAATCTTGGGCATTCAGCAACAGCATATCAAGCGGCAAAGGATAGATTGGATCGGAAATATGGTGGATATAGGAGACAGGTGGCGCTTCACTTCGAGGAAATCCACAACTTTCGTCCAATACGACCTGGAAAGCTGAAAGAAGATGTAGAAAAGTTCGCTGATTTGTTGGACCTTACAGTCATAAACCTAAAAGAGTCCGGCCTTTACAGTGACCTCGACAGTCGTCTGTTGTACTCTGTTCTGATGAAGAAAATGACTGAAAAGATGGTTGCCGAGTATCATCGTTGGCTAGATGACTACCAGTATAAGGAATCGATTGAAGTTCTTCATGCCTGGATCATAAAGGAAGCACAAGTCCGAATTGTAGCTCATGAAGCTGTTCGTGGGTTTGCCGATGGTACAGGATATGATAGAAAGAATGGACAAATCACAGATGACGACAGGAGGCACCGATCAGATGATAACTACAAGAAGAAAAAGAGCTTTTTCACATCCGGGTCAGCAGGAGCAGCAAAACCAGAATTTAAAAGGGACTGTCCTCTTTCATCATGCCAAGAGCAACATGGCATATGGAGTTGCGACAAGTTTAAAGGACTTGAGATTGACAAGAGATGGGATATGGCGAAGGAGCTAAAACTTTGCTATAGATGTCTGGCTAACAGTAATCACCGTGGTGTTGACTGCAAACGTAGTCGTGTGTGCGGAATCGAAGGATGTAAAGAAACACACAATCGCTTACTGCATCGATCCCCATTGCCAAAAGAAAGTCTTTCAGCCACGAAAGGGGAGAATAAGAAAGAGAAAAGGCCTGCAGCAAGTGGTGAGAAACCTAGAAGCCAAAACTATGGAAGTCTTACAACCACATCTGATGACAAAGAAGAGTCTGAATACATCGCTCTCCGCACTGTTCCAGTAATTGTGAAGAACGGGAGGAAACGTTTGAAAATCAACGTACTGTTAGATGATGGAAGTACGACAACCTATATCAACACAGAAGTGGCTGAAGAGTTGGGACTTAAAGGAGAAGTAATGAAGACCACAGTCAGCGTGCTCAATGGAATGGTAGAATCTTTCGAGACCACACCTGTTGAGGTTGGATTAGAGAGTTTGGACAAGCGAATCGATATGATGATCACTGCAAGAACTACCGATAATGTCACCGGAGATATGAAAGCCATCGACTGGAGAGATTATGCGGATAAGTTTGAACATCTGAAAGACATTGCATTCCCGAAACACGGAAAGAGAGAAACCATAGATATGTTGATCGGCGTTGACTACCCGGAGTTACACTTCTCACTAAAAGAGGTTGCAGGAAAGGATGGCGGGCCAATTGCCAGAAAGACTAGACTTGGATGGACATGTGTAGGGTGTCCACAAAAAGAGATGAAGAAAGAGAGGAATTTCTTTGTTAATCGGAAGAATACTCTCTTAGAGGAGATTAATGCTACCATGAAGCAGTTTTGGGAGATAGACAGCTCAGGAGCCAAAACCGAGAACCATGGAAGTAGTCACATGTCACTGGAGGACAAAGCAGTTTGCACAGTGATACAGAAGGAGATGGTGTATAAGGACAACCGTTATGAAGTTCCATTGCCATGGAGAGAAGGCAGACCTGAACTGCCCGATAATAGTCAGATGGCGGTGCAGAGACTTGCAAGCACGGAACGAAGATTGCTACGTGAGCCAGAAGTTGCGAAGGCTTACACCGCTACCATCAAGCAGTATCTTGAGAAGAACTACGTACGCAAGGTTCCACCAGCTGAAGAGCAGCCACCGTCAAAGTGGTACTTACCGCATTTCCCAGTTGTCAGGCCTGACAAGTCTACAACGAAAACCCGCATCGTATTTGACGCTTCTGCCGAGTTTGAAGGAGTATCGTTAAATGACACACTTCATCAGGGTCCTAAGTTGCAGAAAGACCTAGTCGATGTCTTACTACGATTTAGAAAAGAGCCAGTTGCTCTCGTCGGAGATATTCAACAGATGTACCTGCAACTAGAAGTTGAAGCCAAGGATAGACCTTTCCAGCGGTTCCTATGGAGAGATCTAGACACAACCAGAGCCCCAGAAGAATATGAGTTCAACAGAGTGGTGTTTGGAATCAATTCGTCGCCGTTCCTCGCACAGTTCGTCGCCCAAGAGCATGCCAAACGCCATAGATCAATCTTCCCTTTAGCCTCGGACACCATACTCAAGTCGACTTTCATGGATGACTCGATGGATTCTGTACTGAACGATACAGAGGGTGTGAAGCTGTATCATGAGTTGGATGAACTCTGGCACAAGGCTGGGATGTACTGCAGAAAATGGCTGTCGAACTCCTTAACCGTGTTAGCTGAGATTCCAGAAGAAGACAGGGCAGCTGAAATAAGTTTAGACGAAGGGGAGCTTCCTTCCACGAAGACTCTTGGTGTTCTCTGGCAGGCGAAAGAAGATCAGTTCAGCTTCACTGCCACACCAGTCGAAGACAACTTCACCTTAACTAAGAGGACATTCCTGCAAAAGTTGGCCAAAGTCTTTGACCCAATGGGTTTCATATCGCCCTACATCATACGCGGAAAGATACTTATGCAAGAGATTTGGACGACTGGTGTTGGATGGGACGATAGGAATCTTGGATGCCTTGAGCAGAAGGCACAGTGCTGGTTTGATGATCTTCGAGATTTAGGACTCATAAAGATCCCGAGATGCCTCAGACTGGATTCAACTGAGAAGCTGTTGAGCATCGAAGTCCATGCATTCTCTGATGCGTCGCAGGATGCTTATGGTGCTGTACTTTATGAGAGAACAACCTACGAGGGAGGACTGATCATATCACATTTTATAGTTTCGAAGACTAGAGTTGCCCCGTTGGCTGCAACCAGCATTCCGAGACTTGAGCTGATGGGAGCGACACTCGCCTTGCATTTGACTATGTCCGTAATCGCAGCCTTGCAGCTACCAATGCAGGACGTAACCTTTTGGAGCGATAGTGCTAATGTTCTGTGGTGGATTAGGGGTAGGAGCAGACAGTTTAAACCGTTTGTCGCACACCGTATCGGAGAGATACAGACTCAGACCTGCCCAGATCAGTGGAAGCACGTGCCAACAAAGATGAATCCTGCTGACATCTTAACAAGAGGAGCAAAAGTCAAGGAGTTATCAGACAACACTCTTTGGTGGAACGGGCCGGAATTCCTGCTGAAAGATCATTCTAAATGGCCAGAACAGAACTTCGGAGAAGACAAGTCGCCATCAAGTGAGCGGAAGAAAAGCTCAAATGGAGTTTTTGTTACATTGCAGAAGGAACCACAACCGCAAGATAAGGAGAAAAACAAGCAAGATGTTGATGAATGAGTTGCTCAAGACTGGCGTTTAAACCCAGAGCGCTACTCTAGCTGGGTCAGATTAACCAGAGTTTCTGCTTGGGTCCACCGTTTTGTAGAAAACTGCCAGCAGCCAGTAGGGCAAAGGAGACATGGCGAACTCGATGCAGAGGAGATCCACGACGCCGAACATCAGTTCATAAGACAAGCCCAGCTGGAGACCTTTCCGGCCGAGTACAAGGCCCTACAGAAGAATAAAGCTTTACCAGTTGCCAGTAGGATTCAGGGACTACGGCCGATGATCGATCAAGATGGTATCCTCAGGAGCAACGGCAGACTTGAGAAGGCTGAATTCCTTGCCTATGATGTGCGTTACCCTGTGATACTGCCACGAAAGAGTTGGGTGACAACGCTGATCATAAGATTTCATCATGAACAAGCTAACCATGCAGCCGGAGTCAATCACATCTTAGCGTCATTGTCTGCAAAGTATTGGATACCAGCAGGAAGAGAAGCTATCCGAGAGTTCGAGAAGTCATGCTACGAATGCAGAAGAAGAAAAGCTAAAGCAGCAACACAACTGATGGCGCCACTCCCAAGAGTTAGACTAAGGCTACCACTCCGAGCCTTTGCTCGAACATCCGTGGATTTCGGTGGCCCTTACTTGACGAAGCAGGGCCGTGGCAGGATCCGAACCAAGCGCTACTTATGCTTGTTTACTTGCTTGCTGTCCAGAGCCGTACACCTCGAAATGGCGTTTAGCCTTGACACGGACTCGTTCCTGCATTGTTTCAACCGGATGATGAACCGAAGAGGAGTGCCGTTGGAGATGTACTCGGATAATGGTACAAATTTCGTCAGTGGAGAAAGGGAGCTGCGGGAATTGGTCGAGCAGTTTGACGAAGACATGATTGAGAGACACGGAACAGTCAGAGGGATCAAGTGGACGTTCAACCCTCCCCTCGGGCCACATTTTGGAGGAGTCCACGAGATCATGATTAAAGCCGCTAAGAAAGCCACTGCAGCAATCTTGCGGAACGCCGACATAAACGATGAAGAGTTGATGACTGCCTTTAGTGGTGCAGAAGCCCTCTTAAACTCCAGGCCCCTAACTTACCAGTCCGCAGACGTTAATGACGACACACCATTAACCCCGAACCACCTGTTACATGGTCAAATTGGTGGTGAGTTCGCACCTGCAGCTGCTGATAACGTCGCCTACAACCCAAGGAAGAGATGGCGACATGTTCAACGATTGCTGAAGCACTTTTGGGGGCGCTGGATGAAAGAGTGGCTTCCAATGCTACATCCAAGAAGCAAATGGGCCCAGGAGCGAAAGGACATTGAAGTTGGCGATATCGTTCTTGTCGTCAATCCAGATACGAACAGAGGAAAGTGGCCGCTTGGACGTGTGGTCGAAGTATGTCTTGGCGGAGATGGCCATGTCAGGGTGGCCAAGGTGCAGATCGGGAAACACGTGATGACGCGTCCTATCACCAGACTCTGTCCGCTAGAATGTGCATAAACGAGTCTCGTCGATGTTCAAGTCTCTAAGGATACGATACGAATCGTTACGTGTATGTGTAATATGGACTATATTAGCTATTAGTATTAGCTAATTGCGCGAAACATATGGACATTCTTAGCTATTAGTATTAGCTAATTGCGCGAAATATATGGACATTCTTAGCTATTAACATTAGCTAATCATGTGGAGTTTATGGACAATTTCGTTATGAAGTGCGTTGACTTTGGACAGTTTTATTAAAAGTTAAAATCGTTTTAGATAGTTCTGGATAGTATTAGTGTTGCGAATCGCGCATTAGGACAATTACAGGATAAGCTTTAAATCGCGTTAAGTGCAGTCTTGTGAAAAGTTGGACAATCGTATATTTGTGTTTTGGACTGTCGATATGACGTTGCACATCGAGAAAGGGGAGGATGTTCAGGAGATATTGTTGTCTTTGGCCCCGTTACGGCCCTTGTGGAATTGTTCGAAAAGTGTAGAATTAGAAACAACATCATATTTGAAACCACGTTTTGCCTTGCCCATTTTTCCATCAAAATACCCATCTTTGACGACAACGAACCACAAATAATAGAGATCCTCAAGAACACCATCGCTAACCCACAACCTCGCCATGCTTCAACGGGTGGGTGATAATACCATCACTAACCCACAACCTCGCCATGCTTCAACGGGTGGGTGATAATACCATCGCTAACCCACAACCTCGCCATGCTTCAACGGGTGGGTGATAATACCATCGCTAACCCACAACCTCGCCATGCTTCAACTGGTGGGTGATAATACCATCGCTAACACGAAACCTCACCATGTTTCAACGGGTGGGTGATAATACCATCGCTAACCCACAACCTCGCATGCTTCAACGGGTGGGTGATAATACCATCGCTAACCCACAACCTCGCCATGCTTCAACGGGTGGGTGATAATACCATCGCTAACCTGTAACCTCGTCATTCCTCAACGGGTGGGTGATAATACCATCGCTAACCCACAACCTCGCCATGCTTCAACGGGTGGGTGATAATACCATCGCTAACCCACAACCTCGCCATTCCTCAACGGGTGGGTGATAATACCATCGCTAACCCACAACCTCGCCATGCTTCAATGGGTGGGTGATAATACCATCGCTAACCCACAACCTCGCATGCTTCAACGGGTGGGTGATAATACCATCGCTAACCCACAACCTCGCCATGCTTCAACGGGTGGGTGATAATACCATCGCTAACCCACAACCTCGCCATGCTTCAACGGGTGGGTGGTAATACCATCGCTAACCTGTAACCTCGTCATTCCTCAACGGGTGGGTGATAATACCATCGTTAACCCACAACCTCGCCATGCTTCAACGGGTGGGTGATAATACCATCGCTAACCCACAACCTCGCCATGCTTCAACGGGTGGGTGATAATACCATCGCTAGCCCACAACCTCACCATGCTTCAATGGGTGGGTGATAATACCATCGCTAACCTGTAACCTCGCCATTCCTCAACGGGTGGGTGATAATACCATCGCTAACCCACAACCTCGCCATGCTTCAACGGGTGGGTGATAATACCATCGCTAACCCACAAACTCGCCATGCTTCAACGGGTGGGTGATAATACCATCGCTAACCCACAACCTCGCCATGCTTCAACGGGTGGGTGATAATTACATCGCTAACCTGTAACCTCGCCATTCCTCAACGGGTGGGTGATAATACCATCGCTAACCCACAACCTCGCCATGCTTCAACGGGTGGGTGATAATACCATCGCTAACCTGTAATCTCGTCATTCCGCAACGGGTGGGTGATAATACCATCGCTAACCCACAACCTCGCCATGCTTCAACGGGTGGGTGATAATACCCTCGCTAACCCACAACCTCGCCATGCTTCAACGGGTGGGTGATAATACCATAGCTAACCTGTAACCTCGCCATTCCTCAACGGGTGGGTGATAATACCATCGCTAACCCACAACCTCGCCATGCTTCAACGGGTGGGTGATAATACCATCGCTAACCTGTAACCTCGTCATTCCTCAACGGATGGGTGATAATACCATCGCTAACCCACAACCTCGCCATGCTTCAACGGGTGGGTGATAATACCATCGCTAACCCACAACCTCGCCATGCTTCAACAGGTGGGTGATAATACCATCGCTAACCCGCAACCTCGCCATGTTTCAACGGGTGGGTGATAATACCATCGTTAACCCACAACCTCGCCATGCTTCAACGGGTGGGTGATAATACCATCACTAACCCACAACCTCGCCATGCTTCAACGGGTGGGTGATAATACCATCGCTAACCCACAACCTCGCCATGCTTCAACTGGTGGGTGATAATACCATCGCTAACACGAAACCTCGCCATGTTTCAACGGGTGGGTGATAATACCATCGCTAACCCAAAACCTCGCCATGCTTCAACGGGTGGGTGATAATACCATCGCTAACCTGTTACCTCGCCATTCCTCAACTGGTGGGTGATAATACCATCGCTAACCTGTAACTTCGCCATTCCTCAACGGGTGGGTGATAATACCATTGCTAACCCACAACCTCGCCATGCTTCAACGGGTGGGTGATAATACCATCGCTAACCCACAACCTCGCCATTCCTCAACGGGTGGGTGATAATACCATCGCTAACCTGTAACCTCGCCAATCCTCAACGGGTGGGTGATAATACCATCGCTAGCCTGTAACCTCGTCATTCCTCAACGGGTGGGTGATAATACCATCGCTAACCTGTTACCTCGCCATGCTTCAACGAGTGGGTGATAATGCCGTCGCTTACCTGTAACCTCGCCATACCTCAACGGGTGGGTGATAATACCATCGCTAACCCACAACCTCGCATGCTTCAACGGGTGGGTGATAATACCATCGCTAACCCACAACCTCGCCATGCTTCAACGGGTGGGTGATAATACCATCCCTAACCCACAACCTCGCCATGCTTTAACGGGTGGGTGATAATACCATCGCTAACCTGTAACCTCGTCATTCCTCAACTGGTGGGTGATAATACCATCGTTAACCCACAACCTCGCCATACTTCAACGGGTGGGTGATAATACCATAGCTAACCTGTAACCTCGCCATTCCTCAACGGGTGGGTGATAATACCATCGCTAACCCACAACCTCGCCATGCTTCAACGGGTGGGTGATAATACCATCGCTAACCTGTAACCTCGTCATTCCTCAACGGATGGGTGATAATACCATCGCTAACCCACAACCTCGCCATGCTTCAACGGGTGGGTGATAATACCATCGCTAACCCACAACCTCGCCATGCTTCAACGGGTGGGTGATAATACCATCGCTAACCCGCAACCTCGCCATGTTTCAACGGGTGGGTGATAATACCATCGTTAACCCACAACCTCGCCATGCTTCAACGGGTGGGTGATAATACCATCACTAACCCACAACCTCGCCATGCTTCAACGGGTGGGTGATAATACCATCGCTAACCCACAACCTCGCCATGCTTCAACTGGTGGGTGATAATACCATCGCTAACACGAAACCTCGCCATGTTTCAACGGGTGGGTGATAATACCATCGCTAACCCAAAACCTCGCCATGCTTCAACGGGTGAGTGATAATACCATCGCTAACCTGTTACCTCGCCATTCCTCAACGGGTGGGTGATAATACCATTGCTAACCCACAACCTCGCCATTCTTCAACGGGTGGGTGATAATACCATCGCTAACCCACAACCTCGCCATTCCTCAACGGGTGGGTGATAATACCATCGCTAACCTGTAACCTCGCCAATCCTCAACGGGTGGGTGATAATACCATCGCTAACCTGTAACCTCGTCATTCCTCAACGGGTGGGTGATAATACCATCGCTAACCTGTTACCTCGCCATGCTTCAACGAGTGGGTGATAATGCCGTCGCTTACCTGTAACCTCGCCATACCTCAACGGGTGGGTGATAATACCATCGCTAACCCACAACCTCGCCATGCTTCAACGGGTGGGTGATAATACCATCGCTAACCCACAACCTCGCATGCTTCAACGGGTGGGTGATAATACCATCGCTAACCCACAACCTCGCCATGCTTCAACGGGTGGGTGATAATACCATCCCTAACCCACAACCTCGCCATGCTTTAACGGGTGGGTGATAATACCATCGCTAACCTGTAACCTCGTCATTCCTCAACTGGTGGGTGATAATACCATCGTTAACCCACAACCTCGCCATACTTCAACGGGTGGGTGATAATACCATCGCTAACCCACAACCTCGCCATGCTTCAACGGGTGGGTGATAATACCATCACTAACCCACAACCTCACCATGCTTCAACGGGTGGGTGATAATACCATCGCTAACCTGTAACCTCGCCATTCCCCAACGGGTGGGTGATAATACCAGCGCTAACCCACAACCTCGCCATGCTTCAACGGGTGGGTAATAATACCATCGCTAACCCACAACCTCGCCATGCTTTAACGGGTGGGTGATAATACCATTGCTAACCCACAACCCTGCCATGCTTCAACGGGTTGGTGATAATTACATCACTAACCCACAACCTCGCCATGCTTCAACGGGTGGGTGATAATACCATCGCTAACCCACAACCTCGCCATGCTTCAACGGGTGGGTGATAATACCATCGCTAACCCACAACCTCGCATGCTTCAACGGGTGGGTGATAATACCATCGCTAACCCATAACCTCGCCATGCTTCAACGGGTGGGTGATAATACCATCGCTAACCCACAACCTCGCCATTCCTCAACGGGTGGGTGATAATACCATCGCTAACCCACAACCTCGCCATGCTTCAATGGGTGGGTGATAATACCATCGCTAACCCACAACCTCGCATGCTTCAACGGGTGGGTGATAATACCATTGCTAACCCACAACCCTGCCATGCTTCAACGGGTTGGTGATAATTACATCACTAACCCACAACCTCGCCATGCTTCAACGGGTGGGTGATAATACCATCGCTAACCCACAACCTCGCATGCTTCAACGGGTGGGTGATAATACCATCGCTAACCCATAACCTCGCCATGCTTCAACGGGTGGGTGATAATACCATCGCTAACCCACAACCTCGCCATTCCTCAACGGGTGGGTGATAATACCATCGCTAACCCACAACCTCGCCATGCTTCAACGGGTGGGTGATAATACCATCGCTAACCTGTAACCTCGTCATTCCTCAACGGGTGGGTGATAATACCATCGCTAACCTGTTACCTCGCCATGCTTCAACGAGTGGGTGATAATGCCGTCGCTTACCTGTAACCTCGCCATACCTCAACGGGTGGGTGATAATACCATCGCTAACCCACAACCTCGCCATGCTTCAACGGGTGGGTGATAATACCATCGCTAACCCACAACCTCGCATGCTTCAACGGGTGGGTGATAATACCATCGCTAACCCACAACCTCGCCATGCTTCAACGGGTGGGTGATAATACCATCCCTAACCCACAACCTCGCCATGCTTTAACGGGTGGGTGATAATACCATCGCTAACCTGTAACCTCGTCATTCCTCAACTGGTGGGTGATAATACCATCGTTAACCCACAACCTCGCCATACTTCAACGGGTGGGTGATAATACCATCGCTAACCCACAACCTCGCCATGCTTCAACGGGTGGGTGATAATACCATCACTAACCCACAACCTCACCATGCTTCAACAGGTGGGTGATAATACCATCG
The DNA here is from genome assembly GCF_910592395.1 of Lineus longissimus. Classification (NCBI taxonomy): domain Eukaryota; kingdom Metazoa; phylum Nemertea; class Pilidiophora; order Heteronemertea; family Lineidae; genus Lineus; species Lineus longissimus. Next base: position 11,262,852 of record NC_088310.1, read on the forward strand.
CTAACCTGTAACCTCGCCATTCCCCAACGGGTGGGTGATAATACCAGCGCTAACCCACAACCTCGCCATGCTTCAACGGGTGGGTAATAATACCATCGCTAACCCACAACCTCGCCATGCTTCAACGGGTGGGTGATAATACCATTGCTAACCCACAACCCTGCCATGCTTCAACGGGTTGGTGATAATTACATCACTAACCCACAACCTCGCCATGCTTCAACGGGTGGGTGATAATACCATCGCTAACCCACAACCTCGCCATGCTTCAACGGGTGGGTGATAATACCATCGCTAACCCACAACCTCGCATGCTTCAACGGGTGGGTGATAATACCATCGCTAACCCATAACCTCGCCATGCTTCAACGGGTGGGTGATAATACCATCGCTAACCCACAACCTCGCCATTCCTCAACGGGTGGGTGATAATACCATCGCTAACCCACAACCTCGCCATGCTTCAATGGGTGGGTGATAATACCATCGCTAACCCACAACCTCGCATGCTTCAACGGGTGGGTGATAATACCATCGCTAAGCCACAAACTCGCCATGCTTCAACGGGTGGGTGATAATACCATCGCTAACCCACAACCTCGCCATGCTTCAACGGGTGGGTGATAATACCATCGCTAACCTGTAACCTCGTCATTCCACAACGGGTGGGTGATAATACCATCGCTAACCTGTAACCTCGCCATTCCTCAACGGGTGGGTGATAATACCATCGCTAACCCACAACCTCGCCATGCTTCAACGGGTGGGTGATAATACCATCGCTAACCTGTAACCTCGTCATTCTGCAACGGGTGGGTGATGATACCATCGCTAACCCACAACCTCGCCATGCTTCAACGGGTGGGTGATAATACCCTCGCTAACCCACAACCTCGCCATGCTTCAACGGGTGGGTGATAATACCATCGCTAACCTGTAACCTCGCCATTCCTCAACGGGTGGGTGATAATACCATCGCTAACCCACAACCTCGCCATGCTTCAACGGGTGGGTGATAATACCATCGCTAACCTGTAACCTCGTCATTCCTCAATGGATGGGTGATAATACCATCGCTAACCCACAACCTCGCCATGCTTCAACGGGTGGGTGATAATACCATCGCTAACCCACAACCTCGCCATGCTTCAACGGGTGGGTGATAATACCATCGCTAACCCGCAACCTCGCTATGTTTCAACGAGTGGGTGATAATACCATCGCTAACCCACAACCTCGCCATGCTTCAACGGGTGGGTGATAATACCATCACTAACCCACAACCTCGCCATGCTTCAACGGGTGGGTGATAATACCATCGCTAACCCACAACCTCGCCATGCTTCAACGGGTGGGTGATAATACCATCGCTAACCCACAACCTCGCCATGCTTCAACTGGTGGGTGATAATACCATCGCTAACACGAAACCTCACCATGTTTCAACGGGTGGGTGATAATACCATCGCTAACCCACAACCTCGCCATGCTTCAACGGGTTGGTGTTAATACCATCGCTAACCTGTTACCTCGCCATTCCTCAACGGGTGGGTGTTAATACCATCGCTAACCTGTAACTTCGCCATTCCTCAACGGGTGGGTGATAATACCATCGCTAACCCACAACCTCGCCATGCTTCAACGGGTGGGTGATAATACCATCGCTAACCCACAACCTCGCCATTCCTCAACGGGTGGGTGATAATACCATCGCTAACCTGTAACCTCGCCATTCCTCAACGGGTGGGTGATAATACCATCGCTAACCTGTAACCTCGTAATTCCTCAACGGGTGGGTGATAATACCATCGCTAACCTGTTACCTCGCCATGCTTCAACGAGTGGGTGATAATGCCATCGCTTACCTGTAACCTCGCCATACCTCAACGGGTGTGTGATAATACCATCGCTAACCCACAACCTCGCCATGCTTCAACGGGTGGGTGATAATTACATCACTAACCCACAACCTCGCCATGCTTTAACGGGTGGGTGATAATACCATCGCTAACCCACAACCTCGCCATGCTTCAACGGGTGGGTGATAATACCATCGCTAACCTGTTACCTCGCCATGCTTCAACTGGTGGGTGATAATACCATCGCTAACACGAAACTTCGCCATGTTTCAACGGGTGGGTGATAATACCATCGCTAACCCAAAACCTCACCATGCTTCAACGGGTGGGTGATAATACCATCGCTAACCTGTTACCTCGCCATTCCTCAACGGGTGGGTGATAATACCATCGCTAACCTGTAACTTCGCCATTCCTCAACGGGTGGGTGATAATACCATTGCTAACCCACAACCTCGCCATGCTTCAACGGGTGGGTGATAATACCATCGCTAACCCACAACCTCGCCATTCCTCAACGGGTGGGTGATAATACCATCGCTAACCTGTAACCTCGCCAATCCTCAACGGGTGGGTGATAATACCATCGCTAACCTGTAACCTCGTCATTCCTCAACGGGTGGGTGATAATACCATCGCTAACCTGTTACCTCGCCATGCTTCAACGAGTGGGTGATAATGCCGTCGCTTACCTGTAACCTCGCCATACCTCAACGGGTGGGTGATAATACCATCGTTAACCCACAACCTCGCCATGCTTCAACGGGTGGGTGATAATACCATCGCTAACCCACAACCTCGCATGCTTCAACGGGTGGGTGATAATACCATCGCTAACCCACAACCTCGCCATGCTTCAACGGGTGGGTGATAATACCATCCATCCCTAACCCACAACCTCGCCATGCTTTAACGGGTGGGTGATAATACCATCGCTAACCTGTAACCTCGTCATTCCTCAACTGGTGGGTGATAATACCATCGTTAACCCACAACCTCGCCATGCTTCAACGGGTGGGTGATAATACCATCGCTAACCCACAACCTCGCCATGCTTCAACGGGTGGGTGATAATACCATCACTAACCCACAACCTCACCATGCTTCAACGGTTGGGTGATAATACCATCGCTAACCTGTAACCTCGCCATTCCTCAACGGGTGGGTGATAATACCAGCGCTAACCCACAACCTCGCCATGCTTCAACGGGTGGGTGATAATACCATCGCTAACCCACAACCTCGCCATGCTTCAACGGGTGGGTGATAATACCATCGCTAACCCACAACCTCGCCATGCTTCAACGGGTTGGTGATAATTACATCACTAACCCACAACCTCGCCATGCTTCAACGGGTGGGTGATAATACCATCGCTAACCCACAACCTCGCCATGCTTCAACGGGTGGGTGATAATACCATCGCTAACCCATAACCTCGCATGCTTCAACGGGTGGGTGATAATACCATCGCTAACCCATTACCTCGCCATGCTTCAACGGGTGGGTGATAATACCATCGCTAACTCACAACCTCGCCATTCCTCAACGGGTGGGTGATAATACCATCGCTAACCCACAACCTCGCCATGCTTCAATGGGTGGGTGATAATACCATCGCTAACCCACAACCTCGCATGCTTCAACGGGTGGGTGATAATACCATCGCTAAACCACAAACTCGCCATGCTTCAACGGGTGGGTGATAATACCATCGCTAACCCACAACCTCGCCATGCTTCAACGGGTGGGTGATAATACCATCGCTAACCTGTAACCTCGTCATTCCACAACGGGTGGGTGATAATACCATCGTTAACCCACAACCTCACCATGCTTCAACGGGTGGGTGATAATACCATCGCTAACCCACAACCTCGCCATGCTTCAACAGGTGGGTGATAATACCATCGCTAACCCACAACCTCACCATGCTTCAATGGGTGGGTGATAATACCATCGCTAACCTGTAACCTCGCCATTCCTCAACGGGTGGGTGATAATACCCTCACTAACCCACAACCTCGCCATGCTTCAACGGGTGGGTGATAATACCATCGCTAACCCACAACCTCGCCATGCTTCAACGGGTGGGTGATAATTACATCGCTAACCTGTAACCTCGCCATTCCTCAACGGGTGGGTGATAATACCATCGCTAACCCACAACCTCGCCATGCTTCAACGGGTGGGTGATAATACCATCGCTAACCTGTAACCTCGTCATTCCTCAACGGATGGGTGATAATACCATCGCTAACCCACAACCTCGCCATGCTTCAACGGGTGGGTGATAATACCATCGCTAACCCACAACCTCGCCATGCTTCAACGGGTGGGTAATAATACCATCGCTAACCCGCAACCTCGCCATGTTTCAACGGGTGGGTGATAATACCATCGCTAACCCACAACCTCGCCATGCTTCAACGGGTGGGTGATAATACCATCACTAACCCACAACCTCGCCATGCTTCAACGGGTGGGTGATAATACCATCGCTAACCCACAACCTCGCCATGCTTCAACGGGTGGGTGATAATACCATTGCTAACCCACAACCTCGCCATGCTTCAACTGGTGGGTGATAATACCATCGCTAACACGAAACCTCACCATGTTTCAACGGGTGGGTGATAATACCATCGCTAACCCACAACCTCGCCATGCTTCAACGGGTGGGTGATAATACCATCGCTAACCTGTTACCTCGCCATTCCTCAACGGGTGGGTGATAATACCATCGCTAACCTGTAACTTCGCCATTCCTCAACGGGTGGGTGATAATACCATCGCTAACCCACAACCTCGCCATGCTTCAACGGGTGGGTGATAATACTATCGCTAACCCACAACCTCGCCATTCCTCAACGGGTGGGTGATAATACCATCGCTAACCTGTAACCTCGCCATTCCTCAACGGGTGGGTGATAATACCATCGCTAACCTGTAACCTCGTCATTCCTCAACGGGTGGGTGATAATACCATCGCTAACCTGTTACCTCGCCATGCTTCAACGAGTGGGTGATAATGCCATCGCTTACCTGTAACCTCGCCATACCTCAACGGGTGGTTGATAATACCATCGCTAACCCACAACCTCGCCATGCTTCAACGGGTGGGTGATAATTACATCACTAACCCACAACCTCGCCATGCTTCAACGGGTGGGTGATAATACCATCGCTAACCCACAACCTCGCCATGCTTCAACGGGTGGGTGATAATACCATCGCTAACCCACAACCTCGCCATGCTTCAACGGGTGGGTGATAATACCATCGCTAACCTGTTACCTCGCCATTCCTCAACGGGTGGGTGATAATACCATCGCTAACCTGTTACCTCGCCATTCCTCAAGTGGTGGGTGATAATACCATCGCTAACCCACAACCTCGCCATGCTTCAACGGGTGGGTGATAATACCATCGCTAACCCACAACCTCGCCATGCTTCAACGGGTGGGTGATAATACCATCGCTAACCTGTTACCTCGCCATTCCTCAACGGGTGGGTGATAATACCATCGCTAACCTGCAACTTCGCCATTCCTCAACGGGTGGGTGATAATACCATCGCTAACCCACAACCTCGCCATGCTTCAACGGGTGGGTGATAATACCATCGCTAACCCACAACCTCGCCATTCCTCAACGGGTGGGTGATAATACCATCGCGAACCTGTAACCTCGCCATTCCTCAACAGGTGGGTGATAATACCATCGCTAACCTGTAACCTCGTCATTCCTCAACGGGTGGGTGATAATACCATCGCTAACCTATTACCTCGCCATGCTTCAACGAGTGGGTGATAATGCCATCGCTTACCTGTAACCTCGCCATTCCTCAACGGGTGGGTGATAATACCATCGCTAACCCACAACCTCGCCATGCTTCAACGGGTGGGTGATAATTACCTCGCTAACCTGTAACCTCGCCATTCCTCAACGGGTGGGTGATAATACCATCGCTAACCTGTAACCTCGTCATTCCACAACGGGTGGGTGATAATACCATCGCTAACCCACAACATCGCCATGCTTCAACGGGTGGGTAATAATAATACCATCGCTAACCCACAACCTCGCCATGCTTCAACGGGTGGGTGATAATACCATCGCTAACCCACAACCTCACCATGCTTCAATGGGTGGGTGATAATACCATCGCTAACCTGTAACCTCGCCATTCCTCAACGGGTGGGTGATAATACCCTCACTAACCCACAACCTCGCCATTCCTCAACGGGTGGGTGATAATACCATCGCTAACCCACAACCTCGCCATGCTTCAACGGGTGGGTGATAATACCATCGCTAACCTGTAACCTCGTCATTCCGCAACGGGTGGGTGATAATACCATCGCTAACCCACAACCTCGCCATGCTTCAACGGGTGGGTGATAATACCCTCGCTAACCCACAACCTCGCCATGCTTCAACGGGTGGGTGATAATACCATCGCTAACCTGTAACCTCGCCATTCCTCAACGGGTGGGTGATAATACCATCGCTAACCCACAACCTCGCCATGCTTCAACGGGTGGGTGATAATACCATCGCTAACCTGTAACCTCGTCATTCCTCAACGGATGGGTGATAATACCATCGCTAACCCACAACCTCGCCATGCTTCAACGGGTGGGTGATAATACCATCGCTAACCCACAACCTCACCATGCTTCAACGGGTGGGTAATAATACCATCGCTAACCCGCAACCTCGCCATGTTTCAACGGGTGGGTGATAATACCATCGCTAACCCACAACCTCGCCATGCTTCAACGGGTGGGTGATAATACCATCACTAACCCACAACCTCGCCATGCTTCAACGGGTGGGTGATAATACCATCGCTAACCCACAACCTCGCCATGCTTCAACGGGTGGGTGATAATACCATCGCTAACCCACAACCTCGCCATGCTTCAACTGGTGGGTGATAATACCATCGCTAGCCCACAACCTCGCCATGCTTCAACGGGTGGGTGATAATACCATCGCTAACCTGTAACTTCGCCATTCCTCAACGGGTGGGTGATAATACCATCGCTAACCCACAACCTCGCCATGCTTCAACGGGTGGGTGATAATACCATCACTAACCCACAACCTCGCCATGCTTCAACGGGTGGGTGATAATACCATCGCTAACCCACAACCTCGCCATGCTTCAACGGGTGGGTGATAATACCATCGCTAACCCACAACCTCGCCATGCTTCAACTGGTGGGTGATAATACCATCGCTAACACGAAACCTCACCATGTTTCAACGGGTGGGTGATAATACCATCGCTAACCCACAACCTCGCCATGCTTCAACGGGTGGGTGATAATACCATCGCTAACCTGTTACCTCGCCATTCCTCAACGGGTGGGTGATAATACCATCGCTAACCTGTAACTTCGCCATTCCTCAACGGGTGGGTGATAATACCATCGCTAACCCACAACCTCGCCATGCTTCAACGGGTGGGTGATAATACCATCGCTAACCCACAACCTCGCCATTCCTCAACGGGTGGGTGATAATACCATCGCTAACCTGTAACCTCGCCATTCCTCAACGGGTGGGTGATAATACCATTGCTAACCTGTAACCTCGTCATTCCTCAACGGGTGTGTGATAATACCATCGCTAACCTGTTACCTCGCCATGCTTCAACGAGTGGGTGATAATGCCATCGCTTACCTGTAACCTCGCCATACCTCAACGGGTGGGTGATAATACCATCGCTAACCCACAACCTCGCCATGCTTCAACGGGTGGATGATAATTACATCACTAACCCACAACCTCGCCATGCTTCAACGGGTGGGTGATAATACCATCGCTAACCCACAACCTCGCCATGCTTCAACGGGTGGGTGATAATACCATCGCTAACCCACAACCTCGCCATGCTTCAACGGGTGGGTGATAATACCATCGCTAACCTGTTACCTCGCCATTCCTCAACGGGTGGGTGATAATACCATCGCTAACCTGTAACCTCGCCATTCCTCAACGGGTGGGTGATAATACCATCGCTAACCCACAACCTCGCCATGCTTCAACGGGTGGGTGATAATACCATCGCTAACCCACAACCTCGCCATTCCTCAACGGGTGGGTGATAATACCATCGCTAACCTGTAACCTCGCCATTCCTCAACGGGTGGGTGATAATACCATCGCTAACCTGTAACCTCGTCATTCCTCAACGGGTGGGTGATAATACCATCGCTAACCTATTACCTCGCCATGCTTCAACGAGTGGGTGATAATGCCATCGCTTACCTGTAACCTCGCCATTCCTCAACGGGTGGGTGATAATACCATCGATAACCCACAACCTCGCCATGCTTCAACGGGTGGGTGATAATTACCTCGCTAACCTGTAACCTCACCATTCCTCAACGGGTGGGTGATAATACCATCGCTAACCCACAACCTCGCCATGCTTCAACGGGTGGGTGGTAATACCATCGCTAACCTGTAACCTCGTCATTCCTCAACGGGTGGGTGATAATACCATCGTTAACCCACAACCTCGCCATGCTTCAACGGGTGGGTGATAATACCATCGCTAACCCACAACCTCGCCATGCTTCAACGGGTGGGTGATAATACCATCGCTAACCCACAACCTCACCATGCTTCAACGGGTGGGTGATAATACCATCGCTAACCTGTAACCTCGCCATTCCTCAACGGGTGGGTGATAATACCATCGCTAACCCACAACCTCGCCATGCTTCAACGGGTGGGTGATAATACCATCGCTAACCCACAACCTCGCCATGCTTCAACGGGTGGGTGATAATACCATCGCTAACCCACAACCTCGCCATGCTTCAACGGGTGGGTGATAATTACATCGCTTACCTGTAACCTCGCCATTCCTCAACGGGTGGATGATAATACCATCGCTAACCCACAACCTCGCCATGCTTCAACGGGTGGGTGATAATACCATCGCTAACCTGTAACCTCGTCATTCCGCAACGGGTGGGTGATAATACCATCGCTAACCCACAACCTCGCCATGCTTCAACGGGTGGGTGATAATACCCTCGCTAACCCACAACCTCGCCATGCTTCAATGGATGGGTGATAATACCATCGCTAACCCACAACCTCGCCATGCTTCAACGGGTGGGTGATAATTACATCGCTAACCTGTAACCTCGCCATTCCTCAACGGGTGGGTGATAATACCATCGCTAACCCACAACCTCGCCATGCTTCAACGGGTGGGTGATAATACCATCGCTAACCTGTAACCTCGCCATTCCTCAACGGGTGGGTGATAATACCATCGCTAACCCACAACCTCGCCATGCTTCAACGGGTGGGTGATAATACCATCGCTAACCCACAACCTCGCCATGCTTCAACGGGTGGGTGATAATACCATCGCTAACCCGCAACCTCGCCATGCTTCAACGGGTGGGTGATAATACCATCGCTAACCCACAACCTCGCCATGCCTCAACGGGTGGGTGATAATACCATCGCTAACCCACAACCTCGCCATGCTTCAACGGGTGGGTGATAATACCATCGCTAACCCACAACCTCGCCATGCTTCAACGGGTGGGTGATAATACCATCGCTAACCCACAACCTCGCCATGCTTCAACTGGTGGGTGATAATACCATCGCTAACACGAAACCTCGCCATGTTTCAACGGGTGGGTGATAATACCATCGCTAACCCACAACCTCGCCATGCTTCAACGGGTGGGTGTTAATACCATCGCTAACCTGTTACCTCGCCATTCCTCAACGGGTGGGTGATAATACCATCGCTAACCTGTAACTTCGCCATTCCTCAACGGGTGGGTGATAATACCATCGCTAACCCACAACCTCGCCATGCTTCAACGGGTGGGTGATAATACCATCGCTAACCCACAACCTCGCCATGCTTCAACGGGTGGGTGATAATACCATCGCTAACCTGTAACCTCGCCATTCCTCAACGGGTGGGTGATAATACCATCGCTAACCTGTAACCTCGTCATTCCTCAACGGGTGGGTGATAACACCATCGCTAACCTGTTACCTCGCCATGCTTCAACGAGTGGGTGATAATGCCGTCGCTTACCTGTAACCTCGCCATACCTCAATGGGTGGGTGATAATACCATCGCTAACCCACAACCTCGCCATTCCTCAACGGGTGGGTGATAATACCATTGCTAACCTGTAACCTCGTCATTCCTCAACGGGTGTGTGATAATACCATCGCTAACCTGTTACCTCGCCATGCTTCAACGAGTGGGTGATAATGCCATCGCTTACCTGTAACCTCGCCATACCTCAACGGGTGGGTGATAATACCATCGCTAACCCACAACCTCGCCATGCTTCAACGGGTGGATGATAATTACATCACTAACCCACAACCTCGCCATGCTTCAACGGGTGGGTGATAATACCATCGCTAACCCACAACCTCGCCATGCTTCAACGGGTGGGTGATAATACCATCGCTAACCCACAACCTCGCCATGCTTCAACGGGTGGGTGATAATACCATCGCTAACCTGTTACCTCGCCATTCCTCAACGGGTGGGTGATAATACCATCGCTAACCTGTAACTTCGCCATTCCTCAACGGGTGGGTGATAATACCATCGCTAACCCACAACCTCGCCATGCTTCAACGGGTGGGTGATAATACCATCGCTAACCCACAACCTCGCCATTCCTCAACGGGTGGGTGATAATACCATCGCTAACCTGTAACCTCGCCATTCCTCAACGGGTGGGTGATAATACCATCGCTAACCTGTAACCTCGCCATTCCTCAACGGGTGGGTGATAATACCATCGCTAACCTATTACCTCGCCATGCTTCAACGAGTGGGTGATAATGCCATCGCTTACCTGTAACCTCGCCATTCCTCAACGGGTGGGTGATAATACCATCGATAACCCACAACCTCGCCATGCTTCAACGGGTGGGTGATAATTACCTCGCTAACCTGTAACCTCACCATTCCTCAACGGGTGGGTGATAATACCATCGCTAACCCACAACCTCGCCATGCTTCAACGGGTGGGTGGTAATACCATCGCTAACCTGTAACCTCGTCATTCCTCAACGGGTGGGTGATAATACCATCGTTAACCCACAACCTCGCCATGCTTCAACGGGTGGGTGATAATACCATCGCTAACCCACAACCTCGCCATGCTTCAACGGGTGGGTGATAATACCATCGCTAACCCACAACCTCACCATGCTTCAACGGGTGGGTGATAATACCATCGCTAACCTGTAACCTCGCCATTCCTCAACGGGTGGGTGATAATACCATCGCTAACCCACAACCTCGCCATGCTTCAACGGGTGGGTGATAATACCATCGCTAACCCACAACCTCGCCATGCTTCAACGGGTGGGTGATAATACCATCGCTAACCCACAACCTCGCCATGCTTCAACGGGTGGGTGATAATTACATCGCTAACCTGTAACCTCGCCATTCCTCAACGGGTGGATGATAATACCATCGCTAACCCACAACCTCGCCATGCTTCAACGGGTGGGTGATAATACCATCGCTAACCTGTAACCTCGCCATTCCGCAACGGGTGGGTGATAATACCATCGCTAACCCACAACCTCGCCATGCTTCAACGGGTGGGTGATAATACCCTCGCTAACCCACAACCTCGCCATGCTTCAATGGATGGGTGATAATACCATCGCTAACCCACAACCTCGCCATGCTTCAACGGGTGGGTGATAATTACATCGCTAACCTGTAACCTCGCCATTCCTCAACGGGTGGGTGATAATACCATCGCTAACCCACAACCTCGCCATGCTTCAACGGGTGGGTGATAATACCATCGCTAACCTGTAACCTCGCCATTCCTCAACGGGTGGGTGATAATACCATCGCTAACCCACAACCTCGCCATGCTTCAACGGGTGGGTGATAATACCATCGCTAACCCACAACCTCGCCATGCTTCAACGGGTGGGTGATAATACCATCGCTAACCCGCAACCTCGCCATGCTTCAACGGGTGGGTGATAATACCATCGCTAACCCACAACCTCGCCATGCCTCAACGGGTGGGTGATAATACCATCGCTAACCCACAACCTCGCCATGCTTCAACGGGTGGGTGATAATACCATCGCTAACCCACAACCTCGCCATGCTTCAACGGGTGGGTGATAATACCATCGCTAACCCACAACCTCGCCATGCTTCAACTGGTGGGTGATAATACCATCGCTAACACGAAACCTCGCCATGTTTCAACGGGTGGGTGATAATACCATCGCTAACCCACAACCTCGCCATGCTTCAACGGGTGGGTGTTAATACCATCGCTAACCTGTTACCTCGCCATTCCTCAACGGGTGGGTGATAATACCATCGCTAACCTGTAACTTCGCCATTCCTCAACGGGTGGGTGATAATACCATCGCTAACCCACAACCTCGCCATGCTTCAACGGGTGGGTGATAATACCATCGCTAACCCACAACCTCGCCATGCTTCAACGGGTGGGTGATAATACCATCGCTAACCTGTAACCTCGCCATTCCTCAACGGGTGGGTGATAATACCATCGCTAACCTGTAACCTCGTCATTCCTCAACGGGTGGGTGATAACACCATCGCTAACCTGTTACCTCGCCATGCTTCAACGAGTGGGTGATAATGCCGTCGCTTACCTGTAACCTCGCCATACCTCAATGGGTGGGTGATAATACCATCGCTAACCCACAACCTCGCCATGCTTCAACGGGTGGGTGATAATACCATCGCTAACCCACAACCTCGCATGCTTCAACGGGTGGGTGATAATACCATCGCTAACCCACAACCTCGCCATGCTTCAACGGGTTGGTGATAATACCATCCCTAACCCACAACCTCGCCATGCTTCAACGGGTGGGTGATAATACCATCGCTAACCTGTTACCTCGCCATTCCTCAACGGGTGGGTGATAATACCATCGCTAACCTGTAACTTCGCCATTCCTCAACGGGTGGGTGATAATACCATCGCTAACCCACAACCTCGCCATGCTTCAACGGGTGGGTGATAATACCATCGCTAACCCACAACCTCGCCATTCCTCAACGGGTGGGTGATAATACCATCGCTAACCTGTAACCTCGCCATTCCTCAACGGGTGGGTGATAATACCATCGCTAACCTGTAACCTCGTCATTCCTCAACGGGTGGGTGATAATACCATCGCTAACCTATTACCTCGCCATGCTTCAACGAGTGGGTGATAATGCCATCGCTTACCTGTAACCTCGCCATTCCTCAACGGGTGGGTGATAATACCATCGCTAACCCACAACCTCGCCATGCTTCAACGGGTGGGTGATAATTACCTCGCTAACCTGTAACCTCGCCATTCCTCAACGGGTGGGTGATAATACCATCACTAACCTGTAACCTCGTCATTCCACAACGGGTGGGTGATAATACCATTGTTAACCCACAACCTCGCCATGCTTCAACGGGTGGGTAATAATAATACCATCGCTAACCCACAACCTCGCCATGCTTCAACGGGTGGGTGATAATACCATCGCTAACCCACAACCTCACCATGCTTCAATGGGTGGGTGATAATACCATCGCTAACCTGTAACCTCGCCATTCCTCAACGGGTGGGTGATAATACCCTCACTAACCCACAACCTCGCCATGCTTCAACGGGTGGGTGATAATACCATCGCTAACCCACAACCTCGCCATGCTTCAACGGGTGGGTGATAATACCATCGCTAACCCACAACCTCGCCATGCTTCAACGGTTGGGTGATAATTACATCGCTAACCTGTAACCTCGCCATTCCTCAACGGGTGGGTGATAATACCATCGCTAACCCACAACCTCGCCATGCTTCAACGGGTGGGTGATAATACCATCGCTAACCTGTAACCTCGTCATTCCGCAACGGGTGGGTGATAATACCATCGCTTACCCACAACCTCGCCATGCTTCAACGGGTGGGTGATAATACCCTCGCTAACCCACAACCTCGCCATGCTTCAACGGGTGGGTGATAATACCATCGCTAACCTGTAACCTCGCCATTCCTCAACGGGTGGGTGATAATACCATCGCTAACCCACAACCTCGCCATGCTTCAACGGGTGGGTGATAATACCATCGCTAACCTGCAACCTCGTCATTCCTCAACGTATGGGTGATAATACCATCGCTAACCCACAACCTCGCCATGCTTCAACGGGTGGGTAATAATACCATCGCTAACCCGCAACCTCGCCATGTTTCAACGGGTGGGTGATAATACCATCGCTAACCCACAACCTCGCCATGCTTCAACGGGTGGGTGATAATACCATCGCTAACCCACAACCTCGCCATGCTTCAACGGGTGGGTGATAATACCATCGCTAACCCACAACCTCGCCATGCTTCAACGGGTGGGTGATAATACCATCGCTAACCCACAACCTCGCCATGCTTCAACTGGTGGGTGATAATACCATCGCTAACACGAAACCTCACCATGTTTCAACGGGTGGGTGATAATACCATCGCTAACCCACAACCTCGCCACGCTTCAACGGGTGGGTGATAATACCATCGCTAACCTGTTACCTCGCCATTCCTCAACGGGTGGGTGATAATACCATCGCTAACCTGTAACTTCGCCATTCCTCAACGGGTGGGTGATAATACCATCGCTAACCCACAACCTCGCCATGCTTCAACGGGTGGGTGATAATACCATCGCTAACCCACAACCTCGCCATGCCTCAACGGGTGGGTGATAATACCATCGCTAACCTGTAACCTCGCCATTCCTCAACGGGTGGGTGATAATACCATCGCTAACCTGTAACCTCGTCATTCCTCAACGGGTGGGTGATAATACCATCGCTAACCTGTTACCTCGCCATGCATCAACGAGTGGGTGATAATGCCATCGCTTACCTGTAACCTCGCCATACCTCAACGGGTGGGTGATAATACCATCGCTAACCCACAACCTCGCCATGCTTCAACGGGTGGGTGATAATTACATCACTAACCCACAACCTCGCCATGCTTCAACGGGTGGGTGATAATACCATCGCTAACCCACAACCTCGCCATGCTTCAACGGGTGGGTGATAATACCATCGGTAACCCACAACCTCGCCATGCTTCAACGGGTGGGCGATAATACCATCGCTAACCTGTTATCTCGCCATTCCTCAACGGGTGGGTGATAATACCATCGCTAACCTGTAACTTCGCCATTCCTCAACGGGTGGGTGATAATACCATCGCTAACCCACAACCTCGCCATGCTTCAACGGGTGGGTGATAATACCATTGCTAACCCACAACCTCGCCATTCCTCAACGGGTGGATGATAATACCATCGCTAACCTGTAACCTCGCCATTCCTCAACGGGTGGGTGATAATACCATCGCTAACCTGTAACCTCGTCATTCCTCAACGGGTGGGTGATAATACCATCGCTAACCTATTACCTCACCATGCTTCAACGAGTGGGTGATAATGCCATCGCTTACCTGTAACCTCGCCATTCCTCAACGAGTGGGTGATAATACCATCGCTAACCCACAACCTCGCCATGCTTCAACGGGTGGGTGATAATTACCTCGACAACCTGTAACCTCGCCATTCCTCAACGGGTGGGTGATAATACCATCGCTAACCCACAACCTCGCCATGCTTCAACGGGTGGGTGGTAATACCATCGCTAACCTGTAACCTCGTCATTCCTCAACGGGTGGGTGATAATACCATCGTTAACCCACAACCTCGCCATGCTTCAACGGGTGGGTGATAATACCATCGCTAACCCACAACCTCGCCATGCTTCAACGGGTGGGTGATAATACCATCGCTAACCCACAACCTCACCATGCTTCAATGGGTGGGTGATAATACCATCGCTAACCTGTAACCTCGCCATTCCTCAACGGGTGGGTGATAATACCATCGCTAACCCACAACCTCGCCATGCTTCAACGGGTGGGTGATAATACCATCGCTAACCCACAACCTCGCCATGCTTCAACGGGTGGGTGATAATACCATCGCTAACCCACAACCTCGCCATGCTTCAACGGGTGGGTGATAATTACATCGCTTACCTGTAACCTCGCCATTCCTCAACGGGTGGATGATAATACCATCGCTAACCCACAACCTCGCCATGCTTCAACGGGTGGGTGATAATACCATCGCTAACCTGTAACCTCGTCATTCCGCAACGGGTGGGTGATAATACCATCGCTAACCCACAACCTCGCCATGCTTCAACGGGTGGGTGATAATACCCTCGCTAACCCACAACCTCGCCATGCTTCAACGGGTGGGTGATAATACCATAGCTAACCTGTAACCTCGCCATTCCTCAACGGGTGGGTGATAATACCATCGCTAACCCACAACCTCGCCATGCTTCAACGGGTGGGTGATAATACCATCGCTAACCTGTAACCTCGTCATTCCTCAACGGATGGGTGATAATACAATCGCTAACCCACAACCTCGCCATGCTTCAACGGGTGGGTGATAATACCATCGCTAACCCACAACCTCGCCATGCTTCAACGGGTGGGTGATAATACCATCGCTAACCCGCAACCTCGCCATGTTTCAACGGGTTGGTGATAATACCATCGCTAACCCACAACCTCGCCATGCTTCAACGGGTGGGTGATAATACCATCACTAACCCACAACCTCGCCATGCTTCAACGGGTGGGTGATAATACCATCGCTAACCCACAACCTCGCCATGCTTCAACGGGTGGGTGATAATACCATCGCTAACCCACAACCTCGCCATGCTTCAACGGGTGGGTGATAATACCATCGCTAACCCACAACCTCGCCATGCTTCAACGGGTGGGTGATAATACCATCGCTAACCCACAACCTCGCCATGCTTCAACTGGTGGGTGATAATACCATCGCTAACACGAAACCTCACCATGTTTCAACGGGTGGGTGATAATACCATCGCTAACCCACAACCTCGCCACGCTTCAACGGGTGGGTGATAATACCATCGCTAACCTGTTACCTCGCCATTCCTCAACGGGTGGGTGATAATACCATCGCTAACCTGTAACTTCGCCATTCCTCAACGGGTGGGTGATAATACCATCGCTAACCCACAACCTCGCCATGCTTCAACGGGTGGGTGATAATACCATCGCTAACCCACAACCTCGCCATTCCTCAACGGGTGGGTGATAATACCATCGCTAACCTGTAACCTCGCCATTCCTCAACGGGTGGGTGATAATACCATCGCTAACCTGTAACCTCGTCATTCCTCAACGGGTGGGTGATAATACCATCGCTAACCTGTTACCTCGCCATGCATCAACGAGTGGGTGATAATGCCATCGCTTACCTGTAACCTCGCCATACCTCAACGGGTGGGTGATAATACCATCGCTAACCCACAACCTCGCCATGCTTCAACGGGTGGGTGATAATTACATCACTAACCCACAACCTCGCCATGCTTCAACGGGTGGGTGATAATACCATCGCTAACCCACAACCTCGCCATGCTTCAACGGGTGGGTGATAATACCATCGGTAACCCACAACCTCGCCATGCTTCAACGGGTGGGCGATAATACCATCGCTAACCTGTTATCTCGCCATTCCTCAACGGGTGGGTGATAATACCATCGCTAACCTGTAACTTCGCCATTCCTCAACGGGTGGGTGATAATACCATCGCTAACCCACAACCTCGCCATGCTTCAACGGGTGGGTGATAATACCATTGCTAACCCACAACCTCGCCATTCCTCAACGGGTGGATGATAATACCATCGCTAACCTGTAACCTCGCCATTCCTCAACGGGTGGGTGATAATACCATCGCTAACCTGTAACCTCGTCATTCCTCAACGGGTGGGTGATAATACCATCGCTAACCTATTACCTCGCCATGCTTCAACGAGTGGGTGATAATGCCATCGCTTACCTGTAACCTCGCCATTCCTCAACGAGTGGGTGATAATACCATCGCTAACCCACAACCTCGCCATGCTTCAACGGGTGGGTGATAATTACCTCGACAACCTGTAACCTCGCCATTCCTCAACGGGTGGGTGATAATACCATCGCTAACCCACAACCTCGCCATGCTTCAACGGGTGGGTGGTAATACCATCGCTAACCTGTAACCTCGCCATTCCTCAACGGGTGGGTGATAATACCATCGTTAACCCACAACCTCGCCATGCTTCAACGGGTGGGTGATAATACCATCGCTAACCCACAACCTCGCCATGCTTCAACGGGTGGGTGATAATACCATCGCTAACCCACAACCTCACCATGCTTCAATGGGTGGGTGATAATACCATCGCTAACCTGTAACCTCGCCATTCCTCAACGGGTGGGTGATAATACCATCGCTAACCCACAACCTCGCCATGCTTCAACGGGTGGGTGATAATACCATCGCTAACCCACAACCTCGCCATGCTTCAACGGGTGGGTGATAATACCATCGCTAACCCACAACCTCGCCATGCTTCAACGGGTTGGTGATAATTACATCGCTTACCTGTAACCTCGCCATTCCTCAACGGGTGGATGATAATACCATCGCTAACCCACAACCTCGCCATGCTTCAACGGGTGGGTGATAATACCATCGCTAACCTGTAACCTCGTCATTCCGCAACGGGTGGGTGATAATACCATCGCTAACCCACAACCTCGCCATGCTTCAACGGGTGGGTGATAATACCCTCGCTAACCCACAACCTCGCCATGCTTCAATGGATGGGTGATAATACCATCGCTAACCCACAACCTCGCCATGCTTCAACGGGTGGGTGATAATTACATCGCTAACCTGTAACCTCGCCATTCCTCAACGGGTGGGTGATAATACCATCGCTAACCCACAACCTCGCCATGCTTCAACGGGTGGGTGATAATACCATCGCTAACCTGTAACCTCGTCATTCCTCAACGGATGGGTGATAATACCATCGCTAACCCACAACCTCGCCATGCTTCAACGGGTGGGTGATAATACCATCGCTAACCCACAACCTCGCCATGCTTCAACGGGTGGGTGATAATACCATCGCTAACCCGCAACCTCGCCATGCTTCAACGGGTGGGTGATAATACCATCGCTAACCCACAACCTCGCCATGCCTCAACGGGTGGGTGATAATACCATCGCTAACCCACAACCTCGCCATGCTTCAACGGGTGGGTGATAATACCATCGCTAACCCACAACCTCGCCATGCTTCAACGGGTGGGTGATAATACCATCGCTAACCCACAACCTCGCCATGCTTCAACTGGTGGGTGATAATACCATCGCTAACACGAAACCTCGCCATGTTTCAACGGGTGGGTGATAATACCATCGCTAACCCACAACCTCGCCATGCTTCAACGGGTGGGTGTTAATACCATCGCTAACCTGTTACCTCGCCATTCCTCAACGGGTGGGTGATAATACCATCGCTAACCTGTAACCTCGCCATTCCTCAACGGGTGGGTGATAATACCATCGCTAACCCACAACCTCGCCATGCTTCAACGGGTGGGTGATAATACCATCGCTAACCCACAACCTCGCCATGCTTCAACGGGTGGGTGATAATACCATCGCTAACCTGTAACCTCGCCATTCCTCAACGGGTGGGTGATAATACCATCGCTAACCTGTAACCTCGTCATTCCTCAACGGGTGGGTGATAACACCATCGCTAACCTGTTACCTCGCCATGCTTCAACGAGTGGGTGATAATGCCGTCGCTTACCTGTAACCTCGCCATACCTCAATGGGTGGGTGATAATACCATCGCTAACCCACAACCTCGCCATGCTTCAACGGGTGGGTGATAATACCATCGCTAACCCACAACCTCGCATGCTTCAACGGGTGGGTGATAATACCATCGCTAACCCACAACCTCGCCATGCTTCAACGGGTTGGTGATAATACCATCCCTAACCCACAACCTCGCCATGCTTCAACGGGTGGGTGATAATACCATCGCTAACCTGTTACCTCGCCATTCCTCAACGGGTGGGTGATAATACCATCGCTAACCTGTAACCTCGCCATTCCTCAACGGGTGGGTGATAATACCATCGCTAACCCACAACCTCGCCATGCTTCAACGGGTGGGTGATAATACCATCGCTAACCCACAACCTCGCCATTCCTCAACGGGTGGGTGATAATACCATCGCTAACCTGTAACCTCGCCATTCCTCAACGGGTGGGTGATAATACCATCGCTAACCTGTAACCTCGTCATTCCTCAACGGGTGGGTGATAATACCATCGCTAACCTATTACCTCGCCATGCTTCAACGAGTGGGTGATAATGCCATCGCTTACCTGTAACCTCGCCATTCCTCAACGGGTGGGTGATAATACCATCGCTAACCCACAACCTCGCCATGCTTCAACGGGTGGGTGATAATTACCTCGCTAACCTGTAACCTCGCCATTCCTCAACGGGTGGGTGATAATACCATCACTAACCTGTAACCTCGTCATTCCACAACGGGTGGGTGATAATACCATTGTTAACCCACAACCTCGCCATGCTTCAACGGGTGGGTAATAATAATACCATCGCTAACCCACAACCTCGCCATGCTTCAACGGGTGGGTGATAATACCATCGCTAACCCACAACCTCACCATGCTTCAATGGGTGGGTGATAATACCATCGCTAACCTGTAACCTCGCCATTCCTCAACGGGTGGGTGATAATACCCTCACTAACCCACAACCTCGCCATGCTTCAACGGGTGGGTGATAATACCATCGCTAACCCACAACCTCGCCATGCTTCAACGGGTGGGTGATAATACCATCGCTAACCCACAACCTCGCCATGCTTCAACGGTTGGGTGATAATTACATCGCTAACCTGTAACCTCGCCATTCCTCAACGGGTGGGTGATAATACCATCGCTAACCCACAACCTCGCCATGCTTCAACGGGTGGGTGATAATACCATCGCTAACCTGTAACCTCGTCATTCCGCAACGGGTGGGTGATAATACCATCGCTTACCCACAACCTCGCCATGCTTCAACGGGTGGGTGATAATACCCTCGCTAACCCACAACCTCGCCATGCTTCAACGGGTGGGTGATAATACCATCGCTAACCTGTAACCTCGCCATTCCTCAACGGGTGGGTGATAATACCATCGCTAACCCACAACCTCGCCATGCTTCAACGGGTGGGTGATAATACCATCGCTAACCTGCAACCTCGTCATTCCTCAACGTATGGGTGATAATACCATCGCTAACCCACAACCTCGCCATGCTTCAACGGGTGGGTAATAATACCATCGCTAACCCGCAACCTCGCCATGTTTCAACGGGTGGGTGATAATACCATCGCTAACCCACAACCTCGCCATGCTTCAACGGGTGGGTGATAATACCATCGCTAACCCACAACCTCGCCATGCTTCAACGGGTGGGTGATAATACCATCGCTAACCCACAACCTCGCCATGCTTCAACGGGTGGGTGATAATACCATCGCTAACCCACAACCTCGCCATGCTTCAACTGGTGGGTGATAATACCATCGCTAACACGAAACCTCACCATGTTTCAACGGGTGGGTGATAATACCATCGCTAACCCACAACCTCGCCACGCTTCAACGGGTGGGTGATAATACCATCGCTAACCTGTTACCTCGCCATTCCTCAACGGGTGGGTGATAATACCATCGCTAACCTGTAACTTCGCCATTCCTCAACGGGTGGGTGATAATACCATCGCTAACCCACAACCTCGCCATGCTTCAACGGGTGGGTGATAATACCATCGCTAACCCACAACCTCGCCATTCCTCAACGGGTGGGTGATAATACCATCGCTAACCTGTAACCTCGCCATTCCTCAACGGGTGGGTGATAATACCATCGCTAACCTGTAACCTCGTCATTCCTCAACGGGTGGGTGATAATACCATCGCTAACCTGTTACCTCGCCATGCATCAACGAGTGGGTGATAATGCCATCGCTTACCTGTAACCTCGCCATACCTCAACGGGTGGGTGATAATACCATCGCTAACCCACAACCTCGCCATGCTTCAACGGGTGGGTGATAATTACATCACTAACCCACAACCTCGCCATGCTTCAACGGGTGGGTGATAATACCATCGCTAACCCACAACCTCGCCATGCTTCAACGGGTGGGTGATAATACCATCGGTAACCCACAACCTCGCCATGCTTCAACGGGTGGGCGATAATACCATCGCTAACCTGTTATCTCGCCATTCCTCAACGGGTGGGTGATAATACCATCGCTAACCTGTAACCTCGCCATTCCTCAACGGGTGGGTGATAATACCATCGCTAACCCACAACCTCGCCATGCTTCAACGGGTGGGTGATAATACCATTGCTAACCCACAACCTCGCCATTCCTCAACGGGTGGATGATAATACCATCGCTAACCTGTAACCTCGCCATTCCTCAACGGGTGGGTGATAATACCATCGCTAACCTGTAACCTCGTCATTCCTCAACGGGTGGGTGATAATACCATCGCTAACCTATTACCTCGCCATGCTTCAACGAGTGGGTGATAATGCCATCGCTTACCTGTAACCTCGCCATTCCTCAACGAGTGGGTGATAATACCATCGCTAACCCACAACCTCGCCATGCTTCAACGGGTGGGTGATAATTACCTCGACAACCTGTAACCTCGCCATTCCTCAACGGGTGGGTGATAATACCATCGCTAACCCACAACCTCGCCATGCTTCAACGGGTGGGTGGTAATACCATCGCTAACCTGTAACCTCGTCATTCCTCAACGGGTGGGTGATAATACCATCGTTAACCCACAACCTCGCCATGCTTCAACGGGTGGGTGATAATACCATCGCTAACCCACAACCTCGCCATGCTTCAACGGGTGGGTGATAATACCATCGCTAACCCACAACCTCACCATGCTTCAATGGGTGGGTGATAATACCATCGCTAACCTGTAACCTCGCCATTCCTCAACGGGTGGGTGATAATACCATCGCTAACCCACAACCTCGCCATGCTTCAACGGGTGGGTGATAATACCATCGCTAACCCACAACCTCGCCATGCTTCAACGGGTGGGTGATAATACCATCGCTAACCCACAACCTCGCCATGCTTCAACGGGTGGGTGATAATTACATCGCTTACCTGTAACCTCGCCATTCCTCAACGGGTGGATGATAATACCATCGCTAACCCACAACCTCGCCATGCTTCAACGGGTGGGTGATAATACCATCGCTAACCTGTAACCTCGTCATTCCGCAACGGGTGGGTGATAATACCATCGCTAACCCACAACCTCGCCATGCTTCAACGGGTGGGTGATAATACCATCGCTAACCCACAACCTCGCCATGCTTCAACGGGTGGGTGATAATACCATAGCTAACCTGTAACCTCGCCATTCCTCAACGGGTGGGTGATAATACCATCGCTAACCCACAACCTCGCCATGCTTCAACGGGTGGGTGATAATACCATCGCTAACCTGTAACCTCGTCATTCCTCAACGGATGGGTGATAATACCATCGCTAACCCACAACCTCGCCATGCTTCAACGGGTGGGTGATAATACCATCGCTAACCCACAACCTCGCCATGCTTCAACGGGTGGGTGATAATACCATCGCTAACCCGCAACCTCGCCATGCTTCAACGGGTTGGTGATAATACCATCGCTAACCCACAACCTCGCCATGCTTCAACGGGTGGGTGATAATACCATCACTAACCCACAACCTCGCCATGCTTCAACGGGTGGGTGATAATACCATCGCTAACCCACAACCTCGCCATGCTTCAACGGGTGGGTGATAATACCATCGCTAACCCACAACCTCGCCATGCTTCAACGGGTGGGTGATAATACCATCGCTAACCCACAACCTCGCCATGCTTCAACGGGTGGGTGATAATACCATCGCTAACCCACAACCTCGCCATGCTTCAACTGGTGGGTGATAATACCATCGCTAACACGAAACCTCACCATGTTTCAACGGGTGGGTGATAATACCATCGCTAACCCACAACCTCGCCACGCTTCAACGGGTGGGTGATAATACCATCGCTAACCTGTTACCTCGCCATTCCTCAACGGGTGGGTGATAATACCATCGCTAACCTGTAACTTCGCCATTCCTCCACGGGTGGGTGATAATACCATCGCTAACCCACAACCTCGCCATGCTTCAACGGGTGGGTGATAATACCATCGCTAACCCACAACCTCGCCATTCCTCAACGGGTGGGTGATAATACCATCGCTAACCTGTAACCTCGCCATTCCTCAACGGGTGGGTGATAATACCATCGCTAACCTGTAACCTCGTCATTCCTCAACGGGTGGGTGATAATACCATCGCTAACCTGTTACCTCGCCATGCATCAACGAGTGGGTGATAATGCCATCGCTTACCTGTAACCTCGCCATACCTCAACGGGTGGGTGATAATACCATCGCTAACCCACAACCTCGCCATGCTTCAACGGGTGGGTGATAATTACATCACTAACCCACAACCTCGCCATGCTTCAACGGGTGGGTGATAATACCATCGCTAACCCACAACCTCGCCATGCTTCAACGGGTGGGTGATAATACCATCGGTAACCCACAACCTCGCCATGCTTCAACGGGTGGGCGATAATACCATCGCTAACCTGTTATCTCGCCATTCCTCAACGGGTGGGTGATAATACCATCGCTAACCTGTAACCTCGCCATTCCTCAACGGGTGGGTGATAATACCATCGCTAACCCACAACCTCGCCATGCTTCAACGGGTGGGTGATAATACCATTGCTAACCCACAACCTCGCCATTCCTCAACGGGTGGATGATAATACCATCGCTAACCTGTAACCTCGCCATTCCTCAACGGGTGGGTGATAATACCATCGCTAACCTGTAACCTCGTCATTCCTCAACGGGTGGGTGATAATACCATCGCTAACCTATTACCTCGCCATGCTTCAACGAGTGGGTGATAATGCCATCGCTTACCTGTAACCTCGCCATTCCTCAACGAGTGGGTGATAATACCATCGCTAACCCACAACCTCGCCATGCTTCAACGGGTGGGTGATAATTACCTCGACAACCTGTAACCTCGCCATTCCTCAACGGGTGGGTGATAATACCATCGCTAACCCACAACCTCGCCATGCTTCAACGGGTGGGTGGTAATACCATCGCTAACCTGTAACCTCGTCATTCCTCAACGGGTGGGTGATAATACCATCGTTAACCCACAACCTCGCCATGCTTCAACGGGTGGGTGATAATACCATCGCTAACCCACAACCTCGCCATGCTTCAACGGGTGGGTGATAATACCATCGCTAACCCACAACCTCACCATGCTTCAACGGGTGGGTGATAATACCATCGCTAACCTGTAACCTCGCCATTCCTCAACGGGTGGGTGATAATACCATCGCTAACCCACAACCTCGCCATGCTTCAACGGGTGGGTGATAATACCATCGCTAACCCACAACCTCGCCATGCTTCAACGGGTGGGTGATAATACCATCGCTAACCCACAACCTCGCCATGCTTCAACGGGTGGGTGATAATTACATCGCTTACCTGTAACCTCGCCATTCCTCAACGGGTGGATGATAATACCATCGCTAACCCACAACCTCGCCATGCTTCAACGGGTGGGTGATAATACCATCGCTAACCTGTAACCTCGTCATTCCGCAACGGGTGGGTGATAATACCATCGCTAACCCACAACCTCGCCATGCTTCAACGGGTGGGTGATAATACCCTCGCTAACCCACAACCTCGCCATGCTTCAACGGGTGGGTGATAATACCATAGCTAACCTGTAACCTCGCCATTCCTCAACGGGTGGGTGATAATACCATCGCTAACCCACAACCTCGCCATGCTTCAACGGGTGGGTGATAATACCATCGCTAACCTGTAACCTCGTCATTCCTCAACGGATGGGTGATAATACAATCGCTAACCCACAACCTCGCCATGCTTCAACGGGTGGGTGATAATACCATCGCTAACCCACAACCTCGCCATGCTTCAACGGGTGGGTGATAATACCATCGCTAACCCGCAACCTCGCCATGTTTCAACGGGTGGGTGATAATACCATCGCTAACCCACAACCTCGCCATGCTTCAACGGGTGGGTGATAATACCATCACTAACCCACAACCTCGCCATGCTTCAACGGGTGGGTGATAATACCATCGCTAACCCACAACCTCGCCATGCTTCAACGGGTGGGTGATAATACCATCGCTAACCCACAACCTCGCCATGCTTCAACTGGTGGGTGATAATACCATCGCTAACACGAAACCTCGCCATGTTTCAATGGGTGGGTGATAATACCATCGCTAACCCACAACCTCGCCATGCTTCAACGGGTGGGTGTTAATACCATCGCTAACCTGTTACCTCGCCATTCCTCAACGGGTGGGTAATAATACCATCGCTAACCTGTAACTTCGCCATTCCTCAACGGGTGGGTGATAATACCATCGCTAACCCACAACCTCGCCATGCTTCAACGGGTGGGTGATAATACCATCGCTAACCCACAACCTCGCCATTCCTCAACGGGTGGGTGATAATACCATCGCTAACCTGTTACCTCGCCATGCTTCAACGAGTGGGTGATAATACCATCGCTAACCTGTAACCTCGTCATTCCTCAACGGATGGGTGATAATACCATCGCTAACCCACAACCTCGCCATGCTTCAACGGGTGGGTGATAATACCATCGCTAACCCACAACCTCGCATGCTTCAACGGGTGGGTGATAATACCATCGCTAACCCACAACCTCGCCATGCTTCAACGGGTTGGTGATAATACCATCCCTAACCCACAACCTCGCCATGCTTCAACGGGTGGGTGATAATACCATCGCTAACCTGTAACCTCGTCATTCCTCAACTGGTGGGTGATAATACCATCGTTAACCCACAACCTCGCCATGCTTCAACGGGTGGGTGATAATACCATCGCTAACCCACAACCTCGCCATGCTTCAACGGGTGGGTGATAATACCATCACTAACCCACAACCTCACCATGCTTCAACGGGTGGGTGATAATACCATCGCTAACCTGTAACCTCGCCATTCCTCAACGGGTGGGTGATAATACCAGCGCTAACCCACAACCTCGCCATGCTTCAACGGGTGGGTGATAATACCATCGCTAACCCACAACCTCGCCATGCTTCAACGGGTGGGTGATAATACCATCGCTAACCCACAACCTCGCCATGCTTCAACGGGTTGGTGATAATTACATCACTAACCCACAACCTCGCCATGCTTCAACGGGTGGGTGATAATACCATCGCTAACCCACAACCTCGCCATGCTTCAACGGGTGGGTGATAATACCATCGCTAACCCACAACCTCGCATGCTTCAACGGGTGGGTGATAATACCATCGCTAACCCACAACCTCGCCATGCTTCAACGGGTGGGTGATAATTACATCGCTAACCTGTAACCTCGCCATTCCTCAACGAGTGGGTGATAATACCATCGCTAACCCACAACCTCGCCATGCTTCAACGGGTGGGTGATAATTACCTCGCTAACCTGTAACCTCGCCATTCCTCAACGGGTGGGTGATAATACCATCGCTAACCCACAACCTCGCCATGCTTCAACGGGTGGGTGGTAATACCATCGCTAACCTGTAACCTCGTCATTCCTCAACGGGTGGGTGATAATACCATCGTTAACCCACAACCTCGCCATGCTTCAACGGGTGGGTGATAATACCATCGCTAACCCACAACCTCGCCATGCTTCAACGGGTGGGTGATAATACCATCGCTAACCCACAACCTCACCATGCTTCAACGGGTGGGTGATAATACCATCGCTAACCTATTACCTCGCCATGCTTCAACGAGTGGGTGATAATGCCATCGCTTACCTGTAACCTCGCCATTCCTCAACGAGTGGGTGATAATACCATCGCTAACCCACAACCTCGCCATGCTTCAACGGGTGGGTGATAATTACCTCGCTAACCTGTAACCTCGCCATTCCTCAACGGGTGGGTGATAATACCATCGCTAACCCACAACCTCGCCATGCTTCAACGGGTGGGTGGTAATACCATCGCTAACCTGTAACCTCGTCATTCCTCAACGGGTGGGTGATAATACCATCGTTAACCCACAACCTCGCCATGCTTCAACGGGTGGGTGATAATACCATCGCTAACCCACAACCTCGCCATGCTTCAACGGGTGGGTGATAATACCATCGCTAACCCACAACCTCACCATGCTTCAATGGGTGGGTGATAATACCATCGCTAACCTGTAACCTCGCCATTCCTCAACGGGTGGGTGATAATACCATCGCTAACCCACAACCTCGCCATGCTTCAACGGGTGGGTGATAATACCATCGCTAACCCACAACCTCGCCATGCTTCAACGGGTGGGTGATAATACCATCGCTAACCCACAACCTCGCCATGCTTCAACGGGTGGGTGATAATACCATCGCTAACCCGCAACCTCGCCATGTTTCAACGGGTGGGTGATAATACCATCGCTAACCCACAACCTCGCCATGCTTCAACGGGTGGGTGATAATACCATCACTAACCCACAACCTCGCCATGCTTCAACGGGTGGGTGATAATACCATCGCTAACCCACAACTCGCCATGCTTCAACGGGTGGGTGATAATACCATCGCTAACCCACAACCTCGCCATGCTTCAACTGGTGGGTGATAATACCATCGCTAACACGAAACCTCGCCATGTTTCAACGGGTGGGTGATAATACCATCGCTAACCCACAACCTCGCCATGCTTCAACGGGTGGGTGTTAATAAAATCGCTAACCTGTTACCTCGCCATTCCTCAACGGGTGGGTGATAATACCATCGCTAACCCACAACCTCACCATGCTTCAATGGGTGGGTGATAATACCATCGCTAACCTGTAACCTCGCCATTCCTCAACGGGTGGGTGATAATACCATCGCTAACCCACAACCTCGCCATGCTTCAACGGGTGGGTGATAATACCATCGCTAACCCACAACCTCGCCATGCTTCAACGGGTGGGTGATAATACCATCGCTAACCCACAACCTCGCCATGCTTCAACTGGTGGGTGATAATACCATCGCTAACACGAAACCTCGCCATGTTTCAACGGGTGGGTGATAATACCATCGCTAACCCACAACCTCGCCATGCTTCAACGGGTGGGTGTTAATAAAATCGCTAACCTGTTACCTCGCCATGCTTCAACGGGTGGGTGATAATACCATCGCTAACCCACAACCTCACCATGCTTCAACGGGTGGGTGATAATACCATCGCTAACCTATTACCTCGCCATGCTTCAACGAGTGGGTGATAATGCCATCGCTTACCTGTAACCTCGCCATTCCTCAACGAGTGGGTGATAATACCATCGCTAACCCACAACCTCGCCATGCTTCAACGGGTGGGTGATAATTACCTCGCTAACCTGTAACCTCGCCATTCCTCAACGGGTGGGTGATAATACCATCGCTAACCCACAACCTCGCCATGCTTCAACGGGTGGGTGGTAATACCATCGCTAACCTGTAACCTCGTCATTCCTCAACGGGTGGGTGATAATACCATCGTTAACCCACAACCTCGCCATGCTTCAACGGGTGGGTGATAATACCATCGCTAACCCACAACCTCGCCATGCTTCAACGGGTGGGTGATAATACCATCGCTAACCCACAACCTCACCATGCTTCAATGGGTGGGTGATAATACCATCGCTAACCTGTAACCTCGCCATTCCTCAACGGGTGGGTGATAATACCATCGCTAACCCACAACCTCGCCATGCTTCAACGGGTGGGTGATAATACCATCGCTAACCCGCAACCTCGCCATGCTTCAACGGGTGGGTGATAATACCATCGCTAACCCACAACCTCGCCATGCTTCAACGGGTGGGTGATAATTACATCGCTTACCTGTAACCTCGCCATTCCTCAACGGGTGGATGATAATACCATCGCTAACCAACAACCTCGCCATGCTTCAACGGGTGGGTGATAATACCATCGCTAACCTGTAACCTCGTCATTCCGCAACGGGTGGGTGATAATACCATCGCTAACCCACAACCTCGCCATGCTTCAACGGGTGGGTGATAATACCCTCGCTAACCCACAACCTCGCCATGCTTCAACGGGTGGGTGATAATACCATAGCTAACCTGTAACCTCGCCATTCCTCAACGGGTGGGTGATAATACCATCGCTAACCCACAACCTCGCCATGCTTCAACGGGTGGGTGATAATACCATCGCTAACCTGTAACCTCGTCATTCCTCAACGGATGGGTGATAATACCATAGCTAACCCACAACCTCGCCATGCTTCAACGGGTGGGTGATAATACCATCGCTAACCCACAACCTCGCCATGCTTCAACGGGTGGGTGATGATACCATCGCTAACCCGCAACCTCGCCATGTTTCAACGGGTGGGTGATAATACCATCGCTAACCCACAAACTCGCCATGCTTCAACGGGTGGGTGATAATACCATCACTAACCCACAACCTCGCCATGCTTCAACGGGTGGGTGATAATACCATCGCTAACCCACAACCTCGCCATGCTTCAACGGGTGGGTGATAATACCATCGCTAACCCACAACCTCGCCATGCTTCAACTGGTGGGTGATAATACCATCGCTAACACGAAACCTCGCCATGTTTCAACGGGTGGGTGATAATACCATCGCTAACCCACAACCTCGCCATGCTTCAACGGGTGGGTGTTAATACCATCGCTAACCTGTTACCTCGCCATTCCTCAACGGGTGGGTAATAATACCATCGCTAACCTGTAACTTCGCCATTCCTCAACGGGTGGGTGATAATACCATCGCTAACCCACAACCTCGCCATGCTTCAACGGGTGGGTGATAATACCATCGCTAACCCACAACCTCGCCATTCCTCAACGGGTGGGTGATAATACCATCGCTAACCTGTAACCTCGCCATTCCTCAACGGGTGGGTGATAATACCATCGCTAACCTGTAACCTCGTCATTCCTCAACGGGTGGGTGATAATACCATCGCTAACCTGTTACCTCGCCATGCTTCAACGAGTGGGTGATAATGCCGTCGCTTACCTGTAACCTCGCCATACCTCAATGGGTGGGTGATAATACCATCGCTAACCCACAACCTCGCCATGCTTCAACGGGTGGGTGATAATACCATCGCTAACCCACAACCTCGCATGCTTCAACGGGTGGGTGATAATACCATCGCTAACCCACAACCTCGCCATGCTTCAACGGGTTGGTGATAATACCATCCCTAACCCACAACCTCGCCATGCTTCAACGGGTGGGTGATAATACCATCGCTAACCTGTAACTTCGTCATTCCTCAACTGGTGGGTGATAATACCATCGTTAACCCACAACCTCGCCATGCTTCAACGGGTGGGTGATAATACCATCGCTAACCCACAACCTCGCCATGCTTCAACGGGTGGGTGATAATACCATCACTAACCCACAACCTCACCATGCTTCAACGGGTGGGTGATAATACCATCGCTAACCTGTAACCTCGCCATTCCTCAACGGGTGGGTGATAATACCAGCGCTAACCCACAACCTCGCCATGCTTCAACGGGTGGGCGATAATACCATCGCTAACCCACAACCTCGCCATGCTTCAACGGGTGGGTGATAATACCATCGCTAACCCACAACCTCGCCATGCTTCAACGGGTTGGTGATAATTACATCACTAACCCACAACCTCGCCATGCTTCAACGGGTGGGTGATAATACCATCGCTAACCCACAACCTCGCCATGCTTCAACGGGTGGGTGATAATACCATCGCTAACCCACAACCTCGCATGCTTCAACGGGTGGGTGATAATACCATCGCTAACCCACAACCTCGCCATGCTTCAACGGGTGGGTGATAATTACATCGCTAACCTGTAACCTCGCCATTCCTCAACGGGTGGGTGATAATACCATCGCTAACCCACAACCTCGCCATGCTTCAACGGGTGGGTGATAATACCATCGCTAACCTGTAACCTCGTCATTCCGCAACGGGTGGGTGATAATACCATCGCTAACCCACAACCTCGCCATGCTTCAACGGGTGGGTGATAATACCCTCGCTAACCCACAACCTCGCCATGCTTCAACGGGTGGGTGATAATACCATCGCTAACCTGTAACCTCGCCATTCCTCAACGGGTGGGTGATAATACCATCGCTAACCCACAACCTCGCCATGCTTCAACGGGTGGGTGATAATACCATCGCTAACCTGTAACCTCGTCATTCCTCAACGGATGGGTGATAATACCATCGCTAACCCACAACCTCGCCATGCTTCAACGGGTGGGTGATAATACCATCGCTAACCCACAACCTCGCCATGCTTCAACGGGTGGGTAATAATACCATCGCTAACCCGCAACCTCGCCATGTTTCAACGGGTGGGTGATAATACCATCGCTAACCCACAACCTCGCCATGCTTCAACGGGTGGGTGATAATACCATCACTAACCCACAACCTCGCCATGCTTCAACGGGTGGGTGATAATACCATCACTAACCCACAACCTCGCCATGCTTCAACGGGTGGGTGATAATACCATCGCTAACCCACAACCTCGCCATGCTTCAACTGGTGGGTGATAATACCATCGCTAACACGAAACCTCACCATGTTTCAACGGGTGGGTGATAATACCATCGCTAACCCACAACCTCGCCATGCTTCAACGGGTGGGTGATAATACCATCGCTAACCTGTTACCTCGCCATTCCTCAACGGGTGGGTGATAATACCATCGCTAACCTGTAACTTCGCCATTCCTCAACGGGTGGGTGATAATACCATCGCTAACCCACAACCTCGCCATGCTTCAACGGGTGGGTGATAATACCATCGCTAACCCACAACCTCGCCATTCCTCAACGGGTGGGTGATAATACCATCGCTAACCTGTAACCTCGCCATTCCTCAACGGGTGGGTGATAATACCATCGCTAACCTGTAACCTCGTCATTCCTCAACGGGTGGGTGATAATACCATCGCTAACCTGTTACCACGCCATGCTTCAACGAGTGGGTGATAATGCCATCGCTTACCTGTAACCTCGCCATACCTCAACGGGTGGGTGATAATACCATCGCTAACCCACAACCTCGCCATGCTTCAACGGGTGGGTGATAATTACATCACTAACCCACAACCTCGCCATGCTTCAACGGGTGGGTGATAATACCATCGCTAACCCACAACCTCGCCATGCTTCAACGGGTGGGTGATAATACCATCGCTAACCCACAACCTCGCCATGCTTCAACGGGTGGGTGATAATACCATCGCTAACCTGTTACCTCGCCATTCCTCAACGGGTGGGTGATAATACCATCGCTAACCTGTAACTTCGCCATTCCTCAACGGGTGGGTGATAATACCATCGCTAACCCACAACCTCGCCATGCTTCAACGGGTGGGTGATAATACCATCGCTAACCCACAACCTCGCCATTCCTCAACGGGTGGGTGATAATACCATCGCTAACCTGTAACCTCGCCATTCCTCAACGGGTGGGTGATAATACCATCGCTAACCTGTAACCTCGTCATTCCTCAACGGGTGGGTGATAATACCATCGCTAACCTATTACCTCGCCATGCTTCAACGAGTGGGTGATAATGCCATCGCTTACCTGTAACCTCGCCATTCCTCAACGGGTGGGTGATAATACCATCGCTAACCCACAACCTCGCCATGCTTCAACGGGTGGGTGATAATTACCTCGCTAACCTGTAACCTCGCCATTCCTCAACGGGTGGGTGATAATACCATCGCTAACCCACAACCTCGCCATGCTTCAACGGGTGGGTGGTAATACCATCGCTAACCTGTAACTTCGTCATTCCTCAACGGGTGGGTGATAATACCATCGTTAACCCACAACCTCGCCATGCTTCAACGGGTGGGTGATAATACCATCGCTAACCCACAACTTCGCCATGCTTCAACGGGTGGGTGATAATACCATCGCTAACCCACAACCTCACCATGCTTCAATGGGTGGGTGATAATACCATCGCTAACCTGTAACCTCGCCATTCCTCAACGGGTGGGTGATAATACCATCGCTAACCTGTAACTTCGCCATTCCTCAACGGGTGGGTGATAATACCATCGCTAACCCACAACCTCGCCATGCTTCAACGGGTGGGTGATAATACCATCGCTAACCCACAACCTCGCCATTCCTCAACGGGTGGGTGATAATACCATCGCTAACCTGTAACCTCGCCATTCCTCAACGGGTGGGTGATAATACCATCGCTAACCTGTAACCTCGTCATTCCTCAACGGGTGGGTGATAATACCATCGCTAACCTGTTACCACGCCATGCTTCAACGAGTGGGTGATAATGCCATCGCTTACCTGTAACCTCGCCATACCTCAACGGGTGGGTGATAATACCATCGCTAACCCACAACCTCGCCATGCTTCAACGGGTGGGTGATAATTACATCACTAACCCACAACCTCGCCATGCTTCAACGGGTGGGTGATAATACCATCGCTAACCCACAACCTCGCCATGCTTCAACGGGTGGGTGATAATACCATCGCTAACCCACAACCTCGCCATGCTTCAACGGGTGGGTGATAATACCATCGCTAACCTGTTACCTCGCCATTCCTCAACGGGTGGGTGATAATACCATCGCTAACCTGTAACTTCGCCATTCCTCAACGGGTGGGTGATAATACCATCGCTAACCCACAACCTCGCCATGCTTCAACGGGTGGGTGATAATACCATCGCTAACCCACAACCTCGACATTCCTCAACGGGTGGGTGATAATACCATCGCTAACCTGTAACCTCGCCATTCCTCAACGGGTGGGTGATAATACCATCGCTAACCTGTAACCTCGTCATTCCTCAACGGGTGGGTGATAATACCATCGCTAACCTATTACCTCGCCATGCTTCAACGAGTGGGTGATAATGCCATCGCTTACCTGTAACCTCGCCATTCCTCAACGGGTGGGTGATAATACCATCGCTAACCCACAACCTCGCCATGCTTCAACGGGTGGGTGATAATTACCTCGCTAACCTGTAACCTCGCCATTCCTCAACAGGTGGGTGATAATACCATCGCTAACCCACAACCTCGCCATGCTTCAACGGGTGGGTGGTAATACCATCGCTAACCTGTAACTTCGTCATTCCTCAACGGGTGGGTGATAATACCATCGTTAACCCACAACCTCGCCATGCTTCAACGGGTGGGTGATAATACCATCGCTAACCCACAACCTCGCCATGCTTCAACGGGTGGGTGATAATACCATCGCTAACCCACAACCTCACCATGCTTCAATGGGTGGGTGATAATACCATCGCTAACCTGTAACCTCGCCATTCCTCAACGGGTGGGTGATAATACCATCGCTAACCCACAACCTCGCCATGCTTCAACGGGTGGGTGATAATACCATCGCTAACCCACAACCTCGCCATGCTTCAACGGGTGGGTGATAATACCATCGCTAACCCACAACCTCGCCATGCTTCAACGGGTGGGTGATAATACCATCGCTAACCTGTAACCTTGTCATTCCGCAACGGGTGGGTGATAATACCATCGCTTACCCACAACCTCGCCATGCTTCAACGGGTGGGTGATAATACCATCGCTAACCTGTAACCTTGTCATTCCGCAACGGGTGGGTGATAATACCATCGCTAACCCACAACCTCGCCATGCTTCAACGGGTGGGTGATAATACCCTCGCTAACCCACAACCTCGCCATGCTTCAACGGGTGGGTGATAATACCATAGCTAACCTGTAACCTCGCCATTCCTCAACGGGTGGGTGATAATACCATCGCTAACCCACAACCTCGCCATGCTTCAACGGGTGGGTGATAATACCATCGCTAACCTGTAACCTCGTCATTCCTCAACGGATGGGTGATAATACCATCGCTCACCCACAACCTCGCCATGCTTCAACGGGTGGGTGATAATACCATCGCTAACCCACAACCTCGCCATGCTTCAACGGGTGGGTGATAATACCATCGCTAACCCGCAACCTCGCCATGTTTCAACGGGTGGGTGATAATACCATCGCTAACCCACAACCTCGCCATGCTTCAACGGGTGGGTGATAATACCATCACTAACCCACAACCTCGCCATGCTTCAACGGGTGGGTGATAATACCATCGCTAACCCACAACCTCGCCATGCTTCAACGGGTGGGTGATAATACCATCGCTAACCCACAACCTCGCCATGCTTCAACTGGTGGGTGATAATACCATCGCTAACACGAAACTTCGCCATGTTTCAACGGGTGGGTGATAATACCATCGCTAACCCACAACCTCGCCATGCTTCAACGGGTGGGTGTTAATACCATCGCTAACCTGTTACCTCGCCATTCCTCAACGGGTGGGTGATAATACCATCGCTAACCTGTAACTTCGCCATTCCTCAACGGGTGGGTGATAATACCATCGCTAACCCACAACCTCGCCATGCTTCAACGGGTGGGTGATAATACCATCGCTAACCCACAACCTCGCCATTCCTCAACGGGTGGGTGATAATACCATCGCTAACCTGTAACCTCGCCATTCCTCAACGGGTGGGTGATAATACCATCGCTAACCTGTAACCTCGTCATTCCTCAACGGGTGGGTGATAATACCATCGCTAACCTGTTACCTCGCCATGCTTCAACGAGTGGGTGATAATGCCGTCGCTTACCTGTAACCTCGCCATACCTCAATGGGTGGGTGATAATACCATCGCTAACCCACAACCTCGCCATGCTTCAACGGGAGGGTGATAATACCATCGCTAACCCACAACCTCGCATGCTTCAACGGGTGGGTGATAATACCATCGCTAACCCACAACCTCGCCATGCTTCAACGGGTTGGTGATAATACCATCCCTAACCCACAACCTCGCCATGCTTCAACGGGTGGGTGATAATACCATCGCTAACCTGTAACCTCGTCATTCCTCAACTGGTGGGTGATAATACCATCGTTAACCCACAACCTCGCCATGCTTCAACGGGTGGGTGATAATACCATCGCTAACCCACAACCTCGCCATGCTTCAACGGGTGGGTGATAATACCATCACTAACCCACAACCTCACCATGCTTCAACGGGTGGGTGATAATACCATCGCTAACCTGTAACCTCGCCATTCCTCAACGGGTGGGTGATAATACAAGCGCTAACCCACAACCTCGCCATGCTTCAACGGGTGGGTGATAATACCATCGCTAACCCACAACCTCGCCATGCTTCAACGGGTGGGTGATAATACCATCGCTAACCCACAACCTCGCCATGCTTCAACGGGTTGGTGATAATTACATCACTAACCCACAACCTCGCCATGCTTCAACGGGTGGGTGATAATACCATCGCTAACCCACAACCTCGCCATGCTTCAACGGGTGGGTGATAATACCATCGCTAACCCACAACCTCGCATGCTTCAACGGGTGGGTGATAATACCATCGCTAACCCATAACCTCGCCATGCTTCAACGGGTGGGTGATAATACCATCGCTAACCCACAACCTCGCCATTCCTCAACGGGTGGGTGATAATACCATCGCTAACCCACAACCTCGCCATGCTTCAATGGGTGGGTGATAATACCATCGCTAACCCACAACCTCGCATGCTTCAACGGGTGGGTGATAATACCATCGCTAAACCACAAACTCGCCATGCTTCAACGGGTGGGTGATAATACCATCGCTAACCCACAACCTCGCCATGCTTCAACGGGTGGGTGATAATACCATCGCTAACCTGTAACCTCGTAATTCCACAACGGGTGGGTGATAATACCATCGTAAACCCACAACCTCGCCATGCTTCAACGGGTGGGTGATAATACCATCGCTAACCCACAACCTCGCCATGCTTCAACGGGTGGGTGATAATACCATCGCTAACCCACAACCTCACCATGCTTCAATGGGTGGGTGATAATACCATCGCTAACCTGTAACCTCGCCATTCCTCAACGGGTGGGTGATAATACCCTCGCTAACCCACAACCTCGCCATGCTTTAACGGGTGGGTGATAATACCATCGCTAACCCACAACCTCGCCATGCTTCAACGGGTGGGTGATAATACCATAGCTAACCCACAACCTCGCCATGCTTCAACGGGTGGGTGATAATTACATCGCTAACCTGTAACCTCGCCATTCCTCAACGGATGGGTGATAATACCATCGCTAACCAACAACCTCGCCATGCTTCAACGGGTGGGTGATAATACCATCGCTAACCTGTAACCTCGTCATTCCGCAACGGGTGGGTGATAATACCATCGCTAACCCACAACCTCGCCATGCTTCAACGGGTGGGTGATAATACCCTCGCTAACCCACAACCTCGCCATGCTTCAACGGGTGGGTGATAATACCATCGCTAACCTGTAACCTCGCCATTCCTCAACGGGTGGGTGATAATACCATCGCATACCCACAACCTCGCCATGCCCTAACGGGTGGGTCATAATACCATCGCTAACCTGTAACCTCGTCATTCCTCAACGGATGGGTGATAATACCATCGCTAACCCACAACCTCGCCATGCTTCAACGGGTGGGTGATAATACCATCGCTAACCCGCAACCTCGCCATGTTTCAACGGGTGGGTGATAATACAATCGCTAACCCACAACCTCGCCATGCTCAACGGGTGGGTGATAATACCATCACTAACCCACAACCTCGCCATGCTTCAACGGGTGGGTGATAATACCATCGCTAACCCACAACCTCGCCATGCTTCAACGGGTGGGTGATAATACCATCGCTAACCCACAACCTCGCCATGCTTCAACTGGTGGGTGATAATACCATCGCTAACACGAAACCTCACCATGTTTCAACGGGTTGGTGATAATTACATCACTAACCCACAACCTCGCATGCTTCAACGGGTGGGTGATAATACCATCGCTAACCCACAACCTCGCCATGCTTCAACGGGTGGGTGATAATACCATCGCTAACCTGTAACCTCGTCATTCCTCAACGGGTGGGTGATAATACCATCGCTAACCCACAACCTCGCCATGCTTCAACGGGTGGGTGATAATACCATCGCTAACCCACAACCTCGCCATTCCTCAACGGGTGGGTGATAATACCATCGCTAACCCACAACCTCGCCATGCTTCAACGGGTGGGTGATAATACCATCGCTAACCCGCAACCTCGCCATGTTTCAACGGGTGGGTGATAATACCATCGCTAACCCACAACCTCGCCATGCTTCAACGGGTGGATGATAATACCATCACTAACCCACAACCTCGCCATGCTTCAACGGGTGGGTGATAATTCCATCGCTAACCCACAACCTCGCCATGCTTCAACGGGTGGGTGATAATACCATCGCTAACCCACAACCTCGCCATGCTACAACTGGTGGGTGATAATACCATCGCTAACACGAAACCTCACCATGTTTCAACGGGTGGGTGATAATACCATCGCTAACCCACAACCTCGCCATGCTTCAACGGGTGGGTGACAATACCATCGCTAACCTGTTACCTCGCCATTCCTCAACGGGTGGGTGATAATACCATCGCTAACCTGTAACTTCGCCATTCCTCAACGGGTGGGTGATAAT
Organism: Lineus longissimus; assembly: GCF_910592395.1. NCBI lineage: Eukaryota > Metazoa > Nemertea > Pilidiophora > Heteronemertea > Lineidae > Lineus > Lineus longissimus. Next base: position 11,302,580 of record NC_088310.1, read on the forward strand.
ACCATCGCTAACCCACAACCTCGCCATGCTTCAACGGGTGGGTGATAATACCATCGCTAACCCACAACCTCGCCATTCCTCAACGGGTGGGTGATAATACCATCGCTAACCTGTAACCTCGCCATTCCTCAACGGGTGGGTGATAATACCATCGCTAACCTGTAACCTCGTCATTCCTCAACGGGTGGGTGATAATACCATCGCTAACCTGTTACCTCGCCATGCTTCAACGAGTGGGTGATAATGCCATCGCTTACCTGTAACCTCGCCATACCTCAACGGGTGGGTGATAATACCATCGCTAACCCACAACCTCGCCATGCTTCAACGGGTGGGTGATAATACCATCGCTAACCCACAACCTCGCATGCTTCAACGGGTGGGTGATAATACCATCGCTAACCCACAACCTCGCCATGCTTCAACGGGTGGGTGATAATACCATCCCTAACCCACAACCTCGCCATGCTTCAACGGGTGGGTGATAATACCATCGCTAACCTGTAACCTCGTCATTCTTCAACTGGTGGGTGATAATACCATCGTTAACCCACAACCTCGCCATGCTTCAACGGGTGGGTGATAATACCATCGCTAACCCACAACCTCGCCATGCTTCAACTGGTGGGTGATAATACCATCGCTAACACGAAACCTCACCATGTTTCAACGGGTGGGTGATAATACCATCGCTAACCCACAACCTCGCCATGCTTCAACGGGTGGGTGATAATACCATCGCTAACCTGTTACCTCGCCATTCCTCAACGGGTGGGTGATAATACCATCGCTAACCTGTAACTTCGCCATTCCTCAACGGGTGGGTGATAATACCATCGCTAACCCACAACCTCGCCATGCTTCAACGGGTTGGTGATAATACCATCGCTAACCCACAACCTCGTCATTCCTCAACGGGTGGGTGATAATACCATCGCTAACCTGTTACCTCGCCATGCTTCAACGAGTGGGTGATAATGCCATCGCTTAAGGGTAACCTCGCCATACCTCAACGGGTGGGTGATAATACCATCGCTAACCCACAACCTCGCCATGCTTCAACGGGTGGTTGATAATACCATCGCTAGCTAACCCACAACCTCGCATGCTTCAACGGGTGGGTGATAATACCATCGCTAACCCACAACCTCGCCATGCTTCAACGGGTGGGTGATAATACCATCCCTAACCCACAACCTCGCCATGCTTCAACGGGTGGGTGATAATACCATCGCTAACCTGTAACCTCGTCATTCCTCAACTGGTGGGTGATAATACCATCGTTTACCCACAACCTCGCCATGCTTTAACGGGTGGGTGATAATACCATCGCTAACCCACAACCTCGCCATGCTTCAACGGGTGGGTGATAATACCATCGCTAACCCACAACCTCGCCATTCCTCAACGGGTGGGTGATAATACAATCGCTAACCCACAACCTTGCCATGCTTCAACGGGTGGGTGATAATACCATCGCTAACCCGCAACCTCGCCATGTTTCAACGGGTGGGTGATAATACCATCGCTAACCCACAACCTCGCCATGCTTCAACGGGTGGGTGATAATACCATCACTAACCCACAACCTCGCCATGCTTCAACGGGTGGGTGATAATACCATCGCTAACCCACAACCTCGCCATGCTTCAACGGGTGGGTGATAATACCATCGCTAACCCACAACCTCGCCATGCTACAACTGGTGGGTGATAATACCATCGCTAACACGAAACCTCACCATGTTTCAACGGGTGGGTGATAATACCATCGCTAACCCACAACCTCGCCATGCTTCAACGGGTGGGTGACAATACCATCGCTAACCTGTTACCTCGCCATTCCTCAACGGGTGGGTGATAATACCATCGCTAACCTGTAACTTCGCCATTCCTCAACGGGTGGGTGATAATACCATTGCTAACCCACAACCTCGCCATGCTTCAACGGGTGGGTGATAATACCATCGCTAACCCACAACCTCGCCATTCCTCAACGGGTGGGTGATAATACCATCGCTAACCTGTAACCTCGCCATTCCTCAACGGGTGGGTGATAATACCATCGCTAACCTGTAACCTCGTCATTCCTCAACTGGTGGGTGATAATACCATCGTTAACCCACAACCTCGCCATGCTCAACGGGTGGGTGATAATACCATCACTAACCCACAACCTCGCCATGCTTCAACGGGTGGGTGATAATACCATCGCTAACCCACAACCTCGCCATGCTTCAACGGGTGGGTGATAATACCATCGCTAACCCACAACCTCGCCATGCTTCAACTGGTGGGTGATAATACCATCGCTAACACGAAACCTCACCATGTTTCAACGGGTTGGTGATAATTACATCACTAACCCACAACCTCGCATGCTTCAACGGGTGGGTGATAATACCATCGCTAACCCACAACCTCGCCATGCTTCAACGGGTGGGTGATAATACCATCGCTAACCTGTAACCTCGTCATTCCTCAACGGGTGGGTGATAATACCATTGCTAACCCACAACCTCGCCATGCTACAACTGGTGGGTGATAATACCATCGCTAACACGAAACCTCACCATGTTTCAACGGGTGGGTGATAATACCATCGATAACCCACAACCTCGCCATGCTTCAACGGGTGGGTGACAATACCATCGCTAACCTGTTACCTCGCCATTCCTCAACGGGTGGGTGATAATACCATCGCTAACCTGTAACTTCGCCATTCCTCAACGGGTGGGTGATAATACCATCGCTAACCCACAACCTCGCCATGCTTCAACGGGTGGGTGATAATACCATCGCTAACCCACAACCTCGCCATTCCTCAACGGGTGGGTGATAATACCATCGCTAACCTGTAACCTCGCCATTCCTCAACGGGTGGGTGATAATACCATCGCTAACCTGTAACCTCGTCATTCCTCAACGGGTGGGTGATAATACCATCGCTAACCTGTTACCTCGCCATGCTTCAACGAGTGGGTGATAATGCCATCGCTTACCTGTAACCTCGCCATACCTCAACGGGTGGGTGATAATACCATCGCTAACCCACAACCTCGCCATGCTTCAACGGGTGGGTGTTAATACCATCGCTAACCCACAACCTCGCATGCTTCAACGGGTGGGTGATAATACCATCGCTAACCCACAACCTCGCCATGCTTCAACGGGTGGGTGATAATACCATCCCTAACCCACAACCTCGCCATGCTTCAACGGGTGGGTGATAATACCATCGCTAACCTGTAACCTCGTCATTCCTCAACTGGTGGGTGATAATACCATCGTTAACCCACAACCTCGCCATGCTTCAACGGGTGGGTGATAATACCATCGCTAACCCACAACCTCGCCATGCTTCAACTGGTGGGTGATAATACCATCGCTAACACGAAACCTCACCATGTTTCAACGGGTGGGTGATAATACCATCGCTAACCCACAACCTCGCCATGCTTCAACGGGTGGGTGATAATACCATCGCTAACCTGTTACCTCGCCATTCCTCAACGGGTGGGTGATAATACCATCGCTAACCTGTAACTTCGCCATTCCTCAACGGGTGGGTGATAATACCATCGCTAACCCACAACCTCGCCATGCTTCAACGGGTGGGTGATAATTCCATCGCTAACCCACAACCTCGCCATTCCTCAACGGGTGGGTGATAATACCATCGCTAACCTGTAACCTCGCCATTCCTCAACGGGTGGGTGATAATACCATCGCTAACCTGTAACCTCGTCATTCCTCAACGGGTGGGTGATAATACCATCGCTAACCTGTTACCTCGCCATGCTTCAACGAGTGGGTGATAATGCCATCGCTTAAGGGTAACCTCGCCATACCTCAACGGGTGGGTGATAATACCATCGCTAACCCACAACCTCGCCATGCTTCAACGGGTTGTTGATAATACCATCGCTAACCCACAACCTCGCATGCTTCAACGGGTGGGTGATAATACCATCGCTAACCCACAACCTCGCCATGCTTCAACGGGTGGGTGATAATACCATCCCTAACCCACAACCTCGCCATGCTTCAACGGGTGGGTGATAATACCATCGCTAACCTGTAACCTCGTCATTCCTCAACTGGTGGGTGATAATACCATCGTTAACCCACAACCTCGCCATGCTTTAACGGGTGGGTGATAATACCATCGCTAACCCACAACCTCGCCATGCTTCAACGGGTGGGTGATAATACCATCGCTAACCCACAACCTCACCATGCTTCAACGGGTGGGTGATAATGCCATCGCTAACCTGTTACCTCGCCATTCCTCAACGGGTGGGTGATAATACCATCGCTAACCTGTAACTTCGCCATTCCTCAACGGGTGGGTGATAATACCATCGCTAACCCACAACCTCGCCATGCTTCAACGGGTGGGTGATAATACCATCGCTAACCCACAACCTCGCCATTCCTCAACGGGTGGGTGATAATACCATCGCTAACCTGTAACCTCGCCATTCCTAAACAGGTGGGTGATAATACCATCGCTAACCTGTAACCTCGTCATTCCTCAACGGGTGGGTGATAATACCATCGCTAACCTGTTACCTCGCCATGCTTCAACGAGTGGGTGATAATGCCGTCGCTTACCTGTAACCTCGCCATACCTCAATGGGTGGGTGATAATACCATCGCTAACCCACAACCTCGCCATGCTTCAACGGGTGGGTGATAATACCATCGCTAACCCACAACCTCGCATGCTTCAACGGGTGGGTGATAATACCATCGCTAACCCACAACCTCGCCATGCTTCAACGGGTTGGTGATAATACCATCCCTAACCCACAACCTCGCCATGCTTCAACGGGTGGGTGATAATACCATCGCTAACCTGTAACCTCGTCATTCCTCAACTGGTGGGTGATAATACCATCGTTAACCCACAACCTCGCCATGCTTCAACGGGTGGGTGATAATACCATCGCTAACCCACAACCTCGCCATGCTTCAACGAGTGGGTGATAATACCATCACTAACCCACAACCTCACCATGCTTCAACGGGTGGGTGATAATACCATCGCTAACCTGTAACCTCGCCATTCCTCAACGGGTGGGTGATAATACCAGCGCTAACCCACAACCTCGCCATGCTTCAACGGGTGGGTGATAATACCATCGCTAACCCACAACCTCACCATGCTTCAACGGGTGGGTGATAATACCATCGCTAACCCACAACCTCGCCATGCTTCAACAGGTTGGTGATAATTACATCACTAACCCACAACCTCGCCATGCTTCAACGGGTGGGTGATAATACCATCGCTAACCCACAACCTCGCATGCTTCAACGGGTGGGTGATAATACCATCGCTAACCCATAACCTCGCCATGCTTCAACGGGTGGGTGATAATACCATCGCTAACCCACAACCTCGCCATTCCTCAACGGGTGAGTGATAATACCATCGCTAACCCACAACCTCGCCATGCTTCAATGGGTGGGTGATAATACCATCGCTAACCCACAACCTCGCATGCTTCAACGGGTGGGTGATAATACCATCGCTAAACCACAAACTCGCCATGCTTCAACGGGTGGGTGATAATACCATCGCTAACCCACAACCTCGCCATGCTTCAACGGGTGGGTGATAATACCATCGCTAACCTGTAACCTCGTAATTCCACAACGGGTGGGTGATAATACCATCGTTAACCCACAACCTCGCCATGCTTCAACGGGTGGGTGATAATACCATCGCTAACCCACAACCTCGCCATGCTTCAACGGGTGGGTGATAATACCATCGCTAACCCACAACCTCACCATGCTTCAATGGGTGGGTGATAATACCATCGCTAACCTGTAACCTCGCCATTCCTCAACGGGTGGGTGATAATACCCTCGCTAACCCACAACCTCGCCATGCTTCAACGGGTGGGTGATAATACCATCGCTAACCCACAACCTCGCCATGCTTCAACGGGTGGGTGATAATACCATCGCTAACCCACAACCTCGCATGCTTCAACGGGTGGGTGATAATACCATCGCTAACCCATAACCTCGCCATGCTTCAACGGGTGGGTGATAATACCATCGCTAACCCACAACCTCGCCATTCCTCAACGGGTGGGTGATAATACCATCGCTAACCCACAACCTCGCCATGCTTCAATGGGTGGGTGATAATACCATCGCTAACCCACAACCTCGCATGCTTCAACGGGTGGGTGATAATACCATCGCTAAACCACAAACTCGCCATGCTTCAACGGGTGGGTGATAATACCATCGCTAACCCACAACCTCGCCATGCTTCAACGGGTGGGTGATAATACCATCGCTAACCTGTAACCTCGTAATTCCACAACGGGTGGGTGATAATACCATCGTTAACCCACAACCTCGCCATGCTTCAACGGGTGGGTGATAATACCATCGCTAACCCACAACCTCGCCATGCTTCAACGGGTGGGTGATAATACCATCGCTAACCCACAACCTCACCATGCTTCAATGGGTGGGTGATAATACCATCGCTAACCTGTAACCTCGCCATTCCTCAACGGGTGGGTGATAATACCCTCGCTAACCCACAACCTCGCCATGCTTCAACGGGTGGGTGATAATACCATCGCTAACCCACAACCTCGCCATGCTTCAACGGGTGGGTGATAATACCATTGCTAACCCACAACCTCGCCATGCTTCAACGGGTGGGTGATAATTACATCGCTAACCTGTAACCTCGCCATTCCTCAACGGATGGGTGATAATACCATCGCTAACCAACAACCTCTCCATGCTTCAACGGGTGGGTGATAATACCCTCGCTAACCCACAACCTCGCCATGCTTCAGCGGGTGGGTGATAATACCATCGCTAACCTTAACCTCGCCATTCCTCAACGGGTGGGTGATAATACCATATCATACCCACAACCTTGCCATGCCCTAACGGGTGGGTCATAATACCATCGCTAACCTGTAACCTCGTCATTCCTCAACGGATGGGTGATAATACCATCGCTAACCCACAACCTCGCCATGCTTCAACGGGTGGGTGATAATACCATCGCTAACCCACAACCTCGCCATGCTTCAACGGGTGGGTGATAATACCATCGCTAACCCGCAACCTCGCCATGTTTCAACGGGTGGGTGATAATACCATCGCTAACCCACAACCTCGCCATGCTTCAACGGGTTGGTGATAATTACATCACTAACCCACAACCTCGCCATGCTTCAACGGGTGGGTGATAATACCATCGCTAACCCACAACCTCGCCATGCTTCAACGGGTGGGTGATAATACCATCGCTAACCCACAACCTCGCATGCTTCAACGGGTGGGTGATAATACCATCGCTAACCCATAACCTCGCCATGCTTCAACGGGTGGGTGATAATACCATCGCTAACCCACAACCTCGCCATTCCTCAACGGGTGGGTGATAATACCATCGCTAACCCACAACCTCACCATGCTTCAATGGGTGGGTGATAATACCATCGCTAACCTGTAACCTCGCCATTCCTCAACGGGTGGGTGATAATACCCTCGCTAACCCACAACCTCGCCATGCTTCAACGGGTGGGTGATAATACCATCGCTAACCCACAACCTCGCCATGCTTCAACGGGTGGGTGATAATACCATCGCTAACCCACAACCTCGCATGCTTCAACGGGTGGGTGATAATACCATCGCTAACCCACAACCTCGCCATGCTTCAACGGGTGGGTGATAATACCATCGCTAACCCACAACCTCGCCATTCCTCAACGGGTGGGTGATAATACCATCGCTAACCCACAACCTCGCCATGCTTCAATGGGTGGGTGATAATACCATCGCTAACCCACAACCTCGCATGCTTCAACGGGTGGGTGATAATACCATCGCTAAACCACAAACTCGCCATGCTTCAACGGGTGGGTGATAATACCATCGCTAACCCACAACCTCGCCATGCTTCAACGGGTGGGTGATAATACCATCGCTAACCTGTAACCTCGTAATTCCACAACGGGTGGGTGATAATACCATCGTTAACCCACAACCTCGCCATGCTTCAACGGGTGGGTGATAATACCATCGCTAACCCACAACCTCGCCATGCTTCAACGGGTGGGTGATAATACCATCGCTAACCCACAACCTCACCATGCTTCAATGGGTGGGTGATAATACCATCGCTAACCTGTAACCTCGCCATTCCTCAACGGGTGGGTGATAATACCCTCGCTAACCCACAACCTCGCCATGCTTCAACGGGTGGGTGATAATACCATCGCTAACCCACAACCTCGCCATGCTTCAACGGGTGGGTGATAATACCATTGCTAACCCACAACCTCGCCATGCTTCAACGGGTGGGTGATAATTACATCGCTAACCTGTAACCTCGCCATTCCTCAACGGATGGGTGATAATACCATCGCTAACCAACAACCTCTCCATGCTTCAACGGGTGGGTGATAATACCCTCGCTAACCCACAACCTCGCCATGCTTCAGCGGGTGGGTGATAATACCATCGCTAACCTTAACCTCGCCATTCCTCAACGGGTGGGTGATAATACCATCGCATACCCACAACCTTGCCATGCCCTAACGGGTGGGTCATAATACCATCGCTAACCTGTAACCTCGTCATTCCTCAACGGATGGGTGATAATACCATCGCTAACCCACAACCTCGCCATGCTTCAACGGGTGGGTGATAATACCATCGCTAACCCACAACCTCGCCATGCTTCAACGGGTGGGTGATAATACCATCGCTAACCCGCAACCTCGCCATGTTTCAACGGGTGGGTGATAATACCATCGCTAACCCACAACCTAGCCATGCTTCAACGGGTGGGTGATAATACCATCACTAACCCACAACCTCGCCATGCTTCAACGGGTGGGTGATAATACCATCGCTAACCCACAACCTCGCCATGCTTCAACGGGTGGGTGATAATACCATCGCTAACCCACAACCTCGCCATGCTTCAACTGGTGGGTGATAATACCATCGCTAACACGAAACCTCACCATGTTTCAACGGGTTGGTGATAATTACATCACTAACCCACAACCTTGCATGCTTCAACGGGTGGGTGATAATACCATCGCTAACCCACAACCTCGCCATGCTTCAACAGGTGGGTGATAATACCATCGCTAACCTGTTACCTCGTCATTCCTCAACGGGTGGGTGATAATATCATCGCTAACCCACAACCTCGCCATGCTTCAACGGGTGGGTGATAATACCATCGCTAACCCACAACCTCGCCATTCCTCAACGGGTGGGTGATAATACCATCGCTAACCCACAACCTCGCCATGCTTCAACGGGTGGGTGATAATACCATCGCTAACCCGCAACCTCGCCATGTTTCAACGGGTGGGTGATAATACCATCGCTAACCCACAACCTCGCCATGCTTCAACGGGTGGGTGATAATACCATCACTAACCCACAACCTCGCCATGCTTCAACGGGTGGGTGATAATACCATCGCTAACCCACAACCTCGCCATGCTTCAACGGGTGGGTGATAATACCATCGCTAACCCACAACCTCGCCATGCTTCAACTGGTGGGTGATAATACCATCGCTAACACGAAACCTCACCATGTTTCAACGGGTGGGTGATAATACCATCGCTAACCCACAACCTCGCCATGCTTCAACGGTTGGGTGACAATACCATCGCTAACCTGTTACCTCGCCATTCCTCAACGGGTGGGTGATAATACCATCGCTAACCTGTAACTTCGCCATTCCTCAACGGGTGGGTGATAATACCATCGCTAACCCACAACCTCGCCATGCTTCAACGGGTGGGTGATAATACCATCGCTAACCCACAACCTCGCCATTCCTCAACGGGTGGGTGATAATACCATCGTTAACCTGTAACCTCGCCATTCCTCAACGGGTGGGTGATAATACCATCGCTAACCTGTAACCTCCTCATTCCTCAACGGGTGGGTGATAATACCATCGCTAACTTGTTACCTCGCCATGCTTCAACGAGTGGGTGATAATGCCATCGCTTACCTGTAACCTCGCCATACCTCAACGGGTGGGTGATAATACCATCGCTAACCCACAACCTCGCCATGCTTCAACGGGTGGGTGATAATACCATCGCTAACCCACAACCTCGCATGCTTCAACGGGTGGGTGATAATACCATCGCTAACCCACAACCTCGCCATGCTTCAACGGGTGGGTGATAATACCATCCCTAACCCACAACCTCGCCATGCTTCAACGGGTGGGTGATAATACCATCGCTAACCTGTAACCTCGTCATTCCTCAACTGGTGGGTGATAATACCATAGTTAACCCACAACCTCGCCATGCTTCAACGGGTGGGTGATAATACCATCGCTAACCCACAACCTCGCCATGCTTCAACTGGTGGGTGATAATACCATCGCTAACACGAAACCTCACCATGTTTCAACGGGTGGGTGATAATACCATCGCTAACCCACAACCTCGCCATGCTTCAACGGGTGGGTGATAATACCATCGCTAACCTGTTACCTCGCCATGTTTCAACGGGTGGGTGATAATACCATCGCTAACCTGTAACTTCGCCATTCCTCAACGGGTGGGTGATAATACCATCGCTAACCCACAACCTCGCCATTCTTCAACGGGTGGGTGATAATACCATCGCTAACCCACAACCTCGCCATTCCTCAACGGGTGGGTGATAATACCATCGCTAACCTGTAACCTCGCCATTCCTCAACGGGTGGGTGATAATACCATCGCTAACCTGTAACCTCGTCATTCCTCAACGGGTGGGTGATAATACCATCGCTAACCTGTTACCTCGCCATGCTTCAACGAGTGGGTGATAATGCCATCGCTTACCTGTAACCTCGCCATACCTCAACGGGTGGGTGATAATACCATCGCTAACCCACAACCTCGCCATGCTTCAACGGGTGGGTGATAATACCATCGCTAACCCACAACCTCGCATGCTTCAACGGGTGGGTGATAATACCATCGCTAACCCACAACCTCGCCATGCTTCAACGGGTGGGTGATAATACCATCCCTAACCCACAACCTCGCCATGCTTCAACGGGTGGGTGATAATACTATCGCTAACCTGTAACCTCGTCATTCCTCAACTGGTGGGTGATAATACCATCGTTAACCCACAACCTCGCCATGCTTTAACGGGTGGGTGATAATACCATCGCTAACCCACAACCTCGCCATGCTTCAACGGGTGGGTGATAATACCATCGCTAACCCACAACCTCACCATGCTTCAACGGGTGGGTGATAATGCCATCGCTAACCTGTAACCTCGCCATTCCTCAACGGGTGGGTGATAATACCATCGCTAACCCACAACCTCGCCATGCTTCAACTGGTGGGTGATAATACCATCGCTAACACGAAACCTCACCATGTTTCAACGGGTGGGTGATAATACCATCGCTAACCCACAACCTCGCCATGCTTCAACGGGTGGGTGATAATACCATCGCTAACCTGTTACCTCGCCATTCCTCAACGGGTAGGTGATAATACCATCGCTAACCTGTAACTTCGCCATTCCTCAACGGGTGGGTGATAATACCATCGCTAACCCACAACCTCGCCATGCTTCAACGGGTGGGTGATAATACCATCGCTAACCCACAACCTCGCCATTCCTCAACGGGTGGGTGATAATACCATCGCTAACCTGTAACCTCGCCATTCCTCAACGGGTGGGTGATAATACCATCGCTAACCTGTAAACTCGTCATTCCTCAACGGGTGGGTGATAATACCATCGCTAACCTGTTACCTCGCCATGCTTCAACGAGTGGGTGATAATGCCATCGCTTACCTGTAACCTCGCCATACCTCAACGGGTGGGTGATAATACCATCGCTAACCCACAACCTCGCCATGCTTCAACGGGTGGGTGATAATACCATCGCTAACCCACAACCTCGCATGCTTCAACGGGTGGGTGATAATACCATCGCTAACCCACAACCTCGCCATGCTTCAACGGGTGGGTGATAATACCATCCCTAACCCACAACCTCGCCATGCTTCAACGGGTGGGTGATAATACCATCGCTAACCTGTAACCTCGTCATTCCTCAACTGGTGGGTGATAATACCATCGTTAACCCACAACCTCGCCATGCTTTAACGGGTGGGTGATAATACCATCGCTAACCCACAACCTCGCCATGCTTCAACGGGTGGGTGATAATACCATCGCTAACCCACAACCTCACCATGCTTCAACGGGTGGGTGATAATGCCATCGCTAACCTGTAACCTCGCCATTCCTCAACGGGTGGGTGATAATACCATCGCTAACCCACAACCTCGCCATGCTTCAACTGGTGGGTGATAATACCATCGCTAACACGAAACCTCACCATGTTTCAACGGGTGGGTGATAATACCATCGCTAACCCACAACCTCGCCATGCTTCAACGGGTGGGTGATAATACCATCGCTAACCCACAACCTCGCCATTCCTCAACGGGTGGGTGATAATACCATCGCTAACCTGTAACTTCGCCATTCCTCAACGGGTGGGTGATAATACCATCGCTAACCCACAACCTCGCCATGCTTCAACGGGTGGGTGATAATACCATCGCTAACCCACAACCTCGCCATGCTTCAACGGGTGGGTGATAATACCATCGCTAACCTGTAACCTCGCCATTCCTCAACGGGTGGGTGATAATACCATCGCTAACCTGTAACCTCGTCATTCCTCAACGGGTGGGTGATAATACCATCGCTAACCTGTTACCTCGCCATGCTTCAACGAGTGGGTGATAATGCCATCGCTTACCTGTAACCTCGCCATAGCTCAACGGGTGGGTGATAATACCATCGCTAACCCACAACCTCGCCATGCTTCAACGGGTGGGTGGTAATACCATCGCTAACCCACAACCTCGCATGCTTCAACGGGTGGGTGATAATACCATCGCTAACCCACAACCTCGCCATGCTTCAACGGGTGGGTGATAATACCATCCCTAACCCACAACCTCGCCATGCTTCAACGGGTGGGTGATAATACCATCGCTAACCTGTAACCTCGTCATTCCTCAACTGGTGGGTGATAATACCATCGTTAACCCACAACCTCGCCATGCTTTAACGGGTGGGTGATAATACCATCGCTAACCCACAACCTCGCCATGCTTCAACGGGTGGGTGATAATACCATCGCTAACCCACAACCTCACCATGCTTCAACGGGTGGGTGATAATGCCATCGCTAACCTGTAACCTCGCCATTCCTCAACGGGTGGGTGATAATACCATCGCTAACCCACAACCTCGCCATGCTTCAACTGGTGGGTGATAATACCATCGCTAACACGAAACCTCACCATGTTTCAACGGGTGGGTGATAATACCATCGCTAACCCACAACCTCGCCATGCTTCAACGGGTGGGTGATAATACCATCGCTAACCTGTTACCTCGCCATTCCTCAACGGGTGGGTGATAATACCATCGCTAACCTGTAACTTCGCCATTCCTCAACGGGTGGGTGATAATACCATCGCTAACCCACAACCTCGCCATGCTTCAACGGGTGGGTGATAATACCATCGCTAACCCACAACCTCGCCATTCCTCAACGGGTGGGTGATAATACCATCGCTAACCTGTAACCTCGCCATTCCTCAACGAGTGGGTGATAATACCATCGCTAACCTGTAACCTCGTCATTCCTCAACGGGTGGGTGATAATACCATCGCTAACCTGTTACCTCGCCATGCTTCAACGAGTGGGTGATAATGCCATCGCTTACCTGTAACCTCGCCATTCCTCAACGGGTGGGTGATAATACCATCGCTAACCCACAACCTCGCCATGCTTCAACGGGTGGGTGATAATACCATCGCTAACCCACAACCTCGCCATGCTTCAACGGGTGGGTGATAATACCATCGCTAACCCACAACCTCGCCATGCTTCAACGGGTGGGTGATAATTACATCACTAACCTGTAACCTCGCCATTCCTCAACGGGTTGGTGATAATACCATCGCTAACCCACAACCTCGCCATGCTTCAACGGGTGGGTGATAATACCATCGCTAACCTGTAACCTCGTCATTCCGCAACGGGTGGGTGATAATACCATCGCTAACCCACAACCTCGCCATGCTTCAACGGGTGGGTGATAATACCATCGCTAACCCACAACCTCGCCATGCTTCAACGGGTGGGTGATAATACCATCGCTAACCTGTAACCTCGCCATTCCTCAACGGGTGGGTGATAATTACATCACTAACCCACAACCTCGCCATGCTTCAACTGGTGGGTGATAATACCATCGCTAACACGAAACCTCGCCATGTTTCAACGGGTGGGTGATAATACCATCGCTAACCCACAACCTCGCCATGCTTCAACGGGTGGGTGATAATTACATCACTAACCCACAACCTCGCCATGCTTCAACTGGTGGGTGATAATACCATCGCTAACACAAAACCTCGCCATGTTTCAACGGGTGGGTGATAATACCATCGCTAACCCACAACCTCGCCATGCTTCAACGGGTGGGTGATAATACCATCGCTAACCTGTTACCTCGCCATTCCTCAACGGGTGGGTGATAATACCATCGCTAACCTGTAACTTCGCCATTCCTCAACGGGTGGGTGATAATACCATCGCTAACCCACAACCTCGCCATGCTTCAACGGGTGGGTGATAATACCATCGCTAACCCACAACCTCGCCATTCCTCAATGGGTGGGTGATAATACCATCGCTAACCTGTAACCTCGCCATTCCTCAACGGGTGGGTGATAATACCATCGCTAACCTGTAACCTCGTCATTCCTCAACGGGTGGGTGATAATACCATCGCTAACCTGTTACCTCGCCATGCTTCAACGAGTGGGTGATAATGCCATCGCTTACCTGTAACCTCGCCATACCTCAACGGGTGGGTGATAATACCATCGCTAACCTGTAACCTCGCCATTCCTCAACGGGTGGGTGATAATACCATCGCTAACCTGTAACCTCGTCATTCCTCAACTGGTGGGTGATAATACCATCGTTAACCCACAACCTCGCCATGCTTCAACGGGTGGGTGATAAAACCATCGCTAACCTACAACCTCGCCATGCTTCAACGGGTGGGTGATAATACCATCGCTAACCCACAACCTCACCATGCTTCAACGGGTGGGTGATAATTCCATCGCTAACCTGTAACCTCGCCATTCCTCAACGGGTGGGTGATAATAACATCGCTAACCCACAACCTCGCCATGCTTCAACGGGTGGGTGATAATACCATCGCTAACCAACAACCTCGCCATGCTTCAACGGGTGGGTGATAATATCATCGCTAACCCACAACCTCGCCATGCTTCAACGGATGGGTGTTAAATTACATCGCTAACCTGTAACCTCGCCATTCCTCAACGGGTGGGTGATAATACCATCGCTAACCCACAGCCTCGCCATGCTTCAACGGGTGGGTGATAATACCATCGCTAACCTGTAACCTCGTCATTCCGCAACGGGTGGGTGATAATACCATCGCTAACCCACAACCTCGCCATGCTTCAACGGGTGGGTGATAATACCATCGCTAACCCACAACCTCACCATGCTTCAATGGGTGGGTGATAATACCATCGCCAACCTGTAACCTCGCCATTCCTCAACGGGTGGGTGATAATACCATCGCTAACCCACAACCTCGCCATGCTTCAACGGGTGGGTGATAATACCATCGCTAACCCACAACCTCGCCATGCTTCAACGGGTGGGTGATAATACCATCGCTAACCCACAACCTCGCCATGCTTCAACGGGTGGGTGATAATTACATCACTAACCTGTAACCTCGCCATTCCTCAACGGGTGGGTGATAATACCATCGCTAACCCACAACCTCGCCATGCTTCAACGGGTGGGTGATAATACCATCGCTAACCTGTAACCTCGTCATTCCGCAACGGGTGGGTGATAATACCATCGCTAACCCACAACCTCGCCATGCTTCAACGGGTGGGTGATAATACCCTCGCTAACCCACAACCTCGCCATGCTTCAACGGGTGGGTGATAATACCATCGCTAACCTGTAACCTCGCCATTCCTCAACGGGTGGGTGATAATACCATCGCTAACCCACAACCTCGCCATGCTTCAACGGGTGGGTGATAATACCATCGCTAACCTGTAACCTCGTCATTCCTCAACGGATGGGTGATAATACCATCGCTAACCCACAACCTCGCCATGCTTCAACGGGATTGTGATAATACCATCGCTAACCCACAACCTCGCCATGCTTCAACGGGTGGGTGATAATACCATCGCTAACCCGCAACCTCGCCATGTTTCAACGGGTGGGTGATAATACCATCGCTAACCCACAACCTCGCCATGCTTCAACGTGTGGGTGATAATACCATCACTAACCCACAACCTCGCCATGCTTCAACGGGTGGGTGATAATACCATCGCTAACCCACAACCTCGCCATGCTTCAACTGGTGGGTGATAATACCATCGCTAACACGAAACCTCGCCATGTTTCAACGGGTGGGTGATAATACCATCGCTAACCCACAACCTCGCCATGCTTCAACGGGTGGGTGATAATACCATCGCTAACCTGTTACCTCGCCATTCCTCAACGGGTGGGTGATAATACCATCGCTAACCTGTAACCTCGCCATTCCTCAACGGGTGGGTGATAATACCATCGCTAACCCACAACCTCGCCATGCTTCAACGGGTGGGTGATAATACCATCGCTAACCCACAACCTCGCCATTCCTCAACGGGTGGGTGATAATACCATCGCTAACCTGTAACCTCGCCATGCTTCAACGAGTGGGTGATAATGCCATCGCTTACCTGTAACCTCGCCATACCTCAACGGGTGGGTGATAATACCATCGCTAACCCACAACCTCGCCATGCTTCAACGAGTGGGTGATAATGCCATCGCTTATCTGTAACCTCGCCATACCTCAACGGGTGGGTGATAATACCATCGCTAACCCACAACCTCGCCATGCTTCAACGGGTGGGTGATAATACCATCGCTAACCCACAACCTCGCATGCTTCAACGGGTGGGTGATAATACCATCGCTAACCCAAAACCTCGCCATGCTTCAACGGGTGGGTGATAATACCATCGCTAACCCACAACCTCGCCATACTTCAACGGGTGGGTGATAATACCATCGCTAACCTGTAACCTCGTCATTCCTCAACTGGTGGGTGATAATACCATCGTTAACCCACAACCTCGCCATGCTTCAACGGGTGGGTGATAATACCATCGCTAACCCACAACCTCGCCATGCTTCAACGGGTGGGTGATAATACCATCGCTAACCCACAACCTCACCATGCTTCAACGGGTGGGTGATAATGCCATCGCTAACCTGTAACCTCGCCATTCCTCAACGGGTGGGTGATAATACCAGTGCTAACCCACAACCTCGCCAAGCTTCAACGGGTGGGTGATAATACCATCGCTAACCCACAACCTCGCCATGCTTCAACGGGTGGGTGATAATACCATCGCTAACCCACAACCTCGCCATGCTTCAACGGGTGGGTGATAATTACATCACTAACCCACAACCTCGCCATGCTTCAACTGGTGGGTGATAATACCATCGCTAACACGAAACCTCGCCATGTTTCAACGGGTGGGTGATAATACCATCGCTAACCCACAACCTCGCCATTCCTCAACGGGTGGGTGATAATACCATCGCTAACCTGTAACTTCGCCATTCCTCAACGGGTGGGTGATAATACCATCGCTAACCCACAACCTCGCCATGCTTCAACGGGTGGGTGATAATACCATCGCTAACCCACAACCTCGCCATTCCTCAACGGGTGGGTGATAATACCATCGCTAACCTGTAACCTCGCCATTCCTCAACGGGTGGGTGATAATACCATCGCTAACCTGTAACCTCCTCATTCCTCAACGGGTGGGTGATAATACCATCGCTAACATGTTACCTCGCCATGCTTCAACGAGCGGGTGATAATGCCATCGCTTACCTGTAACCTCGCCATACCTCAACAGGTGGGTGATAATACCATCGTTAACCCACAACCTCGCCATGCTTCAACGGGTGGGTGATAATACCATCGCTAACCCACAAACTCGCATGCTTCAACGGGTGGGTGATAATACCATCGCTAACCCACAACCTCGCCATGCTTCAACGGGTGGGTGATAATACCATCCCTAACCCACAACCTCGCCATGCTTCAACGGGTGGGTGATAATACCATCGCTAACCTGTAACCTCGTCATTCCTCAACTGGTGGGTGATAATACCATCGTTAACCCACAACCTCGCCATGCTTCAACGGGTGGGTGATAATACCATCGCTAACCCACAACCTCGCCATGCTTCAACGGGTGGGTGATAATAACATCGCTAACCCACAACCTCACCATGCTTCAACGGGTGGGTGATAATTCCATCGCTAACCTGTAACCTCGCCATTCCTCAACGGGTGGGTGATAATACCATCGCTAACCCACAACCTCGCCATGCTTCAACGGGTGGGTGATAATACCATCGCTAACCCACAAACTCGCCATGCTTCAACGGGTGGGTGATAATACAATCGCTAACCCACAACCTCGCCATGCTTCAACGGGTGGGTGATAATTACATCGCTAACCTGTAACCTCGCCATTCCTCAACGGGTGGGTGATAATACCATCGCTAACCCACAACCTCGCCATGCTTCAACGGGTGGGTGATAATACCATCGCTAACCTGTAACCTCGTCATTCCCCAACGGGTGGGTGATAATACCATCGCTAACCCACAACCTCGCCATGCTTCAACGGGTGGGTGATAATACCGTCGCTAACCCACAACCTCGCCATGCTTCAACGGGTGGGTGATAATACCATCGCTAACCTGTAACCTCGCCATTCCTCAACGGGTGGGTGATAATACCATCGCTAACCCACAACCTTGCCATGCTTCAACGGGTGGGTGATAATGCCATCGCTAACCTGTAACCTCGGCATTCCTCAACGGGTGGGTGATAATACCATCGCTAACCCACAACCTCGCCATGCTTCAACGGGTGGGTGATAATACCATCGCTAACCCACAACCTCGCCATGCTTCAATGGGTGGGTGATAATACCATCGCTAACCCGCAACCTCGCCATGTTTCAACGGGTGGGTGAGAATACCATCGCTAACCCACAACCTCGCCATGATTCAACGGGTGGGTGATAATACCATCGCTAACCCACAACCTCGCCATGCTTCAACGGGTGGGTGATAATACCATCGCTAACCCACAACCTCGCCATGCTCCAACGGGTGGGTGATAATACCATCGCTAACCCACAACCTCGCCATGCTTCAACGGGTGGGTGATAATACCATCGCTAACCCGCAACCTCGCCATGTTTCAACGGGTGGGTGATAATACCATCGCTAACCCACAACCTCGCCATGCTTCAACGGGTGGGTGATAATACCATCGCTAACCTTTTACCTCGCCATTCCTCAACGGGTGGGTGATAATACCATCGCTAACCTGTAACCTCGCCATTCCTCAACGGGTGGGTGATAATACCATCGCTAACCCACAACCTCGCCATGCTTCAACGGGTGGGTGATAATACCATCGCTAACCCACAACCTCGCCATTCCTCAACGGGTGGGTGATAATACGATCGCTAACCTGTAACCTCGCCATTCCTCAACGGGTGGGTGATAATGCCATCGCTTATCTGTAACCTCGCCATTCCTCAACGGGTGGGTGATAATACCATCGCTAACCTGTAACCTCACCATGCTTCAATGGGTGGGTGAAAATACCATCGCTAACCCACAACCTCGCCATGCTTCAACGGCCTCAGAGTGAGTTGGGATGTATCAGTATACTTGGCCATGTTGTCTTTTCAGAAAATGAAACAAGTGATTTTTTTGATGGACTCGCGAGGCTATCAGGTCCGGGACTTGCTACGATCAAAAGAAAACCTGAACTATCAGACGCACTGTGTTGTCTTGCCCGGTGCAACGATTGATCGTCTGCAGTTTGAGGGAGACTACCAAGTTGACACTCTGACGCGCAGGAAAGTTCGGCCGGAGGATATCAAAATAGTTCTAATCGCAGGTATATGCAACCTTACTGAGAAGCGACAGCATCGTGGAGGTGAAGAGCTGGTTTTCCTCAACCAAGCAAACTGTTTTACGCTGATCAACCAGATAAAGGATTTTTTTAATCATTTTGAAACTAAAAACATCAGAGTCAAAATATCGACTCTAGTACCAGCTTTCCTTAAGAAATACAATATTAAAAACGCTCAAAAGAGGAAGTTGTGGCCCTGTCGTTACCTAGATGAGGAAATAGAGGATCAGCAGCGAAAGCTAGAGCGGTCTGTTGCTCGTGTAAATAGGGAGATCATCCAACTTCAGCACGCAACAAATGTCATTCGCCTTGACAGAACGGCAATAAAAACTTCAAAGAAGCAACCGCAAGATCGTAAAGTTCACAGCACGCGGTCTAACGGATGGAGTCCACCCCAATGAACAAATGGTCCACCAATGGATGAGACACATCGAGCGGTGTATCGAAGAATTCATAGACGTGGCGTCAAAAGGTATGCAAAAAAATGTTTTGAAATTCATGTAGAATCTTATTACCAGTTAACACTCCGATCACATCAAACCTAAAGCAGTGTTCCGACCAATTTGAATGTTAAAATTATATTTATTTTACAATAAAAATTTATCATTGTCCGAAGTAAAAATAACCCAACCAACTAATTAGATATGTGCCCAACTTATTTCAATTCAAAAAAATCGTCAATGGTAACCTCTGTTAACAAGGAAATCTTACTATACGTTGGTAAATATCAGTGGGTGTACATGTGTACGAAATGCGACCAGAGGACAGACGGCCGCGAAATTGGTATAACCAGAGTCTTTGTATAGAAAGACTCTGGTATAATTAACCGAGCTATTAAATGTGACTTAATTACCATTTCTCTACTTAAAACTTTCAGAAGCTGGCCCTCCACCAATGGCAGCGTACCACTAGACAGCAAACATCGCCAAGATTTGTATATAAAGGCAAGTACAACGAAATATAAGTGTAAAATCAAACTTATTTTTGTACCCCATCGACTTACAAATTCACTACTAGCAGCAAGACGCGAGCATAATTTTTTCTATGGTGTTGGAGTATGTAGAATCAGAAAGAGTCTGCATAAGATGCGCGCAAAAAGAACGTGTTTCTGCCACCCAACTATATAGCATATAATTCAGTGATACAATGGATTCGCTTTTTTTTCAACATAATTGGTTCTCTGAGTTGGAATGTCCTTATCAGAAACATCCGGAACCTCATGGCCTATACTCCTTTAAACATAGCCGGGGTGTAATAAATCTTTATAAAGATGCAATAAACATTGATGGTCAAGATGTATCAGAAATGGCCAAGTCCCGTAGACGTAGAATTAGTACGCACAAAGTGCAAAGGCCTGAACTCACTGTCGCGTTTTAACGTTTTTTAAGAAGTTAAATCATGCTTTTGGTCGCATACCTATTCAGGAACTTCCGAAATTTGATACGGCCAGTCGACCGATATGAAACAGTTCCTTATGAGAGAACCGCAGTGGTTGGTGACATGTTACCCAGCTGGTACACGTAATCGGTCTATAACACGGTGGACAAGTTTGAAGTGATTGAATTTGGCCCGGGGATAATATTTGGATGCGTCGAATAGCGAAAGGCCCTACAAAACATGCTTTTCTTCTTGATTTGTGCTTTATCCTCACGGATTCTGACAAAACCAGGCCTTTGTATCTTCGTTGCAGATTCCATTCACAATATTTCAATACTAAATCATTAGCCGTTGAAGCATTAGGCGGGTATTCATTGGAGGGTATATTCGGTTTATCCCATAAAGTAACTGGTGGGAAATGTAGCCCCATAGTTGGTGACGTATTCCGGAAATTCTATAAGTTATAAGTATAAGTTTAGGGATAAGTTGTGGATCTCAACCTCACTATAGTGGCTGTTGTTGTACGACCGCATTAGATCGATTATGTCACAACCAAGCGGCCGATTCGTCCATCACACTGTTTTAACTATAAAATTCAAAATTATTGACAAGCTCTTCGTCACATGCGGGAGTGTCACTAAATGGCGGGAATGATAAATCGAGTGCGATCTCGGAAGACTTTTGCTATCCAAATCACATGAAAGTCACAAAAGATCGGGGTTCTTTTATTTCCCTGAACGCTTTGAGTGGCTGAAAAAGCTGACTGAGGCCTGAAACAAGGTTATAAAAGCTCAATTATCTCTTCATCATTGAATGAAAATTGCCATGAAGTTATTGCTTTTACTCATTTCAGTATTCACCGGTTGCCGTTCACCCCTGTGCATTCACGTACTGATAGAACCCAACTATTGGTGATTGACTGATCGTCAGAAACCTATGCAATGCCTTGGAGAAGCGCTCCTGAGGTGGGACCAAATATCACAATGGTGTTAAGTTCCGAGAACTATCTGTAGGACGTCATTTGGGCATGTAGCCTAATAGCAATCATCAATCAACGAACTGGTTTCGTGAATCTGCATGGCATTAATAAGCAATTGCGCAAAAAGCACAATTTTACATAGTGAACTAGGCAAAAACTACTAAAGGTATCGAAAGACATGTTGTAGGATCAGAAATATGCCAAAATAAAAATGGTGAAAGTTCAATTTTTCACTTTTTGTGATTCTACAATGAAGCCACCCGAAGATTTTAGCCGCTTTGTACACTCGTTTCAGAGCATTGACTTGTGAACTAAGATTGTATATACTTTAAGGGTTATTATAAATTGTGAATATCAGCATTCAATTGATATCTTGACTTTTTCATTTTTGTGAACGGCGACACGTCGGTAACATATGGAATACTATCTTCTTGTCAAGCATTGGCACTAAACACAACTTACCTGGTTGTGAAGGAGACCTGGTGAGGGATCTGGAACCACTTGTCCCATCTTGCTTAAACAGGACTGCTAACATAAGGGACACCAAGCCAGATGAGACGGTCACATCCCTTGCCCATGATCATTGATGATGTTACATGTATGAAATGTCCTATACTAGTCCCATCTTGGTTCAGGCACACTATAACCAAGCTGGATGAGACAATCACATCCCTTGCCCATGATATTGGTTATGAGGTGTCCTATAGTCCCATCGTGGGTCAGGGACACCAAGCCAGGTAAGACAGTCACATCCCTTGCCAATGATCATTGATGATGTTACATGTATGACATATCCTATACTAGTCCCATCTTGGTTCAGGGACACTATAACCAGGCTGGATGAGACAATCACATCCCTTGCCCATGATATTGGTTATGAGGTGTCATATAGTCCCATCATGGTTCAGGGACACCAAGCCAGGTAAGACAGTCACATCTCTTGCCCATGATATTGTTTATGAGGTGTCCTATAGTCCCATCATGGTTCAGGGACACCAAGCCAGGTAAGACAGTCACATCTCTTGCCCATGATATTGGTTATGAGGTGTCCTTTAGTCCCATCGTGGTTCAGGGACACCAAGCTGGGAGGACAGTTTTATCCCTTGCCCATGATATTGGTTATTGGGTGTCCTATACTTGTCCCATCGAGGTTCAGGACACCAAGACGAGCGAGATGGTCACATCCCTTGCCCATGATATAGGTTATGACATATCCTATACAGAGTCCTATACTGCTTGTCTCATCTTGGTTCAGGGACACTAAGCTGGATGTGTGACGGTCACATCCCTCGCCTATATGTTGGTTATGACATGTCCTATACCAGTGTAGTATGAAGAAGGCAGGTTTAGTTGTGATTTTGAACTCAAGGTACAGCCAATCATCATTTTAACCCCCACACATATATCACTATCAGGTTAAACCTTTTTTCGCTAAAGAATTGCATCATATTTATAACACTTTATAGGTACCATCTCTTATGAGGGAATAATATATCTTTCAAAAGCACATGAAAAAGTGTCATGAGGAATCAGTAAAAAAAGGACCAGTGAATTTACTTTTTTTCAAGGAAAACCCCATTTTATTATAAAAATACATAGCTAAGTCAGAAGTCATGGATATAATTGTCATTTTCTGAAGATTTAGTGTATCTGCTGAAACTTAAAGGGAGTGTAAACAATCATCAACGTTTGCACAGAAAAATGCCATCAAAGTCATCCTTAAGCTAACTTTGCAATGCTGGCCCAGGCCTACTATTCAAGATGGCAGCCGAAATATAAGACACAAAACTTGGTTCACGCCAAGTTGATTCTAATCAATACATATAATCCTAATTACTACAGCAAAACTGAGGGCATACATGGGTGAATTCAGGCCTATTATGTAATCTTCGCACGTACCGAAAGCTGTCTGGGGTGAGGAACTGGGCTATTTATTGGGATAGCAATTAATACTTTGGTGTCGCACCTCCCTGCAGAGCGTAATCTGGTGAAACTTGTACTTCAATTCTAGCTGAAACAGCTGTGGTGATAATACCATCGCTAACCTGTAACCTCACCATGCTTCAATGGGTGGGCGATTAGTAGCTGGCTTTTGAACCGGGAAATGGGCTAAGAAATGGTTAAAATGAAATGCAAAGGAATGAAATGGAGTCAGAAATGGTTAAAGTGACTTGTAGCTGCATCGGGAGCCAGCATTTGAATAGGGAAATGGACTTATAGAGGGTTAAAATGAGTTAAGACGAATAAGGAACTGGGCATTTTGAACTGGGAAATGGAGTCAGAAAGGGTTAAAGAGACTTGCAAATGAATGAAATGGGGTCAGAAAGGGTTAAAGTGACTTGTGGCTGAATCGGGAGCCAGCATTTGAATTGGGAAATGGACTTATAGAGGGTTAAAATGAGTTAAGACGAATAAGGAACTGGCATTTTGAACTGGGAAATGGAGTCAGAAAGGGTTAAAGAGACTTGCAAATGAATGAAATGGAGTCAGATAGGGTTAAAGTGACTTGTAGCTGAATCGGGAGCCAGCATTTGAATAGGAAATGGACTAATAGAGGGTTAAAATGAGTTAAGACAAATAAGGAGCTGGCATTTTGAACTCGGAAATGGAGTCAGAAGGGGCAAAGTGACTTGTAGCTGAATCGGGAGCCAGTATTTGAATAGGGAAATGGACTTATAGAGGGTTAAAATGAGTTAAGACGAATAAGGAACTGGCATTTTGAACTGGGAATTGGAGTCAGAAAGGGTTAAAGAGACTTGCAAATGAATGAAATGGAGTCAGATAGGGTTAAAGTGACTTGTAGCTGAATCGGGAGCCAGCATTTGAATAGGAAATGGACTAATAGAGGGTTAAAATGAGTCAAGACAAATAAGGAACTGGCATTTTGAACTGGGAAATGGAGTCAGAAAGCGTTAAAGAGACTTGCAAATGAATGAAATGGAGACAGAAAGGGTTAACGTGACTTGTAGCTGAATCGGGAGCCAGCATTTGAATAGGGAAATGGACTTATAGAAGGTTAAAATGACTTAAGACGAATAAGGAACTGGCATTTTGAATTGGGAAATGGAATCAGAAAGGGTTAAAGAGACTTGCAAATGAAATGGAGTCAAAAAGGGTTAAAGTGACTTGCAAACGAATGAAATGGAGTCAGAAAGGGTTAAAAAGACTTGCAGCTGAATCGGGAGCCAGCATTTGAATAGGGAGATGGAGTTATAGAGGGTTAAAATGAGTTAAAACGAATAAGGAGGTGGCATTTTGAACCGGGAAATGGAGTCAAAAAGGGTTAAAGTGACTTGTAAGTGAATGAAATGGAGTCAGAAAGGGTTAAAGAGACTTGCAGCTGAATCGGGAGCCAGCATTTGAATCGAGAAGTGGAGTTATAGAGGGTTAAAATGCGTTAAGACGAATAAGGAACTGGCATTTTGAACTGGGAAATATGTCAGAAAGGGTTAAAGTCACTGATAGTTGAATCGGGAGCTTGGTAGGAAAGGGTTAAAACCACCAAGTTGAGTTATCGGACTTTGGAGGGTTAATATTTGAAAGAAATTTGAATTGGGAACTGGGAAATGCTTAGCCCATTTCCTAGTTCCTTATTCGTACCCAAATTCGTACCCAAACATGGGTACGAATAAGGAACTGCCAACTGGGAACTGGGAACTGGGAACTGGGAGCCAACTTCACATACCCGATATTATGACATAGTACAAAAACAATTAATCGCAAGTTACTTAATTGATTTCAAGATAATCAACCCAAATTTTAGTCGAACATCTGGTTCATCTTGAAAGAGAAAACTTTCCATTTTTTCCCCTCTTAGCCAGCGTTGTTCCTGGGCTTATCCATTCTTTTAGGCCCTTATACCCCTATTTTACGCCTTCTACCCCCTGTAACAAGCACTCAATTAATTAAGGGCCTGTGGTCTACTATATAATTATATATTATTTTGCTGTTAGTGTTATATGATTTCTCTGTAGATTCTAACGCTTTTTTAAAATTTTTTTATTATCATTTGTAGTCACGTCACCTCCGCACGCTGATGGTCAGGGTACATTTCCTAAGACAGATCCCTGCCTGTTTTACTTTCCTCTGCATCTTCTCTCTATCCCGCACCAGTTTATTGTATTTTCCAAACCTATATGAATGTAGTATTCATCTGGCTCAATAAACTGCTTTGAATTTGAATTGAATTTATAAACGAATCAATCATGGCCACGTGCATTTTTGAGAGACGACTTGCCACGACTTCTTTTCGATTTATCAACATCATGATCGTCATAAACTGGCCCGATAATAGGTCTGCGTTGTTCCTTACCTTTCCTTATACTTCTGTAACACTTTACGATAAGAAAATCTAATGATGAGGGCACAAGTTTATCATCAAATCAAATCATCAAGTACGGTAAACTGTAAACACATCAATCACGTGATCATTGTCACGTGATGGGCGGAGCTGCCTCATGGTGTAACGGTAAAATCAGTCCAGGGAAAAATAATTGTCTGTTGGTCTCCCGGGGTAGGTCTGCACGATCAGCTGGTCATTTGCAATGGTGAGATCATTACGAAGGACCATCAAGTAACAACCTCTTATTTAGACCAATAGAGAATACTATGATATTGTCTTCAATACTACTTGATTATTATATGATATATTATATTATAAGGAAAACATAGTCACAACCTTAGATCATGACGAACGGATTATCATTATTCAACCTCATCCTGATAATAGACGATGAACCATCTCTCATCATGATATCACAACATGATATGATTATAGACTAGACAAGTGGATGATAACTGGATGATAAAACACATAATCTCAACCTTATATCATGACGAAGGACCATCACATAACCTCATCATCATGATAACAGTCACAACATTGCCCAATATATGATATTATCCACAAATTATTACCTGGAATAATGGGAAAAACATAGTCACGACATTAAATTATATAAGGACCATTCGACCTCATCATGATGATATAACATGATATGATACACTAATACCCAATGTGATATTGTCTTCAATTAACATATGTAGTCACAACAACCTTAGATAATGACTAAGGACCATCATATCAACCTCATCATGACTTACAGTCACTTTTATATAAAGACCAATATTATGTGATAGTGTCGTCACTTATTACCTGGTATAATGGAGAAAACATAGTCACAACATTAGATTATATAAGGACCATTCGACCTCATCATGATGATATAACATGATATAATACACTAATACCCAATGTGACATTGTCTTCAATTAACATAGTTACAACAACCTCATTACCAGCTATTGCGGGCCTAGCACACTCTGTTTTGAATAGAGGGAGACTCAATCATTCCTATTGTTTGAGATTGGAAAGGTGTGAATTAATCTGGCAATTAGCCTCCTGTGCATTGGTGCATACAAACACTAAAATGTTTGGTTTTTGCTGATTTAGGGTCAAATAAATCAGCAAAAAGTTTTGAAAGCTTCACAAATGATTGTTGCAAGGAAGTACTTTATGATAGTTTGCGAAATTTTGATTAATTCTAGGTGGAAAGTAATATTTTTCGCATATTTGTTGGGAAAAAAATTGAAAATCCTCCAATTTTCAACCCCCCTATGGACACTATGAATTTTTCTCCAATAAAGCTGAAATATTGGGAATATAATCCTAAGAGTTATATCAACCACGTCTGAAGTCGGGAGTTTGTATCAAATGTATAGTTTCGGAGCTAGCGCAGCTAGAAAAGCCCCCAAAACCCACTTTCTCAGGAATTTACACTATGGGCTACGAGTGAAGCATTACAGATTTACCAAAATTTTCAACCTATAGATGGACACATCGAATTTCCATCCAAATCACTCCAAATTTTGCCAGTAAATACCTAGACATATATAGAATTATGTCAGAAGTCGGGAGTTGGGATTATTTTTACACCCCGCCCAAAAAGCCAACTTTATTGATATTTCCTATGCATTTTCCATTAGGCTTGCCAGGACCAATTAAGCAGGTGCACTAATTGGCTTAATTGGCTAGGCCCGCAATAGCTGGTAATGTTAGATAATGACTAAGGACCATCATATTAACCTCATTATGACTTATAGTCACTAATTGTATACATGTATATATAGCCTGAGATCATCCACGCATGGTCGGTTTAAGGTAAAACCTGAGATCAGACGAAGGACCATCATATTATTCAAAATAATCTCGTTATAACAGTACTGTCATCTCTCATGAAGATCAATGTATAACTTTGTCTTTAATTATTACATGTTAGGAAAACAATAGTCACAACCTTAGATAATGACGAAGGACCATCATATTCAACCTCATAGTCACAACCTGAGGATTCGATATAATGTTGTATCAATATCCTTTATTTTGTTAATGAAAACATAGCTAGTCACAACCAGCAGATATCATGATCCAGGCCCATAACATTCAACCCCATGAGGATGATAATCACAGCCTAATAACGATACATATCATAATTATCTACACCTAGACCAATGTTGTTTTTATAATTGTGTTAGGTTGTGACTCTGTATAGCAAGATGAGTCAATATCTTCTTGGTTGATATGATGGCAAATGTGAGGTAGAATTCAGATGGTAGTCCCCACTCCGCCAACATCGTCCTGAGGAAGGGACACCCTCAATTACTCAATTCCGCCTCGGATCAATGTTAATAATCAATGGTCGAAGCCCTATCTTCAAAACCAGTCACCAGTTGAATTTGTCGTCCCAATTGTTTTCAAATCAGAAACTATAAGACAGCCTCACTAGACTGTCAGCATGGTAATTGCGTTCCTGCCTCCCTTATCATTGGAGACTGTCACCATCAAAAAGGTAATTGCATTACTGCCTCCCTTTATCCTGTGGTATACAAGTCAATCAATCACCTGCAGTTGTATTGGAGACTGTCACCATCAAAAAGGTAATTGCATTACTGCCTCCTTTTATCCTGTGGTATACAAGTCAATCAATCACCTGCAGTTGTATTGGAGACTGTCACCATCAAAAAGGTAATTGCATTACTGCCTCCTTTTATCCTGTGGTATACAAGTCAATCACCTTCCCTGAAAATCTTTCAGCACGGAGTGAGCAGCATTATTGTGTCAATGAAAAAACAAAAACAAGACTTGAGTTTTATTGATTTATTCATCTAAACAATGCATCCTAATGGGTACAGACAAGCACTTTAAGTACTGAATAGAAACACTGTCATTATTGCTAGCAAAATGCCCGTCCATCATGGAAATATGTTACATGTATTCATCTTCAACCCTGAAGTGCTCATTTGTTTTTCTTTCATCGAGCCCAAACCACTGTGTCACAAATGTAATGTAGTGTGGGGCACGAACTGCGAAAAGGACCAAATCAGACCCACCCCCAAGGGTGACATAGGTTAGCTAATACTAGTTATAGTAGATGGCTAAGAAACAAAAGAACCCACCTGCAATCAACCCAAAAAACAAACACGTACCAACATACATGTATATTGTACCTAATCAAAACCTACACATTTTTCTAATGTTCAACCCATTAAGGGTTTGCTATAGGCACCGCCATTTTGGCTAGCGCTTGAAATCTTGGAGCAATTAGAACTCATTCAAAATGAAGTGAATTCAAATTTCAAGGATGGTATGCTGTTCTTTGTTTTCCAGGGAACTGCACCCCAGCCTTGTAATTGGGATTAACTGCATTTTGAATGAGTTCTAGTTGCTCCAAGATTTCAAGCTCTATCCAAAATGGCGGTGCCTATAGCAAACCCTTAAATTGAAAAAAATTTGATTAGTCAACTTTTACGCTCTACGTAGTACCCTGTACTGAGAGGCTTGGTAGGTGCTAAAATAACAAAACATGCACTTTTCTACTATTAATGAGTTGAAAATGAAACTTGGCACAATTTAAACTATGTACAAAATAAATTATCACAGCATTTCATCAAGATTCCTCCAGAAATAAGCATTACAAAGGAGAAAATGCGTAAATTAATGCATTGCGTCAATGTACAGGAATAAATTAAAAAAACTATTTTGTTACCATGGTACCATGGTTACTGAAATGTGTACTGAAAAATCCTCCTGGGCCCAAAATCAGATTTAAAGCTGACATGCATCCAACTCCACTTGAAACATGATAGACACCCAGTGACAGGTCTCACTTGACTGCACAAACAACAAGTTCATTGACGAGACAGGTCACAGATGAGAAGAAGAAAATGAAAAATATTATTCCCTGAACGGGTTTGAACTTAAGACATTCTGTCCTTGATCCCTACAGTCTTACCCACTGGGCCATGAAGCCGTTGTCGAATATGGACAGGTGGTTTTTGCCATATGTACCATTTTTAGTTTCAAACTGATCATGTAAATTGCCCATTGACAAAGTAAAACCAAGATTCTTTAACGGCAGATAACGAGACAACCTGCGATGACTGATAAGGTTTTTATGAATATATGTCAGATTTAAGAAAAAAACAAACTTGGGAGAAAATGGCCCCAGTAGTACACAGTGACCCAAAAAGACAGTGTGACCATTTTATGATGCACAATGATAACACAGACTCAGAATCAATGGGCTCCTGTTTACCTAATCACTTAATATTGATGATTTAATCATCTTCCCCTTCTGCCTCTGGCTCAACTATACTAGTATCAATCTGTTCAATCCGTTTTTCCAGTTCACTGTTTTCTTCAATTTCAACTTCAACTTCAGCCTCATAAGCATTGGCATCGTCCACCATTTCATCCAGCTCCACCACAGAAAATACATCTCCTAACCTGAGGGAAGTTGTTTTGAGTGTCTGAGAATATGACTGGAAGTCTGGAATGATAGGGACAATACTAACCACAGGACTGCTGTAATAAGGAGAACTCCCGCTCTACAGACACAATCTTTGAAGATATCAAACTCATTTTTCCTTGCATCAACTTGCAATGCGATTTGGAGGCCACTCGTGCTAATGATTCGGTTAAGTGATTGTGCCTCTCACAGAAAACCTTAGCAACATTCAGGATTTCTTTACTGACTAACGAGATTTCTTCTTCCGCCCTCTCCTTCAGGCACAGTGTTTCCTTCGCATGACGATATCCTCGGGCATCAGGCTCTATTAAGAACTCACAACTGACGGCTTTTTCGAAGGTTAGAGTCGAATCAAACTTCTTGGTTAGATCATCCAAATACTTTCTGATCTGCGCATTTGTCCTTGCTATGCTTCGTTGCAACTTGATTGCAACTGCCTGGCCATCTTAAAAAAGAGAAAATTAGCAAGGATCAGCATATCAGTATCATTTTACAGAAGTAACATCCCTTTATGGAACTTTGGCAGTATTTCCGAGTCCACTAACAGTCACACATCCGCCATCGTATGGTGTCTTATTCGCCCTGGCACTCAGTTACAAAGGATCATGTTTCTCAGTCTCATCTGACGAACAGCTAGGAGAGTAAGAAATTTTGGTTCCTAGAACCTAGAACCTAGAACCCCCAACAATACATCAGAAGAGAAAGTTGATTGGTGAGGACCACTGGCCCTGTGCTATGCAGCACATGAATAATGATATAAGTGTAGAGAAGTTTGCGGTTTGAGTGGAAAAAAGTCACAGCGTTTCTTGATGTCAGAAACTGCTGAGCTGATAAGAACACTACTTCTACTCCAGCACTATGCACATGTAAAACATTGTGCCTATTGCGTGGTAGCCAGCAATGTTAACCACCAGGCTCCTCTAAGGACAACAATGATGATCAATTGTTTTAATGTATTTTTGTTTTTACCCAAGCTGTAAATGAAGTCTTTATAAATAGTAGATTGACACCTTTCTTGTTGAAAGGAGTAGCTAATCCATAGAAGATTGAGGGGGGAATCACAAATACCACTGTATTCATTGGCTGCCGGTGTTGTAAGAGCCTGATTGACCCAAATGAAATGTATGTACCTGCATACTTTTTCTTTGTTTCAAGGATAATTTTCCTTTCACTACAATGCTTATGAAGTAGGTGTAGAGTCTTCTCTTTCCCGGACAGAGCTGAAACAAAAAAGGAGACATGCATTTTTTTGACATACATGTACATGTACATGAAAGTCAGTTCACCAGTCGTTGGCTTGCTTGTTTTGACATTTATTTGATATCATTGTCAACACAGCTATCTGGTTAAGAAGGTTTGGACTTGAGCCTTCCAATGACTTGCCCCATTTGGGAAATATGCCCAGGTTCGGAAAATTTAAATTACATCAAAGTTTCTCCTATACACTGTACAATGTTTCATTAGTTTTCATTTTGGCAAAATACACTCACGCATAGCAATATACATACCCTGGTTTGTTGAAAGCCGATTAGCCTCCCTCAAGCTATGGTCTCGTACATCAGTGATAGACACTGAAATATAAAAGAAGTGCATATTCAACTGAAATACTTTAGAACATCATCTTCACTGACTTCAGGTTACCATCAGGCCCGCCCTCTTTGAACCTTCACACAACCAGCCAGTGAGACTACAACCCATAATTCAATAGTGTTGGATGAATTTCAACAGTCAACTCAGAAAAGCTGGTTGATCATAGTTGATGTGCAAGATGAGGAGGTCAACAGAGGGTAAAATGAACATTTATACATTATGATGTTGGGAATAATGAAAGCAAGCTAATGCATGGTGAACGACCTCTGATACTGCTCTACATGTCTATTATATCAGCTTCATAAGTGCAATGCATTGGCCAATTCTTTTTGTAGAATAGCACAACTTAAGAAATAAGAAAGGTCAGATGTACCTTGCATAACTCTGAGTAGGGATGACAATTCCTCACCAGCAGCTGCCAACTGATCCTTAGCCCTGTCAATCTTTGTGCGAAGGAAAGTGCCTGCAAAAATTAGATATCATCTACATGAACCTGAAGTTTCCGATTTATTAAACCCCCATCTGGGAAGGTAGAAAAGCAGGCCACCTCACAAACTCCCAATATGTGCCAAAAGCAGGACTTCCCAAAATGCAAAATATCCTTCATACCCAAGTTGAATGGTGCAAAACCCATCTGGTCCAATACTGTTGTGTGGATAGTAGTACATATACACAGTGTTATTCAAGTCTTTTGTGGAAAAGAAACAGACTTGAATGGATTTTTTTGGAAGACAACATGGTCGAAGGTCAGATCACAGCCAGTGTTGGGCATGACACATCTTTTACTCATAACAATAACATACATGTACAATCCTGGTAAAAGTTCACCAGAAATATGCTTTTTCTTTCTAAGGTGGGCACTTTTGTGACACACACAAACAGCTGAGGGCTTGTGAACCTATCAACACTTATATTTGATGGGATAACATTTCTTACCAATTTTCAGCTGTTTCCTGTTTGCATAGTGTATGAGGGCATCAGTCAGCGTATCAATGCGATGGCTGGGTGTCATCTCTTTGGTAATTTTTGAAAAGCTCCGGAGATAGGACCACAGTCTTTCTAGACTTTCACCATCTGTCAGACCAAAACCAGGGAGCCTTCGTGGGCTGTAACGCACCTTGAAAAGTAAAATATGAAGGATGGAAAAGGACTTGCCATGTTGATCAGTTTATTACTGGATATCTGGGGGTTTCAGTGGAGAGCAGAGAAATTATACACTTTGTCATCATTTGTGCTTTTAATATAATGCTCCTAACACCAAGGTCTGCACCAGCGGGTGCTTCAATTGCGCTCGTGCCTTAGGCTTCTGCATTCACATGGTAACCTTCCTCTTCGACGGAGCCTGGCGTCCTGATTGCTCACACAATTTACACCAAATTAGGGCGTTTAAAAAGCTGATGACTTAGATCAAGTGGATACAAATTGATTTCTTCCATATTGAAATGGTTTAAGGAAAAGATACCGAAAAACCCTACATGTAGCGTTCTCAAGAGAAATTTGAAATAATGAAAATGGGAAACTTAATAGAACATCATGCTGTCAGATGAGGTCCAGTCAGAAAGCCAACTTGCTGTTTATGGAGGGAGGAACAGCAGGTGATTTGTGGTTGATGAGAGTAAAACTGAAAAAACATTCTTACCTGGCAATCCCACTTGTGTCCGTAGGCATGGAAAATGGGAATTGCCATTTTCACAGCATCAAGAGAAATATCACTGTGGTGTTTCTGAAAAGATCATTACTCATAATAGATCTTGCTGATGGCATACATGGAGATGAGTGACAAATTCCCAACCCTTCCACAAAAGCATCAAATCCTATCAGTATTTCAACCCACGAAGGGGTAACAAGTTTTTATATCGAGGTACATCAATTTTCAAACCTATGGAGAACTTTTTGACATCCTGAGAATCTAAGATGATTTCAAGTCAATTCATGGTTGTGTAATAACATATTAACATGGAGGTTTAAAAATGAATCAGAACGGAACAAAGTGGATACGTGTATGGTATCTTTCAAACATGCTGAACAGCTGTAAATGCTTCAGCCTAGAGCCAGCGGCTCCGTACTAGTTTTACACACGATTGCGGTGTCTCTTCTCCGGCATCTACAACAGGCTATCCTCCGTCTCGTGTTCGATTGCAGACTTCGGTATTCCAGCCCGGAACGTCAGTAGAAGGGCGTAGTAGATTATATATATATATCAAATTATCTTCCCACCAAGGGGAATATATCAATACAAGTTTTTCCGCTAAGGGATATATACTAAAATGCTTCTCACAACTCAAAGCGTGCTACAACACAAACAGTCTGTAACATTGACTCAGGCTGACTGAAGCAACCTGACCGCTAGCTAGGACTATATAAATGACTTCGACTCAACCGGTTCTGCCCAGATGGCAACAGACTAGTCCTAACTAGCCGGCAGGTCGTAACAATAAACTAGCCAGTAAATTAAGAATACTATACCGCCACGGGTATTCTATAAACGGGGAGGGACGTCAACAGCAAGGCCTCGTCCTTCTCGATCTCTGCAGGGCGGATTCGTCCAAATCGTCAACACGGCTTCTGGCGTAAGCGGAGAGACAGTGATGGAATCACACCCACTGGCTTCTAACAATATAACTATCAAACAGTCACCTGGAGTCAACATACACAGATTAAAACCGTGGGTTAACACAACATCTTTTTAGTCCCAAAATACAACTGGGTTTTATATAATGGTTTTCCAGAAATCCGTTTGCACGGTCTATAATTTTTAATAATGTCCAATAACACCAATGGACTAAAATACTAAACGATAACGATTCATTCTAACCGAGAATCAACAACATTACAGCCCATTCATCGAAAATAGGCCTAAAAGAGTGGAGTGGAAAGTTGCTCAGGTCGACCTGATCCACGCGAGCCTATTCGAAGCACCTGGTCCGCAAAGACCAGAATGCACCTTCAAACATTAATACACCCCCCTTTTAGACCCCTTCTCAAACTATAGAAAACCATGTCAATTAAATGCACAGATAGCTATACATTAGCGAGAGGAAGACACAAACTGGTGATATGTTTACAAACACAGCACGATACACAAGGTCAGTGCATCGGCCGTATACAAATGTACGTAAAGCGTGAAAGGCTTCACACTGGTAAAATTATGGCATTTTCCATTCTATCGGTAAAGTACGGCGTGAATCAATCATAAAAACGTTACCACCATTTCAACGCTGCTTCAACCATTTCAACCATCTCGCTACGAACTTCTGGGCGTTGTCATCTATAGAATAGTACAGAACCGGCGGCGATCCTCACTCAATCGCGGACGGAGTCGAAGTGCTGTCTTGAACACACATGCCCATGGGTGTTACCTAAGTCTCGCCAACATCTCGCAAAATCTCGGTAAACAATTTTTTGGCGCGGAAATAATAATACAATAACGGGGTCAAACCGGGTCAAGGAAGAAGTCAGCTGATCGCAATAACAAACGATCACTGATCGTCACAACATTAGTAGCACCGTTTACACAAATGATGTTTCAAATGATTCTACCATCCTTTTTCAGAACTACATGTAAGATGTCTGGACGACTAGTTGTCGTATTGCCTCGACTCTTGAGATCTCAAAAATAAGGCTTTGGTAGTAATGCCAGTTAGTGTAATGCAATTTATAGTACTTTGCCTCAATACATGTTACTCCTGGTGTCAGGTTAAACTCAAGAGTAAAAAGTAACACATAAATGACAGATTCATGCACGGATTCAAATTTTAGCACAAATGATGAGTGGTGAAAACCGCGAAGTATAAGATGATAATAGTGGTATTCAGCATATTAGAATTACAGTGGACCCCCCTCATCTGACAAATATGTGAGAGACATAAATTAGGTACCAAATTAATTTCTATATCATTTTTAACCTGTGTAAACAAGACACATTTATGAAGACAGCATTTAGTCACAGGGGTGCCTTAAAAGAGAGGGTTTGTGGTTCATGTAAACTCACCGTTCGCCATGTTTCAAGCTGAACATCATTTGGGGGAAGTCATGCCTGCACGAAGCCCCAAACACTGCAGTTTCGTCTAGTTTGTAATACCTTCCCTTTGAACGTATATTACTGCCAGCTTTGAATTCATTGCAGTCCTAAAAATAAGAACAAAGAACTGTGAATGCATGTAGGGCAAAAAAAGAATATGGTATTTTCAAAACATGAGTACCAGACAGGTACAGCATGAGCCACATAACTTGAATGTACATACTCTAGTCTCGGCTTTTTATGGTGGGTTCATTATCTACCGCCTACACAGCCAGTAATGTGATGTCAGACCGCCTCCACCATATGAATGGCTGAACGTTTGTCATTCACATTTGGATCGTGTGACTGCTAGCATGGGACGCGGTCCTTGTGAAATTGATTGAGCCACAGGGAAAGTTATGGTTCATTACATCCAATCTTTTAATATTCAATGTATGACCGAAATTGATACAGTTTGTAATATTGAAAGTTTTACTTCACACTGCTATTACGATAAATAAAATTAATGCTATAATGCAGGGTGTCGCAAAAGAAATGCGCGAATTTTACATTCTGAGTATGAACCATAAACTGCCTGGGTGTCTAAATTTTCTTTAAAATTGCAACGTTTGGTGCATTTTTCTCTAAACATAAGAAATGACTACAGTCTCAATTCAGAATTGAACTTTTCACATCGAGGTAAACAAGAAATGAGATAGATAGATAGATAGATCCAGGGGGATGATTGGGGAACCTGTTTACACGTTTCAACACAGGCCATCTTTTTCTAAACACGTCAAACGTCGCTAAGGACAAAAGCCAACCGCTACTTTTATGCACCAACGTGAACCTTATTACCCATAGATTGCTAAGATGTGCAGTACGTCACTCGGTAATGTACACAATAAGCACATGCAGCGACGAAATGTTGTATAACGGCCGAAAACAACAATGGTTTTTCCTCTTGCCAATGTGACTGACGTCATGACGTAAGTCGACGTCATGGATCTGCTTAGATATTCAGGCTTCTGTCTGGGTCAAAATTAGTTGCCCACCATAAATCGGCTTCATGGCGCTTATTTACCCATCAAATACTTATCTAAAAACTTCCACAAAATCAAATTCAGATTTGGGAAACCTGCATTCAGTAGTATTTTTCTGCATTTCATTGCAGCAAAACATGGTAGTTCTGTTGAAATACCACTGAATGCAGGTTTAAAAATCAGAGATTATTTTGGGGAAGTTTTTAGAGATTTGTTGGGTAAATAAGTGCCACGAAGGTGATTTATGGTGGACAACTAATGTTGACACAGACAGTAGAAAGACACAGTCCGTGTTCTCTCGCATCCTGCAGAGCACTAGGCCTGATCCACTTCATCATCTAGCATGGCCATGAACTCAATTCCATCTGCATGTTCTTCGTCAAGTTGTGGAAGTGGTCCAGCCTCGACCTGGCCTTGGCGTAAAGCTGCCTCGAATCCATTTTCGATAACCTGGGGACTCACGGCACCACAGGCATTGCTCACAATGTTGACAACGTCATTCAGCTGGATTCGGTCACACTGTCCTTCCGCATTTGTATTGCGCTTTTTCCACAATGTCCACTCTTTTCTGGCGTGAGATTTAAAGGATTTCATTACCGATACGTCTAGAGGTTGCACCAGAGATGTGGATCCTGCAGGTATGAAATTTAAAAGTCCTCCTAATTCTGTGACTCTCATACCGAAGTCTTCCGTTTGATGTACTCGGTAACGGTCAACCAGCAGAAGGAACTGTTCTACTCCATGGCTCTCCAGGTAGGGCTCGAAGACATTCTCCATCCAGTGTCCTAAGGTCTCCTCCCTCACCCATCCAGTCGCAGAGGAGGTCACGATGACGTTAGGTGGTAGATCTTGGCGTCCTTCCAGGAGGGCTAGCTGACGAACAAATCCACGACGGGGAAACGTGATGTGGGCTGTCGTCATGTTGCCGTCGGCTGTGACACAGAGAGTAACAGTACAGCCAAGTTTCACATTGGATCTTGACGTCCGGACGTCTACTGAAGATGACCCCGTTTCATTACAAGTGTGCATAGGACGAAAGTCTAATAGCATGAAGGTTTCATCCATATTGAATATGAACATCATGGCGATCTCGAAATGTTCTATATTCCCGGTGACATCGTTCCTAAATTCCTCCACTCGATTTGCGGCGTCTTGAGGCAGGGTAGTTGAGTTGTTATTAACTTTGCGTAATGAAACATGTTTCCTGTCCATGAAACCGTCCACCCATCCATCTGACGCACGGAAATCGTGGAGTGTGGGTATAGTGCCAATAATTTCATCTCGCCGTGCATCAGCGAGGTTTCTCCACCAAGCTTGGAAATTGTCTAAACCTTTTTCCTTCAGGTCCTGTACGGCGATGGGGAAGCGTAGCTCACGTTGCTGCCGGAACCATTCGTGCAGCTGCTCCTCGACTTCTGGCCAGGCACCCGTATTCTTTGGCTTCACTCTTCTGCTTTCACCCTGATGTTCTTGCTCCATTCGTTCTAAACTTGCTAAGTCCCACTTACTAAAGGTGTGGATGGATATGTGATAGTGGTTAGCAAATTCTGTCATGTTAGCAACATTTCCATTCATTACGGCAGTTTCAAGTTGTCGCAGGTACCTGATCTTTTCCGAAACGGAGTAGCTTCGTCTTCTTTTTGGCATGGGTTCATCCATTGCGATTTCGCACGAATGGCAGCACGTACAGTACGGACACTTGGCCCAGTTTATAACGTCCCCGATTATACAACATAGGGCCCAGGCGTAGGCATAATGCCTGGAGAAGTTCAATCAGACATAGCCTCACAATACACGGTGTTGCAAGTATGAAAACGGTAACGGATGGTTCAACATTTTCACAAGCGTACAGAGATTAATCTTTTCTCTGACCTCCTCCCTCCTGAAGAAACGGGTACTCTGAAAAATGTGGATTTCTAACTCAACATTTTCCTAGTGTAATCTTTGTACTCGTGTGTTAATGTTGAAAATGTTGAACCATCCCTAAATTTTGTGTGATTACAATAAACCAATTACCAACTGATTTATTAAAAGTCACTCGTTTCCATAACAAACAACTCAAAAAACCACCCCGGACCCAATTTTGGAAATACCATTGACACTGGAACTTCGGAACTGCTCATAGGTCAGATCTATTTCATAGGAGCGATTCAACAAACTGCCTGAGTGTTTAGCATAACCGCGAAATCGACCATAGCACACTTCGGCATTGCTCCGCCATCTGATTGGCCATTTCATCACAAAAGCGGTGAGTAACCATGCTCTACGTAGTTTGTGAAGGGGAATGGCCTGCATATTGCAAACCCACCATAAAAAGCCGAGACTAGAGTATATTTGCTTCCCACGAGCATTAAGTGCAGGATTAACCCCTTACGTGCCTAGAAAAGAAATATTTTGCAGAATCAAAAGTGCCATGCTTTCATGCTCATTTGGCAAATCATGCTCATGCCATGCCATGCCATGCTAACTTTTTTAGTTAATTTGACTCACTCTCATCCTTCTTCTATATCCCATAAAGCGCAATAGCCATCCTCCAACAGGTTTGTAGCAGCAGTAACATCCACCGTATGCCAGTCCATTAAATAATTTACACTTATAGCCGCTGCGAATATCACGTTTAAATGTCATTAGTATTGTCTTATCTTAATGTCCCAATATAATATATCAAATAGTAGGTGAAATGGATTTATTTACATCATCTCATCAACTGACTCGGCGTCACTTTCATCGTCACTGTCATCCCCACTCTCACTGTTAGAATTGTCATTTTCAGCTCTGGTTTGTTCAGCATCTTCGGCAACTTGGTTTCCACAATCGACACATTTGCAAAGTTCTGT
Organism: Lineus longissimus; assembly: GCF_910592395.1. Classification (NCBI taxonomy): domain Eukaryota; kingdom Metazoa; phylum Nemertea; class Pilidiophora; order Heteronemertea; family Lineidae; genus Lineus; species Lineus longissimus. The sequence continues at coordinate 11,343,404 of NC_088310.1, forward strand.
GCAGGGAAGCTTGTGTTCCTTACATGAACATTTCGAGTTCCCAATACATTTGGTCTTTTTGCAGGAGCAGGCGAAGTGCTTCAAAAGAGACGGTGGAGCCCATGGCATCGTATTCCAAAGAGGCGCAATATGACCGTACTGGTCCTTCCGCCAGCCAAGACCTATTGGACTTGGGGTACCCATTTCGTTTTGTAGACTACGTTGATGGATTGCTGCTTGATAGTTGGCCCTTTTTGTGTGGTTAACAAGAGCATCTCGATTCGGGGGCAAAGAAGCATCTAGCTTGAATCTCATTTTGAAAATTTGATCCCTGACGTCATTCACAGCTTCAATTTTGTCCTTTCCATACAGCTCGCAGACAAACTTTTCCAGAGTTGGAGAAATATCATCCAATTCCCATTCTTCTCCAAATTTCTGAAACATAGCCTGATACAACTCATTCCCCATCATTGTTTTCAATGCCTTTACTTTTCCTTGGCCCTTAAATGCACTTGTGCTGTCGCAGCCAGTGAAACAATGGAGACCAATCAAAGCTTTGGAGACTCTTTCCCCAAGTTCCTCGCTGATGGTGTTGACGTGCAATGTTCTGCTCTCGCTCCATGAGCCAAGATGTAGGTAGAGACTCGGGCAGATATTGTCCGCAAATGATATGGCAATAATGAATACATCTGTATCTTGGATGCGGATGATGATGTTTGCAGGCCCTTGCATTCTGACAGCAGCTTCCTGTGCATGTAGTAGCATTCGCGTGTCGGCTTCCTCGTGGTCACACCAGAGCTCTTCTAGGGACCTAACTATCATAGACCCATCTTGCACCTCCAGTAGATGGCATTGATTACCATGGCCAATCACGATTGCAATATTCCCCAGCAAGTCGGGACTTGACCTCTGCCATTCTTCGAAAAAGAATTCAACCAGCTGTTCCTTGTTTGCTCCACATGAAAGGAATTTCCTAAATTGCTTTGGAGTCTTCTGATCCCTGCCTAAAATCTTTATCTTTTGACTTCCCAAAGATGCTCTCCTATTTCGTTCACCACCCTTGATGCTCTGCTCTGGATATCGGTCAGGAACAAAGTCAATCCTTTTTACTCCATATTGATGAGCAATGGAAATGAGTTTGCCAAGAATCCTATCCGCTAACTTGCCAAACGTAGATGGAACATCCTTCAGCTCCTGTAGAAGTGCCATGCCATCCTGAATCCATACAGTCCTTGCACCACTAGCTTGATCTGGTTGACTCAAAAGATTATCAGATGATGTCATCATGCTTTCGATGTGGTTGCGAAGTTTTGCCTTGTCTGTCTTTGTGATGGTGCCTTCTATAGTTGATGGTGGGTACGGATGTAAGCTGTATCTCAAGGCATCCTTCATGTCTACGCTGTTAACTCTTCCAATGACAACCATTCGTCCAAGGATATCTGTACTCGCTTTCAACTCCAGTTGTTCTGCAGACTTGTCTTGGTTTGGGATCCTTTTGGTGGTGTCTGAGAATGTCTTCAACTTTAGCTGTTTAATGGGTGAGTAGATGTCCTTCTCAAGCCCGGTGATTCTTTCTTCTGTGAAAGTTTTGAAGGCTAGTTGGCCAACCTCCTCAGCCCTGTTGAGGTCTTTCTCAATCACTGTTGACGAAACCCCTCCTGTTGAGATGTTGACTATTCCCTCTTCAGCGACAGAAAATGGGTTGCACATTGATTGGATGGTTGAAATGACATTTACGACTTCAAGTTCATCTGCAGCTATCCTTGACTTGTCCAAGTCCTTTCGCATTCTTGTGTTCTCCCCTTTCCCGGCCATTTCTTCACATCGCCGACTTATTTCTGCTCGAGCTGGATGGGACAATATCCACCTGTGAACTGCACCTTTCCGTGTTGTTATCCCATTGAGTCCTCCCTTAGTTTTAGAATCACGATTCATTGTCTGTTCGATCGTCTGATCGACTGGTACCTGAGAAAATCCATATTTGTTTTGTCTTTGTACGACAAAACCCCCATTCTCCATGTCTTCAGCGATATCTGGATGAGTCGTGCCAAGGTTCATCATCTCCAACAAGTACACCGGTGTGTAACGCCCATAGTTCATCCTGTCATATGCAAAGAACCATCCTGCCATTCTTCTCAGGGAACTTAGATGTAGGTCCCAATTCCCTTCTCTAGATGCCCGAACAAACATCAGCAGGCACTCCACCATGCTTAAGTAAGACAACCAGAATTGGAACGTAGGGTTTTCCTGGCCTTGGTCGCTGAGAAACCGGTCATATTCAGCGATGACGTCCTGAAACTGTTCAGATGACAGAATGTCTGAGAAGTCCTCCCTTGGAAATTCTCGACGCAATTCTTCACTTAGCCTTTTCACACGGTCTGACATCTCATCAGGGGAATGTGATAGGAATTCAACCCAGCAAAGTCGTTGTAGCGCCTCATACACAACCTTATGACTTCTAACGCTTCTGTTATAGTGGTTCCCATTCATGACACCAGCTACAGATCCAAGTGCAACAACTCCGGCTTCGACAAGAACATCACTAAGACCAGCATCCTTGAAACGCTTTCCAATGACTGCTAGGAAGGTTTTAACAGTATGGAACTGTCGAAGGCGAATCACGAGGCGATTCTGAAACATGATGTTCTTCCATCTCACCTGCTGAGCCTTATAGTAGATACCCTGATCAAATACAAGGACAATGGTCTTCAATTCCAATTGATCTGCTAGTCGGATGCTTCTCAGTAGAACGGTGTATACAGTACTCATATCTGTAGGACTTGCATCTATTACTGGCAGATATGCTATGGTACTGACCGGTGGTATAGCGGAGGAGTTTAAGAGGGTGTTGAAGCCTGTCCATCCAGGCAAGGTCTCATCTGATTGATCTAACTTTGAGATCACAAAAGCTGTATCAATGATATGTGCGGCCCTCTCAGCACTCAAATCATCTGGTGATATGTCTTGCTTTTGATATGTGCTTGGTGGTCCTTGCTTTTTTCCGGCATAATACTGAACAATATTCTTTTCAGGAGTTTTGACAGTGCGACTGTGACTTTTCTTCAGGTTCACTTCAATGGCTGTTTCTTCACATTGATCACATCGCTGGATGGCGATACCATTAGTGTTGTGGGTGGTGCCTGCCCCCGACTTTGTCTCTTCTCCAAAATCGTTATTGTCCCATGCTAGAGTTGTAGGTACATTCTTTTTCAACCCAGGAGGAAGTCCATCTTCTATCATCATCTGTCTCTCTGCAAGAGCTGTATCATACAACAACAGTTTTGAGTGTGAAATGGAATGGCCCAATCCGTTCAGCAGTCCTACGATTTTGGAAGAGCCTGAATGGTGTCTGATTGCCATGCCCAATGCCAAATGCTTTGGTGTGTCTACCCTTCCTTTTGCTGCTAAATATACAATGTCTTGACAGACAGAAAACAGCTTCTCCCTTGTTTGAGACTTAGTCTGGACATAATCTTGAAAATTTATTTCATCTGATTCACCCACACACCAGGCCAGGAAGTTGAAGAGCTGAGAGGGAACGAAGGATTTTACTGCCTTGTCGTCAAGGGAACTGGCTGTTGGAGGCCATGGACCATGTCTGTAGGGAACTTCTGCAATTCGGTTTCTAAGATATGTAGCTGCCCTGAACATATCCCTGCATCCTTCTTGTTCATGGGGTTGAGGTACAAAGTAATCTTCAGTTTCTAACTCCTCCTCATCATCTTCGGTTGTATCATCTGGCTCGGTGCTGCTATCAAATTGAAGAACTTTCGATACATGCCTAAACTCACTAAGGACAACCTCACATGAGTTCCTGTTTTTGGTTTTTACAAATATCAACTGAGGGTATGTTTTCTCAAGTCTCCTTTTCAACTGGCAATTCCTGAAGCGTATTGTCTCCCCAGATTCCCCAGTTCGGACCTCCTCTACCATGTCTACGAAAAGCCTTGTTAGTTCATTCAGTCTTAATACTTTACCCCCTTCGATAACTCTCGCCACTATTACGTCTTGACAAAATTTATTGAAGCTTTTGGAATGTTCAAATGGTCTTCCTGGTTTGGTTTTTTGCTACTTTTCTTTTGATCTTTGAGAGCCTGCCTGCCCTACACTAACTCCCCTTGTATAATCCCGGTAACATGATCTGTGGTAGTGCGCCTCTTTTGCAAGCAAATCAGTGTCTCTAATTTGGAGGAGAAGTTGTTCATCTTTCCTTTTTTCGGCACCAAGTCTCAATGCAGTTGCAGAGGCGTGGGTCACACACTGCACCAACTTTTCAGTTGCTCGCTTCCGACTGTGTGTATTTGTTGTCCTCTTTGTTTTATGGCATAAACAACATTCTACTGGAAATAGGTTAAGTCTTTTCCTGCTTTCTGTATGTGAGTTCCTCACTGGTGTTTCTATTAACCTCGAGTGACTGCTATCAGGTATGTTCTTATCTGCGACTTTAGCCTGTTTACATGCAGTTGGCCCAGTTTGGATACACGGTGTTCTAACAATGGATCTTAGCAAAGGAGGTTCTGGGATAAGGGAATTCTCTACATCATCTGTAACTGTAGGCTCAATCACGGTAGGGCAATGTGACTTCTTCCTACCAGCTTTCAGTCTTTTCATAGCACGCTCAATTTTGCTTTTGTCTGTGAACCGAGAATAACATTTCGAGTGATACCCAATACTGAATAGATGTACTAAGCATGTACTGCAGGAGATTACGGGGCAACTCGGCCTATTACCAACTCGGCCCACCAACTCGGCCTGGGTTATGAATCGTCGGTTTATTGGCATAAGTTTTCCTTATATTGTTTTTTTTTTGTTGCTATATATATAGGCCTACTATTTATTCATTCCTGTTAGAAATTTGAAGAGAATTCATCAAGATTTGGAGGATAAATCCATGAAATCACAGTCATGAATGTGCATTTGGAGTGCTACCGCGACTTTTCCACACTCGCCGCCGTTATTTCATGGATTTCTCCTTCAAATCCCAATAAATTTTCTTCAAATTTCCAACAGGAATGAATACATAGTAGGCCTATATATACCAACAAAAAACAAAAAAATATAAGAAAAACTTATGCCAATAAACCAATGATTTATAACCCAGGCCGAGTTGGTAGGCCGAGTTGGTAATAGGCCGAGTTGGTCATACACCCTGCAGGATATACACTCGACATTGCCATTGAACAAGGTATCATGTTTTTCGCAATTTCCTGTTTCTTGAGACAAAAGAACGGCTAATTCTTTCTCAACACCATCTAAGGTTAACCAGTCTTTGACCTTTTCACATATTTTCACATAAGCCTTTTGAGATAACTCACTTAATTCACCTTCTTCATATTTACAAATATGAATGCAGCATTTCATGGAGGCTGCCATCTTGCATTCTTGAGACAATAGAGCTTCTTGATTGGTTAATTGCTAATACAGAGCCACCTATGATAGAAATCTGTGACTATAATTGTAAACAAATTAGTGATAAATTACCACTTTTTAAAATCACTGTAACTAACTAGCGTGCAAGTCTTTTTGCGGGAAAAAATTACTTTTTGTATTCAGAATAACATCAGCTATATGGTGAAAGCAAAAGAAATTTGCCCGCTAATTTGTCAAACGGAACTTCACATTTTTCACACTGGGCCCATGGCCTAACTGGTAAGATGTTAGCATTGTTAACGCTGATCTGCGCGTCTATTAGACATACGGCCGCGATAACATTTTAGCCTTGATCATCGAATGTTTTGTTGGTGCGATACTTTACTGTGATCGCACCCTTTTGTCGAATCGCGAAGTTAGTACGATAACTTATTCTCGTCGTTCAACCATCTATATTTGTTAACTTTTTTTGCGTTGTGTCTTGCATATGCGGTCTCATCTTTGGAGGGCTTGGATCCCCGGCTTGGATACGACAGTGCCTGTTACACGTGTGGATAAGACGTCTTCTTTTGTCTCTTTAGGCCCCAAGTGCAGCCTCATTAGTAGAAGACGACACCTGACTGCCGGTGTAGAAGTAAAAATTGCCACCCTGGAAAAAGTGTCCTAGTGTGCAGTAGGCCTAATCAGTAACGCCAAACTCTCGCCTGCTAATTCCGAGATGATGCGGTAGGCTGGGGCCTGCCCAGGACCAGCCAGCCAGTAGCACGTAAGGCCTACGCTGCAGATTGCCCTGCCTAATCACCCAACCGTTGGTTTGACGACCCTCTCGGCCGTCGACGACGCGTCCCCTTCGACAAGGGTTGGCGGGCGGGCGTCGGCCTTTTGGCGCGGCGGCCAGCCCTAAACGTGCCCGTCAAAAACCTAAAAGGCCACCCACCCCGGCACCCACCCACCGGCCACACGCGCACACAGGCTATGTCAATGTATACTATGCTGTTCACAGCCGGTGTAGAAGTAGAAAATGTCCCCTGGAAAAAGCGTCTGGACCTATTGTATTATGCTCGCTCACATGGGTCTATAGAGACCACGACCGTCAATAGCTTAGTATATAGCGAATTAAAGAATCCTTTGTTTCCCGGACATTCAATCCTAATCCTAGGACATCTAAACGGCTTCTAGACACCAGCCACATGCCCCCCCCCCCCCCCCCCCCCCCCCCCCCCCCCGGTCACCTCTCGTCCAGCCATCGCGCGCCCGCCCGCGCGCCCGAGCGATCAGCTACCAGGACCACAAGGGATCGGTAACAGGGTTGTACTCAGAGTTTAGGTACTCCTGCCCAGTCTCTGTGGTCAGTGTACGTATTACCACTACTGGCCAATCACGAGCCAGTCTCTCTAGACTCTAGCGCTGGAACTACTTTGAGATTGTTCCTGTAACCGAGGTTTGATTGCTCCGCTCTACCGCGAAACTCATGCACATGCATTTGGCGCCAATTTGGCCATTGCAATATTAATTTTCGAAAATCATGGTTTTGGAGGAATTTGAGTTGATCGATTGGTATATTTTAAAGGTATGAATACGATCTATGCATGCAGTAGGCTATAGCCTGATTCTAGCAAGCACTCTCTCTCGACTCAACTCAACTTTTCAGTTATGAGTAGGCCTAGGGCAAGCATTTTACACTACAGTTTACACACTACACAACACATGGCATGCAACATAACATGTCCAATACGTCTACGTGTAGGCTAGGCCTATGACGGCTATGGTGTTGGCTAGCCTACCACCACCATGATGGACCATGCTGTTGTCACAATAAGTCCATAACAATTATAATTAAATACTTCCATGACGGCATGAGCTATATAATGAGGCTTGGGCCTAGCCCTTAGGCCTAGGGTCAAGGGTGGGTAGGCACTAGCCATTCTTGATTCTAATCTAGCCTACCCTAGTAGCCCCTGCATCAGCCATGCCATGGCCGGCCGCCATCCGTGATCATGGGCCATGCCCTGGGGCTGGACATCATGGCTGGCAGTGGCATTAGGTAAGCTAGACATGCTAGAGGCCTTCTACCAAACTGGATTTCAGTACATGTACAACTATAAGCAGATGGCAGAAAGGCTGGCGGTACGTTTTAGATTACCCACAAGTCCGTCTGTATCCCCCCTGTGAATAATTTAACGATCCACCAATGAGAAAGTCGCATTCAAACTCTGAACTCGGCCTATTTCATGGTTTGGCCATGTGGGCTCCGATCAGTATGTCCGGACATCCACAATGTTTATATTGGTAAAATAATTCTCTGAAAACAGGGATGGTGCAGACTGGTATAGGCCCACTAATTACGCATGAAACAAACAGAGTTGAGGTTTCAATGATAGGGTTCAAACGATGATGTTTATTTACGTCATAGAATTCTAAATCTTTGCTATTTCAGGTGTTGAAATGAAGAAAGGTCGAATTTCTTTTAAGTATCACTGAGTAGCGGGTAAAGGAAATCACTTGAAGACGCGAAGTCTTCCTTACCGCCCCCCAGGACATGTGACTGTTACTAGCACTAGTTCTTCAGTACCGGTTCCAGTGCAGCATCTGAATGGCAATCCGTACGATGTCCTGCCCCTTCAGGTGTCAAATGAGTTTGGCTCATCATCTATAAACTACTCAATCCACTGTAAGTTCTGTGTTTGTTGTTGGTTAAGATCTCATTCAGATTCTGCGCATCATTCACACTGAACCGTAAATGCAACATCACCTTTCTTGAAGAAGAGTAAAGACCACATTTCACTAGTGGCAAAATGCTGAACTTTTAAATCTTTATTCCAAGTGGCAGGATTCACTCCTGTTGACTCAGTCTTTAGTGTTTCACACTGATACTAACTAAAATACCTTGTATTTTCTAGTTGATTTATCATCAGATCATTTTCTGTTAGGTTTTAACTTTAGTTGCTCTGTCATGTCTGTGGTATTAGCCTACCATAATGTAATGATATGAATGATATAAAAACAATTTTTTCTGATGAGACTGAGAGACATGGTCAGAACGTAACATAGCACTAGCGGGTCTTCTACTTGGACAGAAGACGATAATGCATTAATTCAAACAGTGGCCCTGCTGAATCTTCTACGTTTTGTTATATTTTAATATTATACAATTCAAACAACTGGCCCCCATTACTTTTTATGTCAGCCTAAGACTGGGCAGTAATTCCCTGTGATTGCATTGCATTAACAGAACCTAAATAAAAGCCACAATAGGCGCTCTACTATTGTCTGATTGACAGTCATGACAGTGATTGTTATTTTCTTCTTTTTTATTTCTAGGTCAAAAATCATCTGCCAACGCCACTAGGCGATACCGTAAGGCCAAGTACAATCAAAATAAAAGTTGGACTGCGTTGAGGACCAGTTTATTAACTGCATTTCATGAGAGTCTTGCACCTTCTGAACAGTGTGATAACTGTGGGATTTCTTCAGCTGATATATACCACTGCAGCGACTGTTCTCCCAGAACATTTCTTTGCCTTGAGTGCATCAGGAAAGCTCACTTGTTTCAGTATTTTCACATGATGTATATTTGGAGGGTAGGTAATGCCTTTATTGGTAATACATGTACATAGTTCATCACTATATTTAAATCAGAATATCGGTGTATTGGGGGCACCAAAATATCAACTAGACAAGTTTTGTCACAGCATTACAACTGTAATGAATCCCCAGACACCAAGGATGAATTGTTTAAAACCTTATGAAGTGTTAAGCCTGGGGGACATATCTCATTATCATGTGTCATTGTCCCCCGGAGCCCTCGGAGGGGGATATGGAAATACCGCCCGTCCGTCTGCAGTGCCGCTCGCCGCTCGCCGCTCGGTGCTCGCCGCTCGCCGCTAGTGTTCCCTTCCGCTCTGTAACTTCTAAACGACACAATATTTTGGATTGAAATTTGGTGTGCTGATAGAGGGCGGGCCAAAGGTGTGTCGCGATGTAAAATCGGCCGAGTTTGATTCTCGACTTGGCCACCAGGGGGCCAAAACCAAAAACACATAAACTGTTAGAACTCGCTTAATATTCATCCGACCTTTACCAAATTTTTATGGTAGACTAAGCTAGCAAAGGTACACGATATCTCACCCGAGTTTTTAGTTTCAGCCATTTTCTGGCCCATAGGGGGCGCTTTCTGAAAATCATGAAAATCCCCTTCCGCTCTGTAACTTCTGAACGACAAAATATTTTGGCTTGAAATTTGGTGTGCTGATAGAGGACAGGCCAAAGGTGTGTCGCGATGTAAAATCGGCCGAGTTTGATTCTCGACTTGGCCACCAGGGGGCCAAAACCAAAAACACATAAAGTGTTAGAACTCGCTTAATATTCATCCGATCTTTACCAAATTTTTATGGTAGAATAAGCTATCAAAGGTATACAGTATATTACGTGAGTTTTTAGTTTCAACCATTTTTCTAGCCCATAGGGGGCGCTTTCTGAAAATCATGAAAATCCCCTTCTGCTCTGTAACTTCTGAACGACACAATATTTTGGATTGAAATTTGGTGTGCTGATAGAGGGCGGGCCAAAGGTGTGTCGCGATGTAAAATCGGCCGAGTTTGATTCTCGACTTGGCCACCAGGGGGCCAAAACCAAAAACACATAAACTGTTAGAACTCGCTTAATATTCATCCGATCTTTACCAAATTTTTATGGTAGACTAAGCTAGCAAAGGTACACGATATATCACCCGAGTTTTTAGTTTCAGCCATTTTCTGGCCCATAGGGGGCGCTTTCTGAAAATCATGAAAATCCCCTTCCGCTCTGTAACTTCTGAACGACAAAATATTTTGGCTTGAAATCTGGTGTGCTGATAGAGGACAGGCCAAAGGTGTGTCGCGATGTAAAATCGGCCGAGTTTGATTCTCGACTTGGCCACCAGGGGGCCAAAACCAAAAACACATAAAGTGTTAGAACTCGCTTAATATTCATCCGATCTTTACCAAATTTTTATGGTAGAATAAGCTAACAAAGGTATACAGTATATCACGTGAGTTTTTAGTTTCAACCATTTTTCTAGCCCATAGGGGGCGCTTTCTGAAAATCATGAAAATCCCCTTCCGCTCTGTAACTTCTGAACGACAAAATATTGTGTTCGAAATTTGGTGTGCTGATAGAGGGCGGGCCAAAGGTGTGTCGCGTCGAAAAATCGGCCAAGTTTGATTCTCGACTTGGCCACCAGGGGGCCCAAACCAAAAACACATAAAGTGTTAGAACTCGCTTAATATTCGTCCGATTTTTACCAACTTTTTATGGTAGAATAAGCTGACACAGGTACGCAATATATCACGCAAGTTTTTAGTTTCAACCATTTTTTCTAGCCCATAGAGGGGGCTTTCTGAAAATCATGAAAATTCCTTTCCGCTCTGTAACTTCTGAAAGACAAAATATTTTTGTTTGAAATTTGGTGTGCTGATAGAGAGCGGGCCAAAGGTGTGTCGCGTCGAAAAATCGACCGAGTTTGATTCTCGACTTGGCCACCAGGGGGCCCAAACCAAAAACACATAAAGTGTTAGAACTCGTTTAATATTCGTCCGATCTTCACCAAACTTTATGGTAGGCTCATCTTGCAAGGGTACATGCGATATCATTTTTATTTGCTTTTTCATATCAGCCCCTGCTTTGTAAAAATCACAAAATGCCCTTCCATTGAACAACAGAAAATTTTCGGTCCACATTTGCTGAGGAGCAAAATGGCTTCAGGGTAAAAGGATCAGCCATTAGGAGTAATCAGAATTAGCCAATGTTTGCAGTCTCACCCCATGTACTCCAGGATGGAATTCCACAATATTTCCCATATTACCTAATCACCAATATTGAGGAAAAGCTGTTGTTTTCATTTTGGCTAACGTGATCTGGTGGTAATGATAGAAAACACAAAATGACTCTCATAATGTTTCTTTGGGGTTTACCTTATTTCTTATTTTAGCCTCTCCATCGCGCGACTCTTCAATTTCACCTCGAGCACTTACTAAAAATCATGAAAATCGCATTGTGCTCTATGATTTCAAGAACAAGAGATTCTGGTGACACATTTTCGACAGTGTCATTGAGTACCCATGCCCATATGGCGACGGGGGACATTTACGCTATGCTTGTTATTATTATGAATCAGGTTGGAGTTAATCGGAAATTTGAGTTCATTTATGCCAGTGATGGAAAGTGTTGCCAAAGTAACATTTATTTCACACCACCTTGCCTCTCATTGTTGTTCATGTTGTGAATTATTTTGCAGATTAACGCATGGGTACCCTTCTCTCCTGATGATGTGATTATAGATTCCTTCGTACATCCGCATTGCAGTCACACCTACTTCCGAGATATAATAGTTGTTGATGCCAAAGGTATTCTCATCTAATATACATGTATAGTGAATATCATTTAGCTGCAGAAGTTTCAGTTTTTACAGTAGTAGGATCTTTCAAGTGATGTAATTGTTCACTCTGGTCTTGAACATTGCCTAAGACCAATGAGCGTTTTTACATATAATGATATACATGTAATTAGTCTTACTTCTACTGACAAATTGAAATAGTGGTCATAAATCTTTGAAGTTATGATTTCTTACCGTTTCCCAGCAGCAAGTGGTAATCCAAAATAAAATATAGTCAATAGGTCTGCCTTGGTTCGCCTTGGTTCTGTAGTATTCGTGACCTTGTAATAACGATTATTTCAGGCAGACCTCATAAAGCCAAATATCAATTCTGTCCCTGTGAGGAAGAGGCAACAACCCTGATAAGGCACCACTTTTGGCCGTCATCACCTAAGAAACCAAAGATGTGCTTCGACTTCCATATCATGGAAATGCTGCGGGTGTTGTACCTTCAGGTTCCTGTACCTGTGATGGATTTTTGCGAAGCACTGAAGCTAATCTATCACCCTTTTGTTGTTACAGATAACCCAGTAAGTGATGCCTTGAAAATTTGTGACATATGTTAAACTGGAAGTGAAAGAATAACCAAAATGCCTTTTCAAAACCCTTAAAAATATTTAGCTTGAGTACGACATTTCACATGACTGGCTTGCATTATTTTCCTACTCCTCTTTGGAGAGTAGCTAGTAAATTTTGTGAAGTACACAGACATAATTTATCCTTATTCACAAGCTTCAGCCTACATATGAAATTCTAATTATGGATATTCTGTTGAGGACCATTATTCCATCAGCGGCAAAGACTTTTATGGAAGTGTGTACATGTGAACAATCGGTAGTTCAAACAGGTTTTTATGTTGACATGTTTTCCTTCTCACATATTCTTCAAGTAAGTACAAGGTGCTAATCAACGAATCCTTTGAAGAATACCGGTACTTCGTGCATCAGATGAATACATTATCAGGCATCAGCCCCAATTTTAGTGAGCGGCTGTTTGAATGCCCAGCATACCCACAGGTATTGTATGATAAAAGGGTCGTTTGACAGCTTCGAAAATTGTTAGGAATGCCTTGACCTGTGAGATCAATCAAAACTGACCCACCTTTTTTAGCAGAAATATAACCACATGAAGTATTAAACTGGCATTTAAATCAGGCGTTGGGGACAAACTATTTGGCACCAAAAAATATACTCCAAAGAAAGACGTCATACCATGTGGAGTCACTGAAGACACTCAGGCACCTGATTTTAAAAATGATGCACCTTTGTGCAACTGACTACTTAATACAATCTTGTGATGACATATGATTTACATGACATTAAAAGGTGGTCTCTAGTTGTGTCCTGCAGAATTGGAACCAGTAAAGGTGGATAAATATGTGAGGTCCAGTGTAGTTTCTGAGCTGAACAGTGCTGTATCTGTCGACCCACCCTCCTCCAACCTGTCTGTGTCGCTGTTTCTCACAATTTACAGGCGAGGAACTGTCCCTACCTGTACAACAACAGAATAGCATAGCACAGTTTTAGTGTTGCCCTGACAAAATATACTTCCAATGTTTGTACGGACCTGTATGGATGATATTATTACTGGATCAAAGAAACAAGTTAATTGTGATCCATTGGTTATTTCATCAAGAAATCAACTTAAAATACATTCCTGTAAATATATTAGTTCACATCATAAGTATTTTTCAAAAATTTTGTTTTGTTTGCAGAAGGATGAATATCCAAGAATTCTTTCAATGGATGCCAATTTTGGTCTGGTTAGGAAGAAAACTTCTGGTGAAAGCGTGGCAAAACCAAAACACGAAGGCTTATACTTCCTTGACCAAGATGAATTTGTGAGGTCCAGTGACATTTCTGAGCCAAACAAAGATGTTGTGAGTATTGATTGTCAATCCTCCTGCCTGACTGTGCCACTTTCTCTCAATTTTTGAGGCATGGAAACTGCCCATAGAATCCTAAAAATCGCTTAATTTTCAGTGTCATCCATCAATAATGCCATTGGCCTCATTTTTGGCCTTTTTCTGTAAAGATACCTTTTTTTCTGTTTCGTTGACGATGTGCTGAAATGGTGTTTTTCCACTAAATATCATACAAGCCTTATATGGAGGAATTGTTTGTTGCGTGGCGGAAGTGTCTGCGACGGGTTTTAAATCTACCATACAGGACTCACAATGATTTACTGCCGTGCATTGTTCACGACTTTTGTATTGAAATTGAATTAGAAAAACGGTTAATGAATTTTATGGGTGGTATGCCTTCATCTAAGAATGTATTTGTCAGCTTGTGTTTTAAACTTGTGTGTCAGGGGAGTGAATCTTCACTGGGGAGAAGTGTCAACATGTTGTATGCAAAATATGGGTTAGATAGGAACAATGTGGACAGCTGGGGAGATATGTTGAGGGTTTTTTATATAGTGAATGATAAGAACGGGCAAAATAGGTTAGCGGAACAGATTAGCGAATTGATGGTCATGCGAGACGTAGGGGATGCGGCGTTTAATCATAGGGAATTAACAGAAATGATTGATTTTCTGTGCACTAGTTAAAGGTATAACGGCTTTTGATTTCTCAAAACCATTCTTTTTATACAATGGCAAGTTTACTAACTAAATAAGGTATACACTGATATCCCAACATGATTGATTTAGCAGGTTCAGCATAATCAGCTTTTGTAAATTGTAAATCCCGCCACCTGCGAAAACGAAAAATCACTCGTCGGCCAGACAGGAAGTGACGTCATCTCAGGCATCTCAGGAATATCAGAACCAAACAAAACATGGCGAATGCATACAGCGAAAGCGATTCTTCATCAATTTGTAGCGATTGCAGTACTTCATCGTCTGCTCTCAGCCAATTTCTTGCTGCCGATTACGATAGTGGTGATGGTGATGAGTTATTCGACGATGTTGGGGATCCAGAGCCAGTTCCTGGACCGATAGAACCCTACATGTTTGAACCCGTACCTGAACAAGTGGAAGTACAGCATCAGCATGAGCATGTACAGGCGCAGGCAGCTGTACTGTAGTAGCAGAAGAAGAACAGCGGCCAACGAGGCGAGATAATCTTGACTGGTATGGAATATTACAGTTTTATTGTTTTATCTAGACACCCGTGCCCAGCATGTTGGAGACGGAGGCCATCATTTTCAACTGTTCAAGCACTGTCTCCACTGAACACTATAAATGAAGAGCCTACCTACCTACCAGTACCATCGCCAACTATCTCACGGCCGTGAGCTAGGTAATTTTTACTTGTGGAGAAATCCCTCGGTCTTGTTACTATGAATAGCCTGCCGACCACCGCGCCAACGGCGGGTTGAGTAACCAAAGTGGCTTGGTATATAATAAGGAATACGACCAGGAGACCCGGGCTCGCGATTTTCAAAGTTGGTCAAGCAAATCTCCTGCTACACCATCGACGAGCCGTGTAGTTGGTTCCACATTGTAGCATACACCACCAAGATAAGAAATTACCATATAATTTTCCCTTTTCATCATTCTGTTTACGTTTATAAAGCCTTGCTAGTTTCTATTCTTGGTTCATAAGAGTATCTCGATATGGGTTCTTCGTAACCATGTACGAATTCTTGGCATATGAACCGATCTTACCTGTTTTAAACTGATTTTCCGGCGAAATAGCGAAGAAACTCGCACGGGATTTGGCGCATCAGCAAATTTCTCCGCCAGTTGACGAAGTACCAAAAAACTGATTACGCAGTAACCATTCCTGGCACATGACCTAATTATTATTCACTTCCGATTTGGGTCCCTCCCTTTTATTATCATAATCGACGCGTTCAAAGTTGGTCAAGGGAAATTACTTCATAAATCATGCAAATTACCACGAAGGCGTCATATTTGCAGATCAACCAATCAGATCGGAGATTCCACAGGAGTCATGTGATCAAATAAATTGTTAAGGCACATTGTTGTCTAACGGCCGTGATCTATAGCCTACCGGTACCGTATACCATATTCACAAATCCTCATGACTTTACGCAGTGCATGAGCTATTGTCCGTTTGCGGGTGTCCTTTTGTTCAATCCCAACTCACAAAAGATTTGTGTACTCTTATTAACGTTGCGTGGACTTACTTCGTGAATAAAGTCGACCAAGTACTACTACCATGACACTGCTTATTAATCTCATGACTACAATGTCACTGTCACTGATATGATAAATACAGGCCTATATTGCTATCATTTCAGGTGTCACTGCGACAACTGTCAGATCCAGCAAAAAGAGGATGAATGTACGTGCTGCCACGAGATCCAAAGGGTCCAAGACAAGATGGCAGAGATAGAGGCCGAGGGGACGACATGTATCATCCAACACCCAGGATTCATGTCAGTTTGCCTGGACCATCATGTCCTGCAGGTGGCCTGGCTTCAATACAGACAGCAGCATGGTCGGGCAGCATATGATTGGCCGTATGAGAAGAGGATGCGGCACATAAGCTACAGACAGTTAGCGAGGTGGTGTTGGGGGTTTCTGGGGCGGGATGTCCGTGTGGTTTTGCCATCATGTGCGGTGAGTCGGATAAGGGCACAGTTCATGCCCCCCGGACTCGAGGAGGATGCTGAATTCAGAGGTTTTCATCAAGGGGACTCGACTACTAGACACTGACTACAAGTACAATGACATTGACGAACAAGAAATATTGTGTTCAGTTGCATGTATTTGTTCATCTGTACAAAATTTTTAAGTTTCAAATTTTAAATACATTGCTCATATAAAATGCCAATACTGGTGATGTTATGTTTGTTAAACAGGACCCGTACAAAATCAATGATGACTAGGCCCAAGGCCGGGGATGCAATTTGTGATAGCTTCAACTTGATGGTCGTCAAACCAAATTGGCTCCCACCACATACAGTTTACACAGGAATCTAGAAGTCCAACACAAGTTACTTCCCCACATGCTCCACGTAGCGTTTTCCACTCTGGTATTTGTTGATGGCTTCCTGCTTATCCGGATGTTCGAAGGCACTGGAAAGTGGGGGTGGGGGTTCTTCATTCTGACAGATTTCTCCAGCTCGGATGATTCTGCACACCTCTTTCTGAAGTTCAGTCACATAGTCTGAAAAAAGACAGTTGTGATGATGAACAGCAATTAGTCAGCGGTGACCTAGGAAAAGGGGCTGGTCAATATTTCAAATTACATGTGTTCATTTGAAAACTGCCAGCACATTCTAATTACAGGATGTTTTGAAGCGTTTCCCCATTCACTTGAAAGACTGGCTAGGGACACTTTTCATGGACCACCCTGTAGTTTTACTTTGGAAATGGTACTCATCGGCAGGTGAACATCATAGATTCCTTCACCTGGCCTATTTTTTGAGAACAAAATAATACAGACTTACTGAATGTGCACTTGGTCAGAACACGTTTCACTGAAAAGCCTCCCTTCTTGAATTTGGGGAATGAAATGTTGAATTGTTCTTCCCCATTCTTTAGTTTGGCTTGGTCCCTGCCACTGTTCTCATTGAAGTGGAGTCCAGCTAACTGTAGCCTACAAGTAGAAACATATTAACATGTGAATGTGAGCAGTCAGTTTGGCATAATTATGTATGCTTATGCTTATGTAGGCTTTAAAAAACTACATTGATGGGTACAACAATTTGAAAGCTCGACAAACATGAAGACTTTTGTGAGTGAGACTTGCCTGTTCTTCATGCCTAAGTATCCAAAGTGATACATTTTTGGTGCAAAATATATGACTGTGGCATGGTACCCCTCCAGTGTAGATGTCTGCCCATCTGGACTAAGCTTCCTCACAGACTTGATCAACGTCTTCGACAAGAGGATGTCTACCAGCTTCTCAAAAACTTCAGTGCCTTAATGAAACAGAAATAGACATAAATATTGTGCATGATGCGGACATTTTACATGAAGAGTACGATGTACTGCTAGCTAGCATATGTCTAGTGGTCGATGATGTCCTCAAGTAACCTTGGAGAAATTATGTTGCAAGGAAAAAAATAATGTCAATTCTTAAAGTATTTTAGCTTGAATTACCTGGCTTAAACCAATCTCTCACAATACTTTCATGCAAACATTTCGGAACGATACGGTTGCGATGATTGTGGATGTCCGCCAAATGATTGCCAATTGAAGACCATTTTGCCTCCAGCATATCTGGATCTCCATCACTTGTAGCCGCACACCAGTATAAGTGATGCAGGATGCCTCGAATCCACCTTGAAACCTGGGCAAACTTCTTCATGGCGGCCAAGGCTGTCAGCTTCTTCTTCTTCTTCTGAATTTATTGCATTTAGGCTAAAAAAAACTTCAACCAAACCCATACAAACTTACATGGACTGTGGTTGATTTTCCAAGTTGTATTCAACTACAGTATAGGAAGATGCAATGGTTCATCTATATCAGTAACCCAACTTACTTTTTGCGACATGCCATACATCGAGGTAATGAGTCACATTTGGCTTCGTCTCCCTCAACCACTTCTGTATCTGAAGGTGTCCATCAGTTGCCAAAGATGGTGTCAAGTCTGGCTTGGCCGCTTCAACTTTACTCAGGCACCTCTTCAAACCCTCGATCTCCATGTGGTAGCTGGACTTCACCTCTGTACTCTAAAGAAATACAATGTCATGTGATTCAGATTGGTATCACCATTCTTTTTAGGACTAACTGGCAATTCTTATAATGCCATTATGGAGTAAGTTATTGCCAAACTGCATGTACGATAATATCAATGTATAAAATCATAGTTAAAATACCTGAACAAGTTCTGTGAAAATCAAGACATTCCTTCTTGTGTCGTGAAGACTATACGAGCCGTACTTGGCACAATGCCCCATCGAATCAATTCGAGCATCTCCGGCGAATGAGGCATCAGTTTCTAGGGCTGCCAAGTTTTCTTCACTCTGCTTCCCCCATACATTCCTGATTGCTCCGTGGAGATACTTCTTCTGGTGAGTGAAGTATGTGTCCTTCGTGTAGATTTGGACACCCCAGAAGTCAAGTACACGAAGGGCCTTGGTTGGGAGCGCACCAGCAAACAAGATGGCAGCCGACAGGGAAATATTGCCATCTGCGATAGGTCCTTCTTTTGGTTGACTTGTCCAATGATTCGTACCATCACAGGATAGGCAGTCTTGTTCGATTGTTATAGAAGTCCCATTTCTTGTCGATATCTTTGCAGTTGCCCCACGCACACAACAAATGCGGCATATTGAGAACAGATCGAGGAGTTCCTTTTCATATACAACATACTTTTTGCCCTTGGCTTCTTCACCTCCACCATCATCATCTATTGTCCTGAAATATACAAACATTCACTTCGTGTTATTTATGCAGCCATGTGTGCCGTGTAATATGTGAAAGAATTTGTTTGACACCACTGTTCTATTCTGAAAACTATTATCCTATACCATTATTATAATTTTTATCACAACTGTCATTAACCCTTTAGATCCTAACCGGCCGCTATCCGTCCGGAGTACTTCGTCGATATATCCCTAACCGGCCGCCAGTATGTACCACATTTCAAGCGACACCATCGCCATTTTTACTTGAGCAGGTTTTCGGCCTGTTAGGGGTCTATTGATGAAATAATGATCACGTTTAGTAGCTGGCTGGTACTGGGGGGGGCTCTTGTGGGTCTTTTTTCGGTGAAAATTGCTGAAATGCTCCAGGGAAATACGAGGAACCACAAAAAAAATGTCCAGGATCTAAAGGGTTAAGAATGAACAATACTCACAAATCTTGAATCTTCTCCTCTTCTGGTTCCCCATCAACATCATAGGGATCATCAAAGAAGCTCTCCCCACTTTCAGATTTCTCCGCTCCCCAAGACACATCCGCTGGCATGGTATATGGAATCAACTTGGCTGGAGACGGCAAATTCCCCTGGATGTTTACACTTTCATCTGGTACATCTGGTACTTGGGCATCTTTGGGAGGCAACAGAGTCAATGGAGGCAGTCCAGCTATGTTGCACTCAGTTGCTTTTGATCTTACAGTTGTCTGCTTTTTAGGGCGTCCTAAAAAGAATACGAAAAGATGTCTGTCCAATGTACCACTACCAGTATACATAATATATTCTTGGCATTTAAATGAAGTTTAGAAATTGTAGTGTGGAGGGGTGGTATTATGATCACTTGAAAGTATGGTCATGGCGTCTAATCAATTACCTCTTGATCTTGGCTCAGATCTCGGAATGACTGGAGTAAATGCCTCTAGTCGTGGCAGAGATATTGGTGTGACCATTAGAGGTGACTCGACTTCAGCTTCAGGTAAAGAACTTGATACATCCAGATCTGGGTTAGGCTCATTTGGCGAATCTTGCTGCTCATCAGTTGCTGCGGGCTTGCTGTCATCTAGTACCTGCAATAATAACTGAAAGAAAAAAACATTACTGCAGTGTAAGGAAGTATGTCTATCTAAAATTGAGGAAGGACATGGCAGGCCATACAACAACAAAATACAATGTTTTCAGGACATGAACATAAACCTTACCCTCTTCCTCTCTCTTTTCTTGTAAGCTGATCTTCCACCAACAGCACCACTGCTTGTGCTAGGCCTAGGTTCATCAGACCCATTCTCGAAGTTCGAGAATGGGTCTGATGAACCTATATCATCAGAGATCGAGTTCGAGTTGAACTCCATCTCTGATGATACACGCTTCATGGGAAGGTTCTTAGAAGGTATGGTAGGCACTGCATCTTTCTTCAATCTTCGGCACCTTAAAAAGTCATGGTGTATTATCAATACAATGCGGTTGAGCATGGTTTGCTCTGCAAACTGTCTAACAAGAACATGTAGTTGAGTGCCAAGTGGAAATGTCATAACCATTGAACGAAGTCATATGACACATCACACAAGACTACTAGACCATGCCTGCCTGCATGCAAGGCCCTATGCATATGCACAACCTACATGGCTACAGCCGACTCCACTGGCTGGCTGTAGCTTGCTACATTTATAGTGAAGAGGCCCACATGAATGGCTTGTGGTATTCGACTCGATGACTCGACGACGCGATGACTCGATGACGCGATCAAGTTGGAATCTTTTTAAAGAATATCACTGCCTGGACTGTAATTTATACATAGAATCATAAGTGGAGGAAAATAAAAAAGAACCGATCATTACCAACCCCTTTCCAGCTGTTTTCACCGTATCTAATCCGACCATTTTTCGTTTCCTACAAGTTCGCATTTTTGATAAAACCATGCGCCATGTTGCTATGCAAGCTTACCGTCAATACAGCTGAATACACCTAAATATAGCTGGTTCAGATCAACCTCCTACCCAGGTTCTTTACGAGCAGAAATTCCAATGTTAAAATGACACGCGAGTTCCTGGAGACAAGGTTGGCTCTGGATATCCGTTCAGCACGGCAATATTAAATGTCCTATACACCTTTCCAGAAATGGGGCGCTGAGTGTCCGAAATAGTGATGTCATAAGGGGAAACTAGGCCTGTGGTGGAGGGACAAAGGAGATAGTCATGGTTGACCAACACACTTGGATGCCTTTAATGACGGACAAGGGGGAAAAAGTTAGTTCCAATGCAAGCCACCAATTTCGGAAAGCATGTATAGGGGCTGATGTATTGGGGGGGGGGGGGGGGGGGGCAGATGTCAAGGGGCGGAAGAGGGACTGAGTGACTGAGTCTAAAAAACTGCACATATGCGAAATTCCGATTGTTGACAGACTACCACATGACATCTGACATTGGCCACTAGAAGCTTGTTTGTCAATTAAATCTCCGGTCATTTTGCATGCTATGAAACTTCCGCGAGTCCTTTAAATATCAAAATCAATCGCGGGGACCAATCTTCAGTGGCCATGGCTGGGGGGGGGGGCACATCCTTCTACATACCGTAGCTGGGTATGGGAAGGCCGAGCTAAAACCTCTGCTGTTGCAGCGGTAGCCCGGAGACCAGGATCATGGGATTCCGTATTTTAGCAAAATCCATAGCAACGATCGCGTCATCGAGCCATCGCGTCGTCGAGTCATCGAGTCGAATACCACAAGCCCACATGAATACCATGTCAATGTCAGGCCTGGCTTATGTATCATAATCACCATGTAGTGATGTAGCCAACATGCCCACATAACCTCACCTGAGTATTCAACACAATAATATTTCGATAGCTGCGTCTAGGAATTTATTAGGGCTACAGAATCAAAATGTGCTTACTTCTTCTGAAACCCACTTTCGTTCTGGGCAAACGATAATGGTACTTCAAAACAATCGTCAGTGAAGTGTTTTGAGCACACTACGGCCGAAGTGTTGGTCGGTTTCGGATCCACGAAGTCCGCTCTCGTTGTTTGTACAAACTTCACCCACTGACGTCGAATTGCTGGTTTTTTCGGGAATGAATGCGTCGAAAGAGCACTCGATGCATCGGCCGTGGCACTACAGCCGAACAAAACACATCTATTCACCATATCAATTGATATTTCGTATGATATCGCAAGAAACTATTCACATGCAAATGCACTGCACCGCCATGATATTCCCGAGAGAGATCGCTCGGCCTTCCTTTGTTGTCGTCATCGCCGAAGATTCCCGAAGATTCCCGAAGATTTTCGTTTTTGTAGGATGGGCGTGGTCTGGGAATAAAAGTTGAAAGAAAACGAACCACATTGCTTGAAATCGATTTTTTTTGGATTTATTGTTGTCTTAATTTATTTATTTATTTCGTACGAAGTACAATAGACAGTGAGTTAATAGGGTGCATGTACATGTATATTTGTGCAATTACAGGCGTTATAATAAGAACATAGTTATTACATACAGTTTAATCAAGTCTCATCTGTACACACTACATTTAGCATCTGCTCCATCTCTGTTTTACTTAGAATAGAATAATCCCAGCGGTCGCGCATTCTCAATAGGTCCCTAATTACTGGTCCGTTAGGCTCCGTTTCCTCAAATGTCTCCTTCTTTACTGGTAGGTTGTCTATAGTACACTGGAACAAGTCGCATATTTTCAGCAGATTTCGTGATGCACTCGTTCCGCCCAGAAGAGTCAATTCGACACTTATTGAAACTCTCTTGCTTTCACTGTTCATACAGCTTTTAAAGAATCTCGCAAATCTCTTAAAAACCTGGATATCGGACTGTTCATCTCTACAAATAGACGGCAGCAGTAAACAATGGGTTCTGCAGGGTAACCTGAATAACTTTCGAATGCAATTTCTCCAAGCAGTGTTGAATCTGCTGAAGGATCGGTGAGAATAGTCCCATAGAGCGCTACCGTACAATGTCATAACATATGATTTAAACAGCCTGTACTTTACTTCGAAATCACAGAAACCGAATAATGATAACAGACAGTTTGTTCGTTTGTACATTTCCGCGATGACATCGTTAATGACGTTATCCTTAACGTCAACGCCAACCATGTGTCCTAGGTGTTTTGTGTGGTCTTGGGCAATAATTCTGCCGTTCCATATAATGAATATCTCCTCGTTTGGCTTCTTTATACCGTAGAAAAGCAAAATGCTCTTTGTGGGATTAAACGTGACATGATACTCCACTGAGAAAGTATCGCATATCTTCAACATTTCCATCAACCCGCTTTTCATTGGAGATAGAATGACAATGTCATCGGCGTAGCCAAAGGCCCCCATAAACACGTGACCAACATGACATCCCAGTTTGGAACATTCCAATCGTTGAAGGAGTACATCCATATATATACAAAAAAGAATTGGGGATAAAACTCCCCCCTGTTTAATCCCGTTTTTAACACTAATTGGCCTGCTCAGTGCGGTTTTCCACTTTACCCGACACTGTTGAGTCGCGTAAAGTCTAGCAAGAAATCTGGCTATAAGTGGACAACACCCTTTCTTTTTGAGTAGAATAAAAAGTTTGATATATTGGACTCTATCGAACGCTTTACTAGCGTCTAGGAACATAGCGTACACATTGGACCCATTCTTTCTGAAATAGTCGATAGTTTGTTGCATGGTAAAGGTGCATTGCGTGGTAGAACCTTTGCTTTTAAAACCGAACTGTAAATCTGATGACTTAAACGTGCCGGGGCACTTCTTAATCACAATGTGGTCGAAAACTTTCCCAAGAATGTTACTCAACGTTATACCCCTATAGTTTTCTGAGTCGCTCAAAGATTTTCTAGTGTTTTTAGGAATAGGAATGATAACTGAGTTTTTGAAAGCTTCAGGGACATATGAGTGCGTTAGCATACCCGTGAATAGTGCAGCCAGAAGTTCATCTAAGTCTGTAGTGCCATGTATTAAATGATCCGAGAAGAGAATTTTATGCCCTTCATGCTTTCCTTTGTTTAAAAGTTTAACCGCACCGCGGACTTCTGCCGGTGTGATCACGTGGCTTTTGCAAGCACACTTATTCTGCATACAGCCATTGCCGATGTCTCTGTCCAGTGAATTAATCAACTCATTCATTTCTGCCTGGTCGTACCCCACAGACGAATAAAGTTGTTCATATTTGTCAGCGAAACTCTCAGCTATTGAATGTTCATCATTGGCATCGTCTACTTTGTTTGGAGTTGGTTTCTTGCCTCCCTTTACTTTGTTAACCATTTTCCAGAAATCTTTATCATCGTGTTGTAAATGGGCCTCGGCAATATGCATTTGTCTCTGCGCGACGTTCTGTTGTTTTAGTCCTTTTATAGCTAAGTGATATCTAGCTCGGGTTGTTCTCCTAATATCAGCAACCACTCCGTTTCGCGGACTCCCGGCATCCTTCCACATGGAGTGCCAGAATATTGCACGTTCGCGCACATCTTTAACGTGATCGTTCCACCCTGGAATGCCTCTGTTTTGGGTGTCCTTAGGTCGACCTTGAACAGGTAAACATTCTAAACCTGCGTTAACGCATGCTTTAACAATAGAGTCGTGAACATAGTCGATTTCGGCTTTGTGGTCATTACACATGAAGTTCCGACAACCTGACATCCCGATAGGGAGGTCTATTTCGCCCAACTTATTATCTAGACATGTCTTATACGCTTGAATATCGGTAGCTGAAACCCTATTCCAGTTCACTACCGGTTCATTTCTCACTGCCGCACCATTGTCCTCATAATCAACGCTTAAATCTGTTGTCAGCATAATTGGGGAGTGATCTGACAGGTTGTCAACCTCGTGACATACCTCGCATGTTAAAACGTTCGGAACCATATCCTCAGACACGAAAAAGTGATCAATTTTGGACCGGGCAAAGTTTGCCTTACTTTCAAACGTGTAATCTATATTTGGCCCGCTACTAGCCGAGCTAAGCGACTCGTTACCTATAAAATATTCCAGTATTTGGGTATTTCTACTGAATATACGAAGTCTGTCCACATTAAAGTCACCACCGAGAATAATGCTGTTAAAGTTTTCGGTAGCGCATAGTGCGCTCACACTTTGTAATGTTTCTAGGAATTCATCAACTTTATCTTCGCCAGGCATGTACACATTGATTATCAGACATCTGTGATTGGCATGTTCAGCGATGACCGCACATATTCGCTTTGAATCCATTTTTACTGGAATTACCTGAGCCTTGATACTATTATTCCACAGTATAGCAGCGCCCCCATACGGTCTCCCAACGAGTAACTCCGTTTCGTTCATACCGGACACCCCATAACAACAACAGTTATCTAGTTCCCTCTCGAATCTATGAAGCCCGTCGCTGAACTGCCAATGCTCTTGTATCAAAACAAAGTCACACTTGTCTAGTAACTTTTGGATATAGTTCATCCTACCGGCCCCAAGGCCTTGAGAGTTGTAGCTTGTAACTATCAAGTTCATAACAAACGCACAGATCAAAAAGATATTGTTTTTACTGTTATTACTACTTATCATCAACTGGTGGTTGAGTGTTCTTAGGCATCTCTGTTTTTCTGCCCTCCCTTGGAGGTGGAATATACTTCCGGACACCAACACCCCGAGGCCACACGGAGTCAACGAACAACTTTGCAAGTTGGTCTTTAATGCATACTTAGACCTTCTAAACCCACATGTTGGTGCCATTCAGTTATACCTTTAAATTCTTTGAACCTTGATTTTTCACGGATATGTAAATAGATCGTTGTAAACAAGCACTTAGCACCCAGCACAACTCTGTAAATGCACCACATGTGTCAGAACTATTTCTCGACGAATAAACACACATATAATTGAAAATTTGTTTTCCCTTTTATGACTCAGAAGGCCTGCAACAGACCTGCAAAAGGTCCAATCCATGCCAATCACCAAAATTGGATAGGAAGCAATTGACATTTCACCCATTGAAACATGAACCCGGCGTCTGCTGTCTGTTAGGCAGATGGGACATCTTCTCAGTCGTTCTTGAACTTCTTTAGTCATACCAAGCCATACGAACGCTTGGGCAAGGTATATTTTTGTCTTCCAAAGCCCCATGTGACCTACTTCTCGATGGGTACAATCGATCACAGCTTGGCGATGTCTGGAGGGCGGGAGAAGGCGGGGATATTTGGCTGCTGACTGGTAGGGTGGGCGCATGCTGTTTAGTGCACCTTCGACGATCCTCCGGGTCCGCTCCCTGGTTCTAAGTCTTGTGGAATTCTTGTTTCTCTTCGATGCCGATCTCACCATAGATCCATTAATCATAGATTAGTCGCATCGCATCACCTATAGGCTGTTAAGGAATATCCTCAGGTTTGATCCAGACGTTCGAGTCAATCACAGCTACCTCTGGTGGCTCATCATCGCACGTCATGGCTGTCCCTAATACTGCAAATCCGTACAAGCTGCATACCAATGCCTGTGACTATGCTGATGGAGCCATCTTAGTTCAAGATGATGAGAACGGACAAGCCGGTCGAATATATCTTGTATTTGAGGTAGAGGGTATCTGTCCTTGACCGTGATATCGTTCAGCTTTCGGTAATCTACACTGAATCTGTGGTCCCATCCTTCTTAGGCACCAAGGTAATAGGTGACGCGCCCATGGGCTTGAACTGGGTCGGATGACCCTGTCATGTAGCACCTCGTCTATGCACTCATTAACTAATTGGCGTTTCGGTAATAATGGTGTTTATTAGCTTGTTGAATGATTGGTGGACCCTCGGTTCGTATGGTCATGAGTATAAAATCACAAACACCATTTTTGTCCCCCTTGGCTGAGAAGTTGTTCGCATTCTTCGTGTTGAGGGAGTTTGAACCTATCTGGTGTAAGTTCGCCAAGGCTACCTAAACCAATGGTGAGCTGATCGATGGAAATCGGCCATTTATGGCCAAACCAGGTCAATTGTTGCGACGGCATATCCACAAATGCTGATCCCTTGTGCAGTGCATCTACACCGATGATGAATTCGTGATCTATATTATCGTCAGTACCTATCACAGGCAATTGTCCAATTTTCTGCAGTTTAACATTCGACCATACAGTATGATCTGTTCCCCCGTAATTGTTTGAAGATTCGTTGATGAGCTGAAATAAAATCTCATCCTCGGGAGAAAAATGGGACAGGACAAGTAAATCCAATCATCATTTTGGCTAAAGTTGATACTGTTGCTTCGGGTAGGAGACGACACTGCTTATGGCAAGCGGAGTGTCCAGTTATTCAAACAACCTATATTTATTCAATAAAACTTGGTATTATGGCTGAAAACTAAGTTTGTTTGAAATAAATAAATCAAACAACCTACCGTATATTTTCTCCTATTCAATCAGGTTATTTGAAAAAAATATAAGTTTATCTGTGAAAAAGACAATTATCTTTCGTCTTAAAGTTAGTTTTTTTCCATAAACCTATATTTTATGATAAAAATACTGGTTTTCCAACACAAAACCTGTAATTTATTACCTAAAATGTGAGTTTTCGCACCGAAATGTCCATTTATTCAATAAAACTTGTTTTATTTAGAAAATATATAGGTTGTTTTAAAAAAACAATACTTCTTTCAAATAAACTTAGTTGATCAGCCATAAAACCAAGTTTTATTGAAGAAATATAGGTCGCTTGAATAACTGGACACTCTGCTTGCCATACACACACCGTTTGTCCAGTTATTAAAAAAACCTCTATTTCTTTCAAATAAACTTAGTTGATCAGCCATAAAACCAAGTGTTATTGAAGAAATATATCTTGTTTGAATAACTGGACACTCAGCTTGCCATACACACGTTGCTGTCCTGTTATAAAAAAGGAAGAGGATATGTACACAGCATGCTGTGTATGCAACATACAGTAGTTTTATGTTCACAGCGTTTTATATTAATGTTCATTAGGCTCATTATAAACGGCTGTTATAAAACGCGGATTCCGCGGAAATCCGCGGAATCCGCGCGTACCTGGTTCCGCTGGCCACCGTCAGATGTAGTGGTAGTCAGATGTAATGATAATTGTGTTTCGATCTATGCTAGGTCGAGGGCTCCAACATACAGTAATCAATGCCAGCCAACTGTAATTATATCATGTGCTAATATGCTTTTTACTACATTGTTCTACAGAGATGGCTAGTGTAAATGTATGGTATACATGAAGTTTAAAGTAAAAACTTTTCCTCGTATTTTATGAATATTAGCCATTGGCGCCCTTCTGGAACATTCTTAGACTCTCGATGGTAGGTCTAGCTACTCGGACCGAAGATCGCCCAGCGTAGTGTGTGATTCAGTTTACGTTTAATCCGACATGAAATGATAACCAGGCTTATTTAAATGTCCTTGTCAATTAACCATTCGCATGGTGGTATTTTATTTAATGAATATACAAAAATGCGGTGGGGACTATAGGCAGCAGCAGTGGGGCTAATTTAGCCATCTTTAGCCATCTTCAGGCGACGATTCATCCTTGGTAAAAAAGTATCAAAAACCCGTAGTACAATGTATATGTGATTAATAGAATAACAGTCCTGTCTGTATTTCAGTCCACAGTGTCTGTTTATAGTACTTACCTTCCCTCAAAATAATGTAATGAAATACAGTTATTACGGAACGATTTAGTTCTCTAAATTCGTGCTGCGTGCAGTGACCGTGCAGAGCGTATGAACGACTACCACTACATCTGACGGTAGCCAGCGGAACCAGGTACGCGCGGATTCCGCGGATTTCCGCGGAATCCGCGTTTTATAACAGCCGCATTATAAAGCCCCGCCTCCGATTTTATGCTACCTGCTGTGAATCCTAGCAACGTTTTCTCAACATGCTGTGTATACAATGTATAGGCACGCGCAATGTCTAGAGCACACAACAGACTTCACTGGCTGGAGAAAACTGTTTTGGCCATATGGCACACATGCCATCCAAAAACCGGGGCTCCATACGCCTTAGATTTACATGAGGGTCATAGCCAGATGTAGAATGGGGTCAGACAAATCATAACGGGACCATTGTCACCTGAGGTACCAAGAATCAAGGAGACAGATTCAGCAAACAGCAATTTAGCAGGTCTTTAAGCTCCAAATGTTGAGTAGAATAGAACTGATTACAGGATTTTGACGGCTTGCGTGTTTTCCACCATGCATGCATTCAGTCCGGGAAAAGGGTGACCAAATTCCGGATGCTGTTGGTGAGCATGACATGGACCTACTTTGTTCAACGGAAACGTGGGTGACATCACTAGAAAAGGACATGCTTTATTTGAAGTTACTCACCCCTCCAGGATACAAATTTGTGCATTTCCCACGCCCTAATAACGCTGGATGGTGGTGTGGGAATACTGCACAAGGAGTCACTGGTAGTGTCAAAACAGGCTTTACGTCTGAGTATGGACAGTTTCGAAGCATGTAGTATCAACTTTGACTTAGGGTCACATGTCCTGTGCGTGGCGATAGTATATAGGCCCCCTCCTCGGAAGAACAAGTTGAACACTGCTCACTTTTTCTCAGAATTCTCACCATGGCTTCTGGATCTCACGTCATGTGCGGGCGACTTACTTCTGGTTGGAGATGTAAACTTTCATCTCGACATCCCAGATGAACTGGACACCCGCCGCTTCAGTGAACTTGTAATCCGCAGTAAAGTTGTTATCTTTACCTGGGATGTTATATTTATAAATATGTTTAGTCTCTGGCCAGTCCAGAGTATTTCTGTATATTTCTGTATATTTCTGTATAGGCCTATGTAGGGAATCTTGAATGTTACGACCTGGTGTTATGTAACTCTTGTATCTCTTTGACGCCCAGTGTTCGGCAGTGCCATATAGACCGGTGTGCAAGGGATAGTAGTCCTAGGGCTGATAGTCCGTGTAACAATAGCCCGCACTGCTAAATGTTTTGGTTAGGGTTAGCGGTACAATAGATCATGCTGCTTAATTGATCAAATACAATGCTACCGGACTATGACCCCAGGGGGACTATATCCGCTGTCACACCGGTCAAGGAATAACAACACCTTCATATATTATATCGTCTCTATTTCGTTCACCACCGTATTGAAGAACTCGGAGTTACTGCCAGCTAGGGGTAACATCTTTTGGGGGCTCAGCCGGGCCAATGTGTGTGTGAACAGTGTTTTAATTCATGAATTCATGACATTTCTCCATTTTGAGACAGTGCAGTGAAATTTTGAATCGGACTGATTCTTCCGTTGAATTTCTGAGTAGTGGATCCGAATGCAGTGTTTGTATGCCGCTGAAGTTGTGGTGCTGTCTCGCTAGACGTATTTCGAACGTTGTTCGTGGTATTCGTGTAAATATGGCAAGCTGCCATATTGGAAGGAGCGCCAGTTTCTTGCATGCAATACGAGCAGTTTTTTAGCCGGTATGTGTTCGTGCCAGTTGGCCCACAAACTTTGTTTCGTGAACGATGGGTGTGGTCGTGTAATGTTTGCACGACGTGTACCTTCCGCTTGATTGACTGCGCAGTGGACTATAGACGTTTGTTGATTGACGATTTTGACTTGTGACCGAGGACAAGCACTCATTGACTTGACATTTTACTCTAACTTCATTTTGACTTTAACCCTGAGTTATCATTAACTTTTGTGACCGTATATCGTTTTATGATATGATTTGACATGATATTGAGGGATCATTTCATTTCATATCATTCTTGACTTGTTTATGTTGAGTTGGCCTAGGCTTATTGGTAGAGTATGACAAAATACCCCGACCGGTACCTTTAACTGGTGGTTGTCCCCTATTGATATCAGACAACGGATGAACCAACTCTTTGTCAACATATTCATCCTCCAATGGAGGCATCTGGTCAACACGACGAACATTCTCCATGTCCACATATTCTATTTCTCCTGCATCTTGACCATCAGTACTCACGGTGCTGCTTAACGCATCTACTATCTGCTGACGATCACCTGGGTGCAATTGTTTTAACATCGCCGTTATGTCGTGAAACATAGCAATTCTGTCACTATGTGACTCTTCTTTGCCTCCCTCGGCCATAATAGAAGAAATTATAACTATACGTAGACAAAGTTCTAGAACATATGTAAATATACTGCAATAATAGTCTGATGAGCTAGAAACGAACAATCTGAAAATCAAATATATTTTTCCAAATTGGTACCTGTATGTAAATAAGAGCTGCTGGAAATCTATATGCGAGTTAAATAAAGTACTCGGGATTGGACTCTGATACTGAAATTGCAATATGGCTTATTATAAAGGGAATGCTGAAATTAAGGCTTGGTCATCTAAAGGCATTCTGCAATTGAAAATACTCACTTATCTTTTACCTAAACTATGGATTATAATTATGGATTATGAATGAGAGCTAATAATATCAACGCTGCACCCAAAATTTTTACACAAGTCTACAATAATTTCACCAAGTCCAAATCAACCTAAGATTATTCCCTTAAACAATAAACAACATGCCATATCAACGATTTAGACCTTGACCCGAACTACATGCATCCATACAACACTTCCTCACTCACCACAAGCACATTATTCACATTCATCATACAGTAGTACATGCATGCCACGCAAAATGACCGAAATTGTGAAAATAATACCACTGCAAATATAATCATCCTGCTATAACTGCTGGATGACAAACTAAGCTAAACATGCATTGGCAAACCCGCATATTAGCAATTAGGCAAAATATTTCACTAAAACACGTTATCTGCAGGGCAAGGAAAGGCTCGGGCATTAACCCTGCCGAGACCGGTGGACCTATTGACAATAAACCACCGGCTAGTCAGGTTTATACAAAGGGAAGGGGTTTACCCATTCATAGCACCCCAAAGGCCCCTTTACCTCCTATAGGTTCTGAGCGGAAACGCTCTGGGTTATACTCTAGTCACCATTCTTCGTTTTCTGCCGGTAATGAGTCCAGATATGTTGTAAATACACCTTGTTTACCAAATTTTACAGGCGATAAAAAGTCCGAGGTATCGTACAGACAATGGAGGGTTGAGACTAAAGGTCTCTTGCAAGATGTTGGCTTTCCGATGCAGACGATTTTGACTGCAATTAGGAGGTCATTGAAAGGTATGGCCGCCGAGTGTTTATTGCAATATGGGGATGACATCAACCCATATGATGTGATAACTGATTTTGATAGGTTGTTTAGAGAGGTCCTTACCTCCGAACAAGTACTGGCAAAGTTTTACGCAGCATCCCAGGAGCCTGACGAAGGTGTCACTACCTGGGGATGTAGGCTTCGAGAGATTTTGTCTCGATGCCCTGATGAGGAATACAGGACGGGGAAGTATGCCGCAGCTATCTTGCGTCAGAAATTCTTTTCAGGGCTTAAGCATGACAAGATAAAGACAGCCGTCCGTCATTTTTTGACCAGGGAGAAGACTTTAACAAATTGTTAGTTTCTGCTCGTGCGGTGGAGCAGGAGTCTGGGGTTATCAAGCCCACGCCTGTCAGTCAGCTGTCAAATAGCTCCACAGCTCCGGAGGTTGAAAAGATGGATCTGATTTTGAAGAAAATTGGGGCCTTAGAAGGACAAGTAGCGGACTTGAGAAAAACTCAAGCCCGCGAAAATGCAAAAGCCAAGGACGCATTATCTTCTTCGGGTGTTTCTTCTTCTACTACTGTGCCTGTTGTACAAACGTCTGGCGGTAAAAGCAAAACTACCCCGTTCGCTGGTCGGTGCAATTTTTGTCACAAAAAAGGGCACAATGTTGCTACGTGTTATCGCCGTATCAAACAATAGGCTGGTAATTTAAACAGGCAGGAACCCGCGGACGGAGGCATCCGCGGGCGAAAACCGTAAAGCCTCAAACCAGTAGACAAGTATCGAATGCGTTAGTGGGGAAGCCTGCTGAGACGACAGTTGTTCTGAATGATCAGAAAGTTGATTGTTTGGTTGACACCGGTTCTGTTGTTTCAACTATTGGCTCACTGTCTATAGTGACCATTAAAGTTGCATGGGTTTTTTAACCTCATTTTGCGATAACCTCGTTTGTCCATAAGGGCTGACCGATTCGGGCGCAATCGGCATCATTGGCTGTGTTTGGCATCATAAGCGCGCAGCAGAAAAGCCGAAGGCTTTTCTGCGAAGCGCTACTATGGTTAACGTGCATACGACGTATCCAATGTAAACAATGTTTCTCAAGTCTATGGATTCGTTTCAAATGGCTTAAATTTGACTTAAAATGGCCGCCAGAAGAGATAAACGCGCGAATGAAGCAACTCGACTATTCTGAGCTCCGAGAGAGAACCACATGAATATTCACACGGTTTTTTAATCACACTTCAATTTCAGGCGGTTTACCCCCCGACATATGTGTTTTGATTTTTGAAACTTTAGTAATAATATCCAAAAGATGCTTAAAATGGATATAATCCCGAATTAATGAAGCAAAAGACAGGAAGGCGTTTGAGGCGTTTCGAGAAAAAAAATGTTATTTTGAGATTTCAATAAACCTTTTGAACGAATTCCACATGGGCCGTGGTGCGATCCGAAGACACCTCAAGGAGGAATGTATGTTTTTATGGGGTACCATTGGTTTTGCAGATCTTCTGTTTTTTTCTAAAGAATAATCAATATTCGCTAGCAGGCTTTTTATGCTCCCAGGTATGAAGAGGGTTCTATGTTCCTTTTGTTCTTTGTTCATCAGTCTGGTGTTCCTCAAGAGTAAAGTGTCTTCAAGTCTGACATGTTTTAGCCAGTGCATTGGGGGGAAGGCCCCTCAAACCCCCTATTGGCCTCTCAATAAGTCCTTCCGAGCTGCTTACCCTGGGGCGCTCGAGTGGAACCCCCAAACCTTCATGATAGTGCAGTCCTCTAACAGGCTAAAACATGGCCAGCAAAAACCCTTTCCAACCAATTTTTTATGCATTAACCATTCGGCAACATGTTGGATGGGGAAAAACCTGATCCCTAGATCCCTGACCCCTTGAATTGGTTGCCCAGGTACGACCACAAGCAATTGCCTCAAGGAAGCCACCAGTACGACCTCGTGGGAGTCTTGCCAATATCATGCCAGTGAAAAGGAAGGGTAATGATGGTTGAGGGTTGCAGTTAGGGTACCATCAAAGGAGTACCTCTTCCTCGCTCTGTCAAAGGACTGCACTATCATGAAGGTTTGGGGGTTCCACTCGAGCGCCCCAGGGTAAGCAGCTCGGAAGGACTTATTGAGAGGCCAATAGGGGGTTTGAGGGGCCTTCCCCCCAATGCACTGGCTAAAACATGTCAGAAGGACGGGGGTTGGGGGGGGGGGGGGGAGGGGCTCTCCATGGCGACAGTTGCGCGAGTTCAATAGAGCTTGCACTTTATATTAGAATCTGCCAGAGTCCCAGACTACGATAGTCTGGACACCTTTCGGGGGGGGGGGGGGGTGACATTTTCCATTTCTTTGCCGGCTATTATGGCGATGGAGTTGAGTTACTGCTAATGCGATACACGGAGAAAAAAGTCTATCAAAACAGAAAATTGGCGGAAGGAACTATAGCAGGGTCCCAACCAGGGGGTTTGGGGGGTTTCCCCCCAACCTAAAGGCGCTGCGCGCTTACTAGGGCACTGCACTGATAATATTAGGTGTGTCTAGTGAAGTGATTTTGGACAACAAACCATCGTATATATCTGTTTTTTTCGTTTTTCCATTTAATTTTGCCACGCCCCTTTTCCAGGGTGTTATTCATATTGATTTATTATGGTCATATGTACGTACATTCGTACAAGGGGACGAGCTTACTATGTTCCAACAAATCGAGTACATTCGCAAAATGTTGATTTTTTGGACGCGTGTGAGTAGTGCAAATCGGCCACAAACAATTTATTCCATTTGATTCCATTTGATTCCATCGACAAATATTTAAAGAAAAGAACGAATATCGTGCCAGTTCGATAGTTTCAGGTTTGATTAGTAAGGTTTGATCCGGGGGTGTGATAATGATATGCTACATTAGCCGATAATCAACCTGGGATCGATGAAGTATTGCAGGCGTATGACTGTATGCAACTAAGCTTATGGTGAGCATTCGGAACGAGGTAATCACCGTAATTCCCGTCATCCATTAATGTTTACATCGTTCACTGCTTGCTTTCCGTACAAAATCAGTAAGTTTTCTGATGTCGAGGTGATAGAAATACTCATCGAAGTGTCAATTAGTTGTCTGTGAATCGCTGGCAGCATTGGTATGACCTGGTTTGGGTGACACTGACTGACAGAGTTGCACTTGCAGCCTGATGCGGATGGCCGGTGAATTCTGAAGTCAACGTATACGTATAGGCCGGACATCCTAAACAGCGTCCACCAGCGTCCACCAGCGTCCACCAGGTTTCAAAGTTATCAAAATTATATTTTCTTGACATAAATCAATAATATCATCAGTGCAGTGCCCTAGTAAGCGCGCAGCGCCTTTAGGTTGGGGGGACCCTGCTATAGTTCCTTCCGCCAATTTTCTGTTTTGATAGACAGTTTTCTCCGTGTATCGCTTTAGCAGTAACTCAACTCCATCATCATTAATATCCGGCAAAAAAAGCCCCCCCCCCCCCCACCCCCGTCCTTCCGACATGTTTTAGCTAGTGCATTGGGGGAAAGGCCCCTCAACCCCCCTATTGGCATGGCCTCTCAATAAGTCCTTCTGAGCTGCTTACCCCGGGGCGCTTGAGTGGAACCTCCAAACCTTGATGATGGTGCAGTCCTTTGACACGTTTACCCAGAGCGAGGAAGAGGTACTCATTTGATGGTACCCTTACTGCAACCCTCAACCATCATTACCCTTCCTTTTCACTGGCATGATATTGGCAAGACTACCACGAGGTCGTACTGGTGGCTTCCTTGAGTCAATTGCTTGTGGTCGTAATATATTCAAGGGGTCAAGGATCAGGTTTTTCCCGCACCAACATGTTGCCGAATGGTTGATGCATAAAAAATTGGTTGGAAAGGGTTTTTGCAGGCCAAGAGACTGGAAGACACTTGACTCTTGAGGAACACCAGACTGATGAACAAAGAACCTGAGGAACATAGAACCCTCTTCATACCTGGGAGCATAAAAAGCCTGCTAGCGAATATTGATTATTCTTTAGAAAAAAACAGAAGATCTGCAAAACCAATGGTACCCCATAAAAACATACATTCCTCCTTAAGGTGTCTTCGGATCCCACTACGGCCCATGTGGAATTCGTTCAAAAGGTTTATTGAAATCTCAAAATAAAATTTTTTTTCCGAAACGCCTGCCCGTCTTTTGCTTCATTATTTCGGGATTATATCCATTTTAAGCATCTTTTGGATATTATTACTAAAGTTTCAAAAATCAAAACACATATGTCGGGGGGTAAACCCCCTGAAATTGAAGTGTGATTAAAAAACAGTGTGAATATTCATGTGGTTTTCTCTCGGAGCTCAGAATAGTCGAGTTGCTTCATTCGCGCGTTTATCTCTTCTGGCGGCCATTTTAAGTCAAATTTAAGCCATTTGAAACGAATCCATGGACTTGAGAAACATTGTTTACATTGGATACGTCGTATGCACGTTAACCATAGTAGCGCTTCGCGCTTAAAATAGGTTATTTAAAACATATTTTGCAAGTTTTATTGCAATATAGCTTCACAATCTACGTCATTATGTCTTTAGTGGCCGCATCAGGGACACCATGCTAAGTCACATAAGCTAAAGTGTGTCGTGGAGGTGTGTCCGCCAGACTACCGCGTGATTGGTTGACCTAGTTGATATCTGTGTCAATTCGTTGTTTTTGCGACGACCAATAATGACGAATCATCAGCAAGAGTATTGACTTGTCGTAGTGGCCGGTAAGGGCGATGGGACGAGGCCTTATCACTAAGTCCGTAGTGTAACTAGTTGTAACAACCCTTCTTGGTTTATGCACATTTTGGAGTATTTATACCCTTAAAGAAGCAAATGCTTTCAACACATATAATCTGTGCCTCTTAATGATTCAGCGATATCTAGAAATCATCACTTGCGTGTTTCCAGGGAATGTAAAGATTTTTTTTTATATTTTTGCATTTTTCTCCAAATATAGGGTTTAAAATGTGCCTTAGCCTGATTATACTTCTAAGCTCTTCAATTAGTACTCGCATTTTAGTCTGGTGGTCCGCCATCTTGGATTCAGTAAGTGAACCAATTGGTCCAGTCCCTGTTGACAACATTATAGCAATCATTTCTCACAGTGAGCCATTATCGCCGAAGGGCTTGTCTCTTCTTCTTTTCTAGATCAATATCTTCCAAATCTGGAGATACAACCCTTGTCGCAGATTCTAGATATCCAGAGTGCTACTGGGGATAAGCTCCCCTATAAAGGGTTTGTAGAGTTGCCTCTTACAATAAACTTACTAACATTGGATATTTTATTACTCGTCGTTGCGGATACAGCATATAATGCATTAGTTCCTCTCCTTCTTGGTACAAATGTTCTATGTGAATTGTCTAAGGACAGAAGTTTGATCGAGGATACTATATGACGTGACACTCTCAAATGCTATGACATAACACATGATCCGATCGGTACGGTTCGCACCAATAAACCAATCGCCGTAGATAGTAATGCACAAATTTCTATTAAAGGGATTACTCGGTGTAACACCGGTCGTCCGATGAATGTTGTTACAGATTCTTGTGAAACCTTACCAAGAGGTTTGATTTTGGTATCTTCATTACAGAAGATTCCCTCTGCAGGTAAGACAAAGAAAGTGGCTGTTGTGCTACAAAATATTACATCTCAACCTATTTCTGTTCCAGGAAGATTTGTAATATGCAAATTGACAGAGGCCAATTAGGATATCAAACCACCTGTTTTAGATGCGGTCGACGATTCTCTTCTTTCAGATAGCACTCATGCTACAGAAACCTATGGTACAGTTCCTAAGTCTGATGAGTATGACGTTGATCGATCTCCTTTTCCAGATGCTTCTAATGCTGGGATAAACAGTGGTCCTCTGTTGGATTCCGACTTTTTGAAACTTTTTAAATTTCAGGAAGACATTGACTATGATCATTTGTCCGATCTACAGTCTCGTTTGGTGAAATGGAAATCAGCATTTTCCCAACACGACTCTGATTTAGGTCGTACCAACCTGTGAAAACATCGTATAGATTTGTCAGACAACAAACCATTCAAGATCCGTCATCGCACCATTCCTCCTACTATGTATGATGATGTCCGAATCCATTTGAAACAAATGCTTGGAAGTGACGTTATTCGGGATTCTATGAGTGCGTATGCTTCTCCGGTCGTTATTGTACGTAAAAAGGACAACTCTCTTAGGTTTTGTATAGATCTGAGGGAGCTTAATAAACGTACAATCAAAGACGCATAGTTTACCCAGGATTGATGAGACCCTCAATGCTATTGCTGGGTCCACTTGGTTCTCATGTCTAGACATGAAGGCGGGCTATTGGCAAGTGGAGATAGAGGAATCTCAAAAACATCTCACAGCTTTCTCGGTAGGACCGTTAGGATTTTATGAGTGCAATGTTATGCCATTCTGGGCTACAAATGCTCCAAGTACATTTCAACGTTTGATGGAACTTGCTTTGCAGGACATAAATCTAGAAATCTGTCTTGTTTACTTGGATAATATTATTGTTTTTTCAAAGTCTGTGGAAGATAATTTGAATAGGTTGGAACTTGTTTTCGAGAGGATGGTGAAAGCTAATGTGAAGCTCAAACCCTCTAAATGTCAGTTTCTGATGAGACGTGTAAAATATCTTGGTTATATTATTTCAGAGTAAGGTATTGAGATGGATCCCGATAATGTCGAGGCGGGCCGGACTTGGCCGCGGCCCTCGTCTGTTGATGACTTCCGACGTTATCTTGTATTCTCGTCCTATAATCGTAGATTTGTAATAGATTGTGCCATGATTGCTTAACCCCTTAACGATTTACTGCATTGTTCTTCTGGGAAGAAGAGCAAGGACAAACCTCCTTGGTTATGGGGTGAAAAGGAACAAGCGGCATTTGATAAACTGAACATATTACTGTGTGAACCACCAATCCTCGGTTTTGCCGACTATTCTTTACCGTATGAGTTGGAGATACTCTAGTCTCGGCTTTTTATGGTGTGTTTGCAATATGCAGGCCATTCCCCTTCACAAACTACGTAGAGC
This sequence comes from Lineus longissimus, assembly GCF_910592395.1. Classification (NCBI taxonomy): domain Eukaryota; kingdom Metazoa; phylum Nemertea; class Pilidiophora; order Heteronemertea; family Lineidae; genus Lineus; species Lineus longissimus. The sequence goes on from NC_088310.1 coordinate 11,382,577, forward strand.
ATGGTTACTCACCGCTTTTGTGATGAAACGGCCAATCAGATGGCGGAGCAATTCCGAAGTGTGCTATGGTCGATTTCGCGGTTATGCTAAACACTCAGGCAGTTTGTTGAATCGCTCCTATGAAAGAGATCTGACCTATGAGCAGTTCCGAAGTTCCAGTGTCAATGGTATTTCCAAAATTGGGTCCGGGGTGGTTTTTTGAATTGTTTGTTGTCAACATTGTGAGCAATGCCTGTGCCTGTGGTGCCGTGAGTCACCAGGTTATCGAAAATGGATTCGAGGCAGCTTTACGCCAAGGCCAGGTCGAGGCTGGACCACTTCCACAACTTGACGAAGAACATGCAGATGGAATTGAGTTCATGGCCATGCTAGATGATGAAGTGGATCAGGCCTATAGTGCTCTGCAGGATGCGAGAGAACACGGACTGTGCCTTTGTACTGTCTGTGTCAACATTAGTTGTCCACCATAAATCACCTTCGTGGCACTTATTTACCCACCAAATCTCTAAAAACTTCCCCATAATAATCTCTGATTTCTAAACCTGCATTCAATGGTATTTCAACAGAACTACCATGTTTTGCTGCAATGAAATGCAGAAAAATACTACTGAATGCAGGTTTCCCAAATCTGAATTTGATTTTGTGGAAGTTTTTAGATAAGAATTTGATGGGTAAATAAGCGCCATGAAGCCGATTTATGGTGGGTAACTAATTTTGACCCAGACAGAAGCCTGAATATCTAAGCAGATCCATGACGTCGACTTATGTCATGACGTCAGTCACGTTGGCAAGAGGAAAAACCATTGTTGTTTTCGGCCGTTATACAACATCGTCGCTGCATGTGCTTACTGTGTACATTACCGAGTGACGTACTGCACATCTTAGCAATCTATGGGTAATAAGGTTCACGTTGGTTCACGTTGGCTTTTGTCCTTAGCGACGTTTGACGTGTTTAGAAAAAAATGGCCTGTGTTGAAACGTGTAAACAGGTTCCCCAATCATCCCCCTGGATATATCTATCTATCTCATTTCTTGTTTACCTCGATGCAAAAAGTTCAATTCTGAATTGAGACTGTAGTCATTTCCTATGTTTAGAGAAAAATGCACCAAACGTTGCAATTTTAAGGAAAATTTAGACACCCAGGCAGTTTATGGTTCATACTCAGAATGTAAAATTCGCGCATTTCTTTTGCGACACCCTGCATTATAGCATTACTTTTATTTATCGTAATAACAGTGTGAAGTAAAACTTTCAATATTACAAACTGCATCAATTTCGGTCATACATTGAACATTAAAAGATTGGATGTAATGAACCATAACTTTCCCTGTGGCTCAATCAATTTCACAAGGACCGCGTCCCATGCTAGCAGTCACACGATTCAAATGTGAATGACAGACGTTCAGCCATTCATATGGTGGAGGCGGTCTTCCATTACAAATCACCACTGTGTAGGCGGTAGGCCGTGGAGATAATGAACCCACCATAAAAAGCCGAGACTAGAGTATATGGAATAAATTCTTAAACATACCAAACAGAATTAATTTCAACATGTTTAAACACTTTCTAAAGGACATTTAGAATTTTTTGATGTATAACTTGATTTTGGCCCGTAGGGGGTTAATGTGCATTCCTACGCGTGGGAAAAATGCATTTTTGAATTTAGCTCCCTCATATTACCCTAATATCATCACTTAAAATTTGCCCGCTAATTTGTCAAACGAAATTATTTTTCTAGACACTTTTTTCACACTGGGCCCATGGCCTAAGTGTATAACGTTTAACAACAGCAGAATGGGGTGGACTGTAGCCCGCATATCTAATATCTAATGGCTGTTATCGTATGTAATTATCCGAGTTTGGCAGGAGAGAGACCTAGGCCCTTTACGTGTATGGCAAGCCAGAGTGGACACAATTCGTATTTAATATCCTTATATATTGTTATTTTATGTGGATATATATTCATATTTTATGTCCATATATATTCCGACCAATCAGAATGAATTTCTTTATATGCACAATAATTCATTTTATATACACATAAATTCCATTTTATGTCCACATAAAATCCGATTTTATGTCCATATAAATTATTTTATGTGGAGATATATTGGTATTTTATGTCCATATAAATTAGATTATATCTACACATAAATTAGACCGGACGAATTTATCACCACATAAATTCCCATTTTATATGGACATAAAATCAGCCAATCAGAATGCCGCTTTATATGTGCTTATATATTCCACTTCCGTATTGAAAACGTCTACTTCCGTATTAGAATCGGTCACTTCCGTATTAAAATACTTTTGGCCAATGGGAACCATCGTTTCATTGGCGCGCGCAACTCCATTGTATTGTGGGCGTGCAGGGGAGTGAGCGTGGCATTGTGTTAAGTGTGCAGAGTTCAACAGTCAACCCTCTGCCTATTATCTGCTGAACAATGACTCTTCCGACCCACAATGCAGCTGCGCGCGCCAATGAAACGATGGTTCCCATTGGCCAAAAGTATTTTAATACGGAAGTGACCGATTCTAATACGGAAGTAGAAGTTTTCAATACGGAAGTGGAATATATAAGCACATATAAAGCGGCATTCTGATTAGCTGATTTTATGTCCATATAAAATGGGAATTTATGTGGTGATAAATTCGTCCGGTCTAATTTATGTGTAGATATAATCTAATTTATATGGACATAAAATACCAATATATCTCCACATAAAATAATTTATATGGACATAAAATCGGATTTCATGTGGACATAAAATGGAATTTATGTGGACATAAAATGGAATTTATGTGTATATAAAATGAATTATTGTGCATATAAAGAAATTCATTCTGATTGGTCGGAATATATATGGACATAAAATATGAATATATATCCACATAAAATAACAATATATAAGGATATAAAATACGAATTGTGTCCACTCTGGCTTGCCATATACGTGAGCCTATTGCGTATGAGGTGATCACTTTTTGTATAAATGCAGGTCTTTCAGGCCTGTGGTGGCACACTTACGGAGGTGAACGTGCGGAAAGGTAAGTGCGCATTCGTCAAAAACGCGTTGGACTTCCTCGATTTTAGAAACCTATGGTTTGGCCAAATATTCCAACCATATTAGGCATATGTAGTAGCATGGTACTGTGATATACATGTAGTTCATTGTAATAGTTTATACTCTTATCTCCAGAACTATGACACCAGATAACTCCACCTCGAACTGGTCATTTAATATTCACCATGCCTCACAATTATGACCTGCTTATTTCTGGTTGGTTGATGCAATACAGAAGAGGATGGTACCTGCCCACCAATTTCCCGTCGAGAGGTCCTCCGTGTGATAGGCCTTGCTTGGGGTCGAATGACGGAGAAAGCAGTTCGCCTTGCCTGGCAAGCAAGCAGATTAGTACAAAATAATGATTTAGAAATAGACGTCAACGACCTAGTTGTTGAAGAGGAAGAGGAGGGCAAGGGTCCCGAGTTTTTGCCCCTCCTAGATGTTGATGACTAATGTACAGTAATATTCTTTTCTTGCGAACTTGCGTCTTTTTCTGTGTTTTGTCAACGGTACTTGTGTCGCAATAAGAATTGATAATTGTCCTAAATCTGTTGATGTTGGCAATTTCAACACAATTCCGTGTCATTTGACTGGTGCCATGGGACATGTGCCCTAAACACCTGTCTACTTCTAACCCCGAATATTCATTGTAAACCCTATACCCTGCCAACCACATTCATACTGCCAAGCGGCAAGAAGGTCTACATGAAATGACATGGTTAGACCGTCTCAGCCAGTGTACGGAAACATTGAAACTGATGAGTCGGTATAGCTCGACTGACAATAGCAAACGTCCAACACAGTGTCTTCATAGTAAAGCACGCCAATTGCATGACACAATAGGCCTACACCGGGTGCGACGGCGATCCTCCAAAGACACCAAACCGCAATACTCGTATGTAATACCTCGAGTTATTCCATTGAAATCACCTACTCCTGGTACAGGTCTATAAAACTAGGGAATTATAGATCGGGTTGATCGAGGCCGAGGTAAGTGGGATTTTCCCGTATATAGAATTGGCCTTGGGTTACGAGTTTTAGAGAACTTGTAAGGTATTTGTCCATGGTTTGGGTTATGGACCGAACATCCCACGAAAACGAGGCATTTTCAGTCAAAGCGAGGCATCTCTGTCGTCTGCTAACGGAAACAAAATAATTTGAAGTGTTATCCCCTTCCAACAGCAAAGAGCTCCTGGAATGGGACCAAACATCCGGGAATGGGACCAAACATCCAAGCAATGGCGTACGAAAATCATTTTGATAAGGTTTTTTGGTTGCATTTGTCTGTCATACTCGTCTTAAATTAGAGAACCGGTTTTCGCAAAACTGTCTCATCAAACAGATCATTTTGAGCTATATGATAATGCCAATTATGTTACGTACTAAGTATATCCCAAAAATCCGGAATTTGAATAGTATTGTCGGCCTCAGAAATATTTATCGAGGGTATTCAGGTGTGACGAGAAGCGAACATAATTCATTTCTATTGGTCAAAATGATTACCGAGATTAACTGTCCAGTTTAGCTCACTTAGTAGCACTGCTGGCATGGTATGTATTTTGCCAAATACATCGTGGGTTCGACTCCATTTGGAATCCTTTTTTCAATTCCTTTTTTCACATTATTATCATTCAATTACATGTACTTTTATTTTAAATTGTTCAATTCCTTTGCTATGATATTTTTTTATAAAAGTGCACTAGATTATTTTGAAGTCGAAAAGTAATTGCCCTCTCAATCGAAAATAGATATACATGTAAGTTTCCTTACTGTTTTTTTTGTGAGAAAACCACGTGGAACGACTTACACGAGAAACGCGTTGAACTGCGCGGAAAGGTCCTGCCGAACCACATGGCCATTTTATGAGGTGCCAAACGCCATGCCAAATCCAAAAATATCCACTAACGCGGGCTATTACGTCCACGCACTTTTGTGCACGTTCGCATACACGTAAAACGTACTGCAAAAGGTCTTTATTAATAAGGTCGATGTCGTCCGCGAAGCGGAGATCGCTGATCACCCTCTGAGACTGATGGTGAATTAGCGCTTCAGACATGATATTCTCCTGGAAGATGTTGCACATCCGCTCTCCTACTGATATTGGGGAACATTCGCTGAATTCCTCTCCTCTCTTAACCATGCTGGTTAATGCCCTGTACAATACTTCAATAAAGTTTATGATGCCTCTGATGTTATTGAACCGCCGCATAACTGCCCAATACGATCAAAACACTTCTTATAGTCTACGTAGGTGTGGAATATATGATTCCCTAGCCTTAGCTCCTGCACTTAAAAAACACTCTCGGGTTGAAGATATGTTCTGCTGTTGATCTACCCTTCCTAAAACCAGCTTGCGCTTTGGAGAAGATAGCTTCTGATTGTGGCTGTAGGCGCCTCAGCAGTACTTTCAACAGGGTCTAGCTTTGGTGACTACATAGGCTATTGTTCTGTAGTTCTGGCATTTCCGTACGTTACCTTTCTTTGGGAGTGGGAGGACAATGGGTGTTGTCCAATCATGTGGCCATTCTCCAGTTCTTGCATGCCGATCCTGGTGTAGGCTTTCACTACAGGCTCACCACCAGTAGCCAGAAGCTACGCCGGTATGTTGTCTATACCTGGAGCCTTTCCGTGTTTGAGGCTTTAATTGCTGTCTGAGCTAATTGCTGGGGGGGGGGGGGGGGGGTAAATTGGCCATATTTAGGTGACTAATCTGCACAGTGTGGGCACTGGGACGTGTTTGATTCACCACTAAATATATTCATCGTAAAGGCGTGGATAGTTTTGACGTATTATGAGATGGGAGAGACCCATATTGGCGACTTCATGTAACTTTATCTTGCCTACTAAGCTGCTGCCTAGAGAGTTTCTTAGAGTACATCTCCTTAGTTCATAGGGTAGGCCCTACTAAAAATTGAAAAAAAGAAAAAAGAAAGAAAAACAAACTTGGAGAAGTATTTGATTTTAATAGGAGAACAAATATTAGGAAGTTAACAAACATGTGAATACTCTCAACTCGACTGTATAAGACCAGATCATATATTTCTTGCCCGCCCATCATATGTTAATCATACATGTAGGATTACCCAAAATCACGATTCCAACCAATGAGGTCTGACGAGAATTTATACAGGCCTAACACCCCTAATCTGGATGAATATCATTGTGAAACATAATAAACGTGGTATTGGGCGGTAGTATCAACCTGGTATTATAGAGCCGAGTCTAGAGTATTTTAATGTGACTTAAGGCCTGTGTACACTAGTAAAATATTAGCAACATTTTTACAACATTTCCAGTTGCAACAAATGTTGCAAAAATGTTGCGTAGTGTGTTCGGAGCAAAACGCGTCTTACAACCTGTTGTAAAATTGTTGTAAAATTGTTGCAAATTAAATGCAATTCAATTCTTTGTTGCATGTTGTAAAAATGTTGCAAACTCTTCAGCCAATCAGAAATAGGATTTGCGTCATGTGATCTACCTGAGGTCATGTGACTTGAACAAGAAGCAGGTATAGCAACTCTCAAGTGAGTGTCTTGCTTCGTAGGGTGATGAAACCTTTTCTAGAAGTTTCATCCATTCGCAGGAAATTTTTTGTATGACGGCTTGTCAGTCAGCCGCAACTCCTTTAACAGGCAATGGTATGCCCCATGATCCACCCTCATTTTGATCCAGGGCCTGGTCCATATTCTCTTTGGTTATTTGTAGACAACTGGAGTATTTGGAATGCTCGTATTATCTTAATTCATCCTAGTCATGAGGTTTCATCAAAGTGCGCAACGAGCATTGTTCGTGGATCACTTGACAAGTTAATGTCCAGCTGTGCTTTGATTTACGTTTGTCGTGTTGTGACACCCCATATATTGTTTAGTTTATGTTTTTTGACACCCTGTAGTAGTATAGTTGGCATAGGTGGCAGCACTGGTTGGGTGAGAGTGAACTTGCAAGATGGAGGACAGCTGAATACATGGTTCAATTCAAGACGAGTTTAATTTGATGAGAAAAGTTGTTGATTTACACCAAGAGTTAAGAGTTTGATTTATTCATACAGTCCCAACAATACAACGTTGAATAAGGCCGTATTAGACCCTGTGTTTGGTATGGGTTGTGTGTTGTGTGCCTCGCTTGGTGAATGTTTGCATTAGGGTACCGATCTAGTAGGGAAGGATACTTGTGATGGTAACGTTTCGTGTAGGCGTGGTTCTCTCTGACATCATTCTTGGGTTTCCTGTTTCTGTTGCGGCCCCTGGCACTAGTCCGGGAGGAAAGTATTTTATATTCCATGGCTGCCTGAGAGACTTGGAAGCCCCTCGCTCAGTTTAGCTCTGACTTTACAGTCTCCTAGGTGCTATCTAGAGGGGCTTCAGTCTCTCAGGCCTATTCGCCCGTTGGTTAAATTTAGACGAACGTGTCTTGTAAAATTCACTTCGCGATGATTGAGTATTGGGAGAGTGTTGGGAGTGTATTGAGGAAAATAGTCAGTCATCTAAAGGTTTGGAGGGTACTAAAAGTTAAAAGTTGAATCCAAACAATTTAGTGAGTGCATGTTATTCGTGTTATCAGGCAGTATTAGGCTACGATCTTTTTGTGGTCTTTATCGTGGAACAAGCAGAAGATATTCAGTGTGAATCTTTTTACTAAGTTTTCAATTGAATTGTACATGTATTTTCAGGACCGCTGCAGAATGCTTCGTTTGATATCCACAGTCGTAGGCAGTTCCAAACCTCTCACAAGATGGGCTCCACTCAGGCTACAGGCTAACGCGAAACTGCCTGTTACACTTACTAGACCTCCCACTCGGCCCGTTCGCCTCTTCGCAAGCTTCATCGGCAATGATGACAATGTACGTTACAGCAGGTTGGAACCTAGAATTGAACGGAAACTAGGGGAATATGAAGATTTCTTCTTTGAAACGGGACGTGACAAGGGATGGGCCCAGATCATGATGTTAGTGTCGGTTCAATCGGAGAAGGAGTTGTCCTCAGAGAACATTAGTAGAGCCTTTGCGAACTTACAGAGACGACACGCAGCCCTGCGCATGGCTGTCATTTTGAAGGATGGAAAAAACCACTTCGCAGAAGTTCCCGATGCACCCGACTTGGAGATTCTCCAAACCAGTGATAGCAAAGCCATAATGGCCAGCGAAGAACAAACGGGGTTCGACTTCGGGCAGTTGCTTTGGAGATGCAAGATCCTGCAACCTGAAAAATCCGAACAAGGATTTCTCTACCCGTTCATCTTCGTCATACAAGCCTGTTTGACTGACGGTACCGCAATTCATAGCGGTCTGTACCCCAGTCTTCAGGACTATTTGGAAGCATCCTTTGAGCAGAAAGAAGACCTTGACATAGAAAGTCTGCCTCTCCTGCCTCCTCGCGAGCATCTTTTAGATCAGTTCGAATCTATCCTAGACCAGGAGGGAGCTGGACAAGGACAACATACTCAAATCGAAAATAAAATAAATCAAGCGGCCCTTGCGGCTAAATTCTGTGAGTTGCATAAGCCTAGTAACCCACAAAATTGTTCCGGAGTGGTCGATTTTGTTTTCGATCAGAAGCAAGTGTCACAACTTGAAAGGGCAGTGGCGCAGCAAAATGTATCAATGAATTCGGCCTGCGCTGCTGCCCATGCGATGGCTGTATACATGTTCTTGACGGATTTAGGGGCGGATTTAGGGACGATGTCTCTGCCATCCCTGTACGTTGTCGAGCTCAGGCGCTACGCGACACCAAGGTTCCACGCAACGCATTCTGGTGCCTACGTAGCCCTTGCTATAAACAACATAAAGCTCAATGCAGAAATGGTCGCAAGTGAAAACAGAAGTGGGGTACTCTGGAAGCTCGCTGCCTCAATCAAGAAAGAAACAAGGGAACGCTTAGCCGAAAACGAACCACTGTTCGAGGTTAAGGCGTTCCTAGGAGATTATAAACGGTTCCAGTCCGACCGGAACGCGTATTACCGCGAATGTGATCCATGCCCTGAACTGTTCTACACATCCAATTTAGGACATATACCCGTAAATTGCGGGCAGGGAAAAGTTACCATAAAAAAAATCCAGCTTTTGAAGGGCGCTAGGGAACCGGCGGCATTTGGTCACAACATCACGAGCCTTAACGGTCAGCTCCAGTGGGAGATCTCGTACAATAAGACGATTGTGAGCGATGAACTGGCGGAAACATACTTGTCACTGGTAAAGGGCGAATTTGAGCGATTCCTAATAGAACAGTAGTGCTGTTACCGATGTGATCGTGGAAACGGGTTCGATTTCAAGTTAATGTTATATACATGTTTATAACTGGTGGTAGTGGTTGGGGAAGCGCTGCATTGGGCCCATGTTGTATTTCTGCTTCACGTTAGCCAAGTGGTGTCATATCGCGTGGTACGCCAGGCAAGTGTTTAGTTCATACAGGGTGTTATTTTTTTTTTACTTTTTGAAATCTTAATAACTTTTTTATCAATTATAGTATGCAGAAAGCAACTTCCGATATGGAAAGTAGAGGCTATAAGAATTTTTTTTTTTGGGGGGGCGGGGGTATAATGCGCATTGTAGTGACAAGTGGGTGTTATGCAATGGACCTCTGAAAAAGATAGGCAATTTCTGAAACAGCCGGTAGATTTTCCACTGGCGACCCCCTAATACATTGCAAGACGGCATTCTGGAAAAGACGGCATGGGGGGCTGAGTTCAGCTTCTCCCTGAAGTTGGCCCTGTTCCGGACCATACGGAATTGTTGACATAATTACGGAGCAATTGGCCTGAAGTGCGATTATGTACCCCATATTCTCCAGAACACACTCTGAGTGTTAGAGTTGAATAGACTCCGGTTTAAAAAATGAAATCACTACAAAAATCCGTTGCTCAGCAGAATATGGCATCTTGTCACCGTGAATACCTTAGGGATTATGTCATTTGCCGTATTGCAAGACTTTTGAGTGATTGGTGACTTATGAAATATCTTCCCTTCATATTGCATGGCACTGTACATTTTTTGTTTACTGACGATCCTGCCCTGGTTGAATAAAATGACATGTAAATTGGATGGCTTGTTAGGCAATTACTATTGGACCGTTTCATGAAGGTGTTTTTCTAACAAAATTCTCAAAGCCTCTATTTTCCATATCCAACGGTGTGTCCCTATATCATTGTTCTAAAGTTTTAAAGTTAAAGGTCACCTGCAACACTTTCTAACTAAGGGAAAAAAGAATAGGGCATAAGATAACAAACACAGTGGTGAAAACCGCATAAATATCGAACTACCCATCTTCAAGTTATGGCAGGTAGAACATTCAAACATTCCAGGTGGTGCAGGAAGAACAAACTGATGATGTACATTGTGCTGTACTGAAATAAAGCTTTTATAGTTTCATGCCTATATTTTGAAATTGTACATTTAAACATGTTCATGAAAAGCTCATACCTGTGACAAGGTAATTAGAATATAAGCATGAAACTATCAAAACTCTTTTTTCAGTACAGCACAATCTACATCATTAATTTGTTCTTCCTGCACCACCGGGAATGTTTGCATTACATACTGCTATATCTTTAAGATGAGTAGTTTGATTTTTATGCGCTTGTGTTTCTTATGTTATCCCTATTATTTACCCCAAGTTTAAAATTTTAATAGAAGCGTTTCAGGTCACCTTTAAGATTTAAAAAAGTTAAAGTATTTTTTAACATCCTGCAGTTTAGTCTATTTATTTCCTGTATACATATTTATTTCTTGTATACATACATATACATAACTTATAAATACAGACATAAAAATAAAATCTCGGTTGCCGCAACAATAATTTGTCTCCCCTTCTTGCATATGGAACAATAGCGAGGATTTAGCACCATCCCCACTCCCACTGAAACTCCGAGAGCGAAAAGTAGCCACCAAAATGGACGACCGCGATTTAAATGATTTTATGGATGGTTTCCACTCCTGGAAAACCATCACACGTGGCGAATGGAATCAGCATCTTTAATCTATTTTGCTCTAATATCATGAATATTGAAGTCGTATTCCTATTCGTAAGAAATTGGCACGGATAGGAAAACTACTTCGATATTTGCGGTTTATGCGCGCAATCGATATAAGACGCCAAATCCTCTTCGCATTATGACAGTGTTTTGTGGGAAATGTTCCCTTTAAGGATTGGCCAGTCGTGCTTGCCCTGGTCTGAAACTGACCAAACCACGATCAGGAATGGAACTTACAATGGTAACCATGGCCTATCCTGAATGGGCTTAAGCCCGCAGCATACTAGCCGCCAACTTTGGCGACAAGAATCGCTTAGCTGACGCCTCTCGACGCCGAAGTTGGCGGCAGTGGATCCCGGTCAGAGCACACCTGCCCAGAATCGGCGACCAGTAGCGTCTTTTCCGCCACTTTAGGCTGCCATTTTGAAATCATGTGACATCAAGACGCATACTGATTGGCCATAGCCTCGCCGCCGACGCCAATTCAGGCGGCAATCCGTAGCACACCTGACCTCTTCTTGCATTCAAACGCGGCGACAATCGTCAAAAATCAAACTTGTTAGATATTTGGCGTTTAGTTGCGGCAAGTGGCGTTTAGTTGCGGCAAGTGGCGGCAAGTGGCGGCAAGTGGCGGCAAGTGGCGGCAAGTGGCGGCAAGTGGCGGCAAGTGGCGGCAAGTGGCGGCAAGTGGCGGCAAGTGGCGGCAAGTGGCGGCAAGTGGCGGCAAGTGGCGGCAAGTGGCGGCAAGTGGCGGCAAGTGGCGGCAAGTGGCGTTCGCCGACGCCGTTCGTAGCAGACTAGGGATTATTCAGGCGTTCAGGACTCTTGCGGCAAAAAACGCCTGTGAACGCCGAAGTTGGCGGCTAGTGTGCTACGGGCTTTAGAGTGGTTGAGTTAGGCCTATGTTAGTTAGACACTTGTATAATAGAATGAGTATGTAGGATTTTTAGAAGATATAGCTAGCGCACAAGAGCCAAGACAACCTTCGAGAGAGGACAAGAACTACTGCTTGTGGAGAAGCCAGGAATACCTTGCTGGACTGTATGGAGTGAGAAAATACACTACGCCCGCCGCACGCCATTCTTACAGTTTCATCAATGGGACAGCGTCCATCAAATAATTTAAATCACAAGTATCAAGTACAAGGTGGCTACTATTCCCTCTCGGATTTTCAGTCGGAGTTGGAGTCGGAATTGTGATAATCCTCGCTAATAAAAGCTGACGAGTCAAACTCCAGAACACCATTAAAACAATCATGCATAAAAACCAAGTCATTGATTTTCCAACGATATTAGAGAGGTGACAGGGATAAGATATATGCAATATATTTACATAAGGTATATCGGGGCCAAGAATTCACGTGACTCTCCTTTGTACTTGCTAATTGAGTCAAGGTCGCGTCTGTTATGTGTGTCAAACATTATTGCACCATGTTCCAGGCGACTTTGCACAAGCGATTGATAAAGCATTTAATACAAATTAACATTGGCATTACGTCCACAAACTCGGAGAATCATACCCCAAACAATGGGCCATATGAATAAAAACTAGCATTTGCTTTCTCTACCGATTTTGAAGCATTTGCTACGTAGCTAATGCTCGGAAATGTAAGATATTGCCACAAGTCAAAGCAAACACTTTCTAGTAACTAGAGTTTGGTTCGAAAGGGAGCAAATGCTTGTCTTCATATGAATAAAGTGTAGCGTAGGCTTTTAACTCGATAGGAAATGCTTCGATTTTTGAAGGTTGCTCCGGAGGTGACTTGAAAGTTGAAGTAAAAGGTTTGTCATCTTCCGAATGGCTGATTTCATGCGTTTTGGTCACGAAAATTGTATTTGCCATGAAGAAAGCCATGTCGTGTAGATACATATCATTCACTGCATCGATTTAATGAGGCCACGTGTAGCGGAGAAATTTACAATTTACTCGGAGGATACTCGAGATGGGTCTTTGAGCACGAACGACCAAATGATAAGTGCTTCTTCATTAAATCTGCTTCGATCTTGCGAGGTGGAGAACTATTTTTTCTTTCAAAGTAATCATTCCAAATAATTGCAAAGGGCTCTCCCTTAGCAGTAGAGGCTCTATGATGTATAACGTATCAGAGTATTTAACGGATGCAGGACTAGATGACAGATGAGTCGGATGATGATGACACGAGAGAATGTGACAACGCGTTCAGAACATTTAGCACTTTCGCATCTTTTCATCAGGAGACCTCTTGAGCCCCATCCTCGAATACCAGTGTCAGTCGTGTGCTCCTCTCGCATACATAAAACTAAAAAAAAAAGGTCATAGTTGCCAAGTGAAAGGCCCTGAAGTTCAGGATGCTCGACCCCCTTATAGAAGCAAACCACAAACTGAAATAGATTACCAGCACAGACCATTCATAAGAAAGGTTTACAAAAACGAGCATAATGTTCTACTTTAAGCAAATACTGCCTCTACTTCAAGGAAATGCTAGTTTTTATTCATATTGCCCAATGACACAGGTAGAACTCAGAGTTCGGCCCAGGAGTGTCGCTGTAGAATGTCGCCTATTGTAATCTGCACGCTTGTAGTCATAGACAACACGTGACACACTGCGTCGACGCGGCATTTTAGTTCGCAAGTTCGATACAACAGAAAAGTGATCCGAGTCGTACATCCCTGGCCATGTTTCTGTGTCACGAAATCGTTCCGGCTGATTGGTTAGAATTAAATCGAGAATATTGCCGCGTTTATGGGTTGAACTGAATACAAGCTGTGATACAACTTCTATATCCGGGGTCTACTTGATTAGTATTCAAAATGGCTCCACCATAGACCCTGGAAACTCGTGCACGTCATATGCTGAGTCACCGCCAGAATCTGGGGTGACAGAGTACGATTGACCTATGACCCGTCTATTCGGGCACTACGTGTCAGCACTGTTTCAACATGACCAACAACCGTTTGTAGCCGACCAAATAATTGTAAAATTGAGCAATTATTCCAGGGTGAATACAGGTAAAGAAGCCTTATACTTAAATATAAAAATTAATTATCAAAAGGGATTTTGAAATAATATTTTCATAGTGCACGCGAATGGCATTTATAACACGTGCTTCTCCGGTTCTATTCCGCATGGCCAGACTAAATGACGCAATGTCCTTGTAGAGGTGATTAATTGTTTATATCAGCATTAGCTCATATATCATCCGTGTCCATAAAGTTCTATGCCGCCAATTGATTTGTGATCGCAATAGGGTAAATGGTTATGTAGACTGATAAGTCGCCCTTTTCCCTGATTCAATTTGCAATGAATATGCCAAGTGTCAAAACATTATTTACATCTTATTTGCATTTCAAACGTTATTCGTTGACCAATCAAATATGTTTCAGCTTAACATGATACCAGGGGTAGTGCAAGTGACCAGAGGAGTGCGCACTGACCCCTGGGTAAACGAGGTGGGCTGTGAAAGTGAAAAGTCATGTACGAGCTGGCAAAACTCCCGATTAATTGGAGGAAGGGAGGGAGGGGGAGGGGGCATAAGAGTGGACGTTGTCTCCACCGGCTATTATGATCAATGAAAACTGACATAACGGGATCCGAGTTTTAGTTACTACAGCTTGCTTGATTATCAGAACAGTTCCGTCACTACATTTTAGGGGATATCAGGACAATTCCCCCCGGACAATCTCCCAACGTCAATTGCCCCCGACAACCCCTCCTAGAAAATTGCCCACGTCAAATTGCCCCCAGCCAAATTGCCCCCCCCCCCATGAAATTGCCCCCAAGTATTATATTGCCCTTAGAAAAAAATCATAAGATCGTCATATTTTAATGAATTATACCTTTCATGGCGGTGAAAGATCAGTTTCTTACCAATGATTCAAGGAATCTTTGAGTTTCACCAATTCCATCATACATTGGTTCAAGATTCCTTGTAGTCATAGCAATACACAGACAACTTTGAAAAATGGAGTTCACTACGACTGGTCGAATTCTTCCTCTCTTAGATGGGTTTGCATAGGAGTTGGCTGGAGGGAGGGAGTCTTGGGAGTGCAAACGGTGGAGAAAACACCCTTGTAAAGAAAGAGTTCAGCTCCAGAGGGGGATTTTTCACTGGGGAACAATTTGACTGGGGACAATTTTACGCGGGGGGGGGGGTTACCGGGTGGCAATTTTCAGGGGGGAATTGTCGCGATCGGGGAGGGGGGGGGGCAATTGACTGGGGGAGGGGGAATTTCTAGAACCATTTTAGGGTGGTGGAGACGAGGCGCCATATAATTATCTTTATACCAATTTAAATTTACATGTATGCCAAAGCTAATTCTTTGCGTCAACGCTGGAAAGTCGATAAGTAATCTCATATTTCTTCACCGCCAACATTTTCATTACATCAAAAATGATGGCACTTAATTGCACCAGTTTCCTCAACACTACGTATATATTCTCATTATACTGAAAGAACACATACAACCATGGTCATTTGAAACTGCCGCCGTGGTTGCAGCAAGAATGGTGGGGCAAGCCGGAGCGGCAGTCACAATGGCAGCCTCACCAGTAGTCTCTAACACATCTTTAGCTTCGATTGTCAGCGCCGAGGTGCTGGTTCTTCGGTGGGTTTACCTCATCACCGTTAAGTACGCCTGGATAGTCATCGTGGCCTTTGGGCTTTTTGGGAACTTGATGTCCATTGTGATAACACTACAAAAGGACAACAGGCGAATATCAACATGTAACTACATGACTGCCCTAGCATTGGCTGATACGATTGTCCTCATCAACGAATCGGCTTGGAGAACATTTTTCCATGTTTGGAACGCAGATTTTCCGACCGAGCTAGACATGCAGTGAGTTCGATTCTACTATTATTTTTGCCCCCCGCCAAAATACCATGCATTATAGGCCATGGTCCTAATCCGGAATTTTGTCATTCGTCACAATATTTCGGGGTTTATAAAGTGAAAGTGCTCTAATTATGATTAACTATGGTGATATCTGACGAGTGTTTAATGCTATCCATTCATGCCCGTCACGAAAATTTTTATGTTCGTGAATTATTGGGATCATGAGCCCAACATGCTGGTGAACGTCGCGGCAGATGTGTCTAAATCACACTGGCTACCTCTGGGTATGTTGAGTGAAACGTCTATTCCGAGCAGTTTTCTTCCTGAACCAGGTTAGTATGGTACAACGGATTTTCTTTCGCAATCATTTCCGGTTTTTACCTTGCTGAGATGACCATTGATAGACTGATCATAGTCAGATTTCCCATGGCTGCTCCCAGACTCTGCACAACACGCCGTGCCTGGTTGACCATTTTCGTGACATTCATTGTGATATTTGGTCTCAATCTCTACGTAATGTTTAATTTCAAATATGTGCATAACAAGTATACAGGTAAGGAACATAATTTTATCACCCGACTCCTTTGTGTTTGTTTTGCCTAGAGAATTCGCTTAATATCGGTTGTATAGATAGACACGGTACTTAATTAGTGCATTTGACGGATGATTAAATTCTGGACAAAACCAGCTCGTTTTGGCGCGCCTGGCTTTAATATTGCATAAAGGTTAACCGCGACTCTAGAGCGGCATTCTCATTCATTTCACCGTCTGCCGACTCTCTAATGACACATCGCGTCCACACTGGTAACATCAGAAAGTTTGTTAGCAGCTCTATTGATACCGCCACCTGGAGTAGGTCTTGGCCGACTCTAGGAATTACCACAGGGCCTAATTTCAACGCACCAACCCTGAAGAGTACCCTCGACGTGTGGCCAAAGCTGTTAATCTGAAATTTACCTGAGCACGAACATAATATATAAAGGGAAATAAAATTTTTTAGGTAATTTGTGTGTGTGCGGATCTTGACATCTATTCGCAATGCCCACAAACACGCTATCGACATGACTCAACATGAGACGGTGAATATAGGCCTAGCAAAAGGTTTTTCAAAACAACATCACGGAGAAGAATCACCTTTGAGCCAACGTATGGCTGCAATTCTGACTGCTTTCCAAGAACTGTGCACCAAGCCGCAATGAAGCCGCAATGAAGCCGCATTCCAATTCGAATTCGTAGTGTGACGCCCTTAATACGCATTAAGCATTGCATTCGCAATGAGCTTGCGCATAGCGTAACTTCCCGCTTTTCCGCTCATGTTCCTGCCTTTTCACATTCACCCAAATGATGCGAACTCAGCATTTTCCGACGTTACCATTGTCCATTTAACGAAAAATACATAAAGATAATTGTCATTAAAAAAACGCGACCATTCCAACATTTCCATAGCCACAGTTTGCTCTCGATCATGGGCGCATCCATTCAATCAGCTAACAGACCCAGCAAATGTAATTTGAAATTATCGTTTTTATTTAATGACAATTATGTTTATGTGTTTTTGGTTAAAAACGATCTTGAAACGAGCCGCTGATTTTGTTCCTTACAATTTAATTTAAATGTCGTCACTGAGTGTGCGAGTTTGCTTTATACCCCTCGTTTTTCGCTTGGTATGGATCTCGTGAGACTAGAGTGGCATCCATCTTGGATCGAGCGCGGGAGTGAGTTTAACAATGCAATAATAGGTAGCTTATCTATACTGCGCATTCGGTTTAACCCGTTTTAATCCGAATTGAATGCGCATTTGGCCAAGTGTGACGCGGCCGGCTAGAAAGCGATTTAACCCAACCGTTTTCCGGAGGGCGCTCCGGAAAACTGTTTCAATTCGCCTTCAGTGTGAACGTAGTTGTGATACTGATCGTGTCAGTGAAGTAGGGTTTGTTCGCGTGTAGATTTGATGTAGATGCAGCGTGTATTATTATGATCTCTGTCATATCGCGATTTCATTGATGTTTTGCTGATGACTCGTTATAAGCAGCCTTGGTTTTTTCTTCATCTTACTGCTACCTGCAGTAAAAAGCGCATTTAGACTGTTGATAAGGTGTGGTGTTTTTTCATGGAATTATAACCATTGGTGCGAGTTCTTTTCAGGACACGGAACATTGCTGATGACAGTAGAGAATGCTCCTGGACTGGAAAAGCTAGGAACCACAGCACAATTAGCTATTGGAACAATCTTACCATTTGTTATCATTGTATCATGCAACCTTTGGATTTTTAAAGTGTTACACAGGGCATCAAAGAAAAGCATTAGAATGGGCCTCAGCAAAGAGAGCCAGAAGATCCGAGAGAAAGAAACTACCTACTTGAGCAGGATGTTACTCCTTGTCAGCTTTGCATACGTCATAACGTCGATTCCTTTAAGAATTTTTGATGTCATCATAAGGATACCGGAAGTCCTGGCGCCGTACGACCTTCAAGAGGAGTACTGGAGTCTGCGGTATTATTGCCAGTATTTTGTAATGGAGTGTCTCTGGGAGATGAATTTTGGTATCAACTTTTACCTTTATTGTATCGGTGGTGGAAAGAAATACAGAAATGACGTCAGAGAGAGGTTACGAGTTATATTTCCTTGCTTTAGAAGGTTAACAGTCTAGTGTTGATCGCATAAGTGAAAACATTCAGTTTGCGGCTTTGTAAGATCTAATCTCGAATGGAGCAATCATGTCAAATGAATAAGGTTAAACACTTTCATAATAGCTATGTGTGCGATACCGTGGGACAGAACATGAGATTAGATGCATGATCTGCTGCCGACTTCAATGACTATTGTTACATAGCCTGTACGTTATAATGAGATCTCAATAAGCTTTCTTTCTTTTCGCGAGTATGCCATAAATTTTTAGTAATTTTAGTTGTAATAGTTTGTTTTTTTTTTTTAAATTAGAATCCCACCTGAGTCACCATGAAACGTGGGGGAGGATGTTTGGATTCTTGTCCTAACTCAAGCCGATAGAAGACTTGAGTCAGACAGATTTAAAAATGAATTGTTTTTGTAATAACTGTTTAATTAGATTGAACAAAATAGTCATTGGCATAATCAAGAAAGTGTTATTATCGAAACCTGAGTTCCCTTAAACGAGGCTTACCCTTGGAAATCAAGATGAGAACTGACTCAACAAAAACCCTACCCCCTCACAATCATATGTTAATCAACCCAACCCCAAATATGTCCAATCAGGTATTCCTCTCAGGTCCGTAACTACCTTCAAGACCTCGTTCCTCTTGAGCCCCAGATCTTCCGGACCCTTGGAACCTATCCCAAATACTTAACGTCTGGGCCTAGTTCTTTCGTATGGCTTCTAAGTCTCTAAAAGTACTATAATTATCAAATGATCATAACCCTTGCTGCCCCAGTAAACAATCCTTTTAACATAGTTTTCCCAAACAAACAATTACTACAGCGTTTTATAACCAGGAACGACCAGCTAGTTAACATCCCTCCCCGTCGACACAAGGCAATGTCCCCATTGCGAAATATATACATACATATACATTTATTTAAATCAGGAAATTGTTGTTAATAGATACAATCATCATATCAAAATGTGCAAAAAAAAAAAAACCCAACTTATTATACCATAGGCCTATCCATTCTTAACGCCAAAGAAACCCTACGGAACATCTTTAATTTGCATTGAATACCTTTCGAATTAACCGAAATTGCCAACAAAATAGGCCTTATCCTGACTGAAATCCTCATTATTTCCCACCACTCTAAACAAAAACTCGGGCCTCAACGTACAAGTGCTTGCATAATATTATGAACAATTCCAATGCGATTGACAAAACAAGAGATCAATCTTCAATTTCCATGAATAAGTGAGTGGAACCGGATTCGGTAATCCCCGATTCTCATTATCTATACGTTTAAAAGTTAATGTTCCTGTATGAACGTGTACATAGTTCTCCACGGTAATATTCTAAAGCCTTCCACGATCTTCGCCCATTTTGTGTCATTCAAACTTACCTATGGAACACTTTTGCATGTTACTCCATTTGGGCTCAAACACAAGAGTATCCCTTTAATTTTCTAAAGGGAGAACTGAGTTAACAGCTCGGCCGCCAGGCGGCGCCCTGACCGATCCCGCGAGATCGCGCCGATCTCATGCCGCCATATTCAGTCTTTACTCTTGTGCTTCTACGAAGCACATCGTTTTTTCAAAGCTGCCGTGAATTCGATTTAAAACCAAATTCAACCAGCCAAGTCTAGACGATTTTTGGGTTCATTCACCTACGGAGTAGACCGCCAAACTAATCTTGGCATTAGTATTGTCCAGTCTATTTAATTATAGACCTTTCTTAGCTAGCTTAGTCGACCCGGTGTGACAGCGGATATAGTCCCCCTGGAGTCATAGTCCGGTAGCATTGTATTTGACCAATTAAGCAGCATGATCTATTGTACCGCTAACCCTAACCAAAACATTTAGCAATGCGGGCTATTGCTACACGGACTATCAGCCCTAGGACTACTATCCCCGCCACACCGGCTCCATTATTTTGATCTTGGTAGGGTAGATTTACGTAGGCTATTCTCCGCTCTATTGTAATGAACAAGACTCAGATCCATTACAATAGTGTTTAATTCAAGTGGGCATGTTTTCCTTTCCATTAATAATTGCGTCCTTTCTGGCCTACTTGGGGTTTCCAGTATTTTTATTGTCATTGGTACCATTTTTTATATGGCGTACCCCTCCGACGGCATCCTTTGTCTCACCACAAAGGAATGCGTCTGGTGGCGGGAAACGGGCCGCGAAGACGCCTAAACCCTCTTCCGGTTCCGTTTCCGGGCATATAACCCGGAGGTCTACCAAACCTCCCGCCACCACCCCTTCCGTCAGTCGAGTTCCGGTTCCGGCCGAGGCTGCGAAGGATGCGGGATCAGACATTATCAATGTCTGTGGCCCCAAGGGAGACTTACATCCAGTAAGTCTCCAAGGGTTTAATATACCCCAGACCTCAGGGAACCTTCCGGTTCCTCTGTCGTCCGCTCCCCCGAGTACAAGCCCTTTGTACCCGCGGGAGCACCCTGCTTTCGGTCCGCCGATTGCAGTTCCGGTTGCTGACGCGGGTTCCCGTTTATCAGTTTATCAGTAACCGAAGACTGGGGGTTTTTCTCAGTCTTTACTGCGAAATAACCCCAGTCCTCACGGACACAGTAGAGTAGGGACGGACTTTATAACGCCACCTCCGAAACGCCATGCGTCTTCGGTAACAGCGTTTCCGCCCTCCGTACCTCCTTCTAAAAGGGCAACCGGTAGCTCCATACCGGCGAAGGAGTAACGGGCATTTCCGGTTTCGGACTTCGTCCTGCCGGAAATGCAGGCACCTCCCTACGTTGGCCAACCTCTTAGGTGGAACCAACCGGAAGTGCCACCCCCTCCTCGTAGCAGAGGCGTCGTTCCCATGGAACGAGCTACGCAGAGGGGACATCTGAACTCTGGTTCAGAATATGGGCATCTTCCGCTTCCGGAAGACCCATTCGCCCGTACATACGGCTTCGAGGGTTCGCTTATGCGCTAACCCTCGCCTCAACCGCCCGTCGTTGAGAGAAGCCGCACGTCGGGTCCGGAACCCGAGTCGGGACAGCAACTGTCCGAGCTCATCCAGATGGTAGCGGGTCTTACTGATAGACTCAGCCATCTGGAGCAGGGTTCCGGTTCCTCTGGTGCGCCTGGTCCCATCGGATACCCACCATCAGACTCCTTTATTTTAGAGGAACTTTCTGAGAACGAGAGTTCTCAGCCAGGCTACCGCTCCCCCAATCAGGAGGAGCTGTCACCAGAGGAGGCCAGTATCTTGTCGGATATGAGGACACTCAGATCCTTGATCAGAGCATACCTCCCGCAGGATCTGTGCCCTACCCCGCCGGAACTGCCAGCCTTATCAACACCGACCTTTTCACTTTGGGAACAGGAAGTGGATCCCAATCCACAGGTTTCTCAGGGCTCCACTCGGGCACTTGAATTCCTTCCTTCCTCCCCGTCGGTGGTAGCAGTCTCTGAACTTTTGGAGCGTACAATCAGAGACTCCCAAGGCGCCCACCAACGTACTCCGTCCCTGTCCTTCCGGCAGCCGGACCGGAAGCTTGGTGTAAACCGGGGAAGTTGTTCACGGCACAACTTTCTCCCGTTAGGCAGTACCGCGCTGACTGTTATCGAGTCAGCTCGGCCGGCTGTCCAGCTGCAGCATCGACTTCCATATTAAAGGACGATGTACAGCTGGACCAACTTGTGCCTAGGGTGACCTCCTCCTCGGCTTACCGAGAACTTAGAGCACAAGAGGGTCTGGCCAAAAACACGTTAGCGGTGCTCTCCTACGCAGAGCACACTAACCTGGCCCTAGCCAGATCCCTAAAGGATAATGAGTCACTATCTGATGACACAAAATCGCTTGTGACATCCTTGTCACATTCGATTAGGCACGCTATTGCTCTGTCCGCCAAGACCGCAGCAAATAGCGTCCTACTCCGTAGAGACGCCGCACTGGGCTCTCTCAATGTCATCAGATCCCTCCAGCTGGAACGGGCCTTAAGAACCGCTCCTATGGACGGTTCTTTCCTGTTCGCAGATTCTGTACAAGAGGCGGCTCAAGTACAGAAAGATTGGGACAAATTATATGCCCCCACTGCGACACAGAGGGCCAAGACCTCTCTACCTAACGCTAGAAAGATAGAGAGGCCCCAGCAGGCATCGGGTTCAATCCCGTACGCCAGGCAGGTCCTGCTTAGGCCTACCCCGCCTAGTCAGCCTGCTCCTGCTGGATCCTTCCGACGGGAAGCGGAGGGTCGCCGGACTGGAAAGAGGAAAAATACTTCCTCTAACCAGGGTGGATCCGGTCCGACTAGGCACTCCTTTCGTCCAAGGGGTGCAGGCCGGAAGAAGTGACTCCCCCCTCCTTTCTCCTCCCGGACGCAAAAAGGAGCCGACTCCGGTAGTCGGGGGCCGTCTGCAAAAAATTGCAGACGTTTGGGACGATTGGTGCCCCAAGGGGTCCCCAGTCCCAAACATGTTGAGGTACGGAGTGAAGCTAGATTTCAACCGTACCCCCCCGACTACTATATATCCAACCCCAGTTCAGCCACCGAAGGACCCAGTCAAGGCCTCTGCCCTCCAAGCAGAGGTCGCGACATTACTGGAGAAGCAAGCTATCCAGGTCCTTCAAAATCCATGTTCCCCCGGCTTTTACAGCCACGTTTTCTTGGTTCCCAAGAAAGCAGGGACATGGAGGCTGATCATAGACCTTTCCAAGTTAAACACCTTCTTGAATGTTCCTCATTTCAGGATGGAAACCACCAGGTCTATAGCAACGGCGATACAGCCCAACGATTGGGCGG